>NC_068404.1:12265079-12865079 GCF_023724105.1 Carassius gibelio | reverse complement strand
GTGTGTGTGTGTGAGAAAAAGTTGCTGTGAACTATGAGTGGATGTGTGTTCGCTGATAACACTGCAGTGTGTGAGGTGTAAAATAATATTTAGATTATAAAATAGACATCAATCGTAAATGCATCTTTAAAGATACATTCCCTTCAAAAGATAGAAATAAGAAGAATGAGCTAAACTATTACTGGCCTACACAAGAAACCACTTCTGAAATTTACATCTAATACCTCATGTAAGTTTGCCTCAAAAAGCTTATTTTTTTAGAAAAATAAAAAACTAATTATGCATTTCTTTGAGATGTGAACCAGAGATACACGTGTAATACAAAAACAGAGACTTACGAGAAAAGTTTTTCACCCTCCTTTCACCAACTCCCCACATGTCTCTCTTCCCTTACACACACACACACACACACACTGCAAGCCTTATGCTAAGATATTATAAATGAGAATCTTCACAGGAAGCATCTGACCACATGAATTTTTATCATGGAGAAAAAAAAAAAGACGACTCAGTCACACCAAAGTTATCAGACAACTATCAGAGCTGAAAAGGAGACTTAGGAAAAACAAACATCTAGAACGACTTTGAGTAACAGAGCAGGTCAAACTAAATACAACCCAAACTCCATGAATCAAACCATTTCAAAAATATCTGGGGTTATTTTTATGCTTAAAAATATTTTTTTATAAAGTGTTACCATCAAAGAGATATTAAAAGTTCTTTCAGCTCTATAATGTGTGTAGTTGGCCAAGCCTCCATTTTGGGGTTTAATCTTGTGCACTAGCAACATCATAATCCCACAAGATAAGTGAACATTATGTGCACCATATTACGCTATAATTTTAAGTCGTGCTGTATTTATGTAATTTGAATATATACAAAGCAGTACATGAGCACACAACTCTTTGATAAGCTAGACAGTGGTCATGTGTATATGTGTGTGTGTGCGCGAGGAGGACCGTCAGAGCCCCTAAACGAGTCTCTGTGAGTGAAAGGGGGTGTGAATGAATGTATAACATTTAACCTCTCTCTGCTTGTATTTTACTGAGCTCACATGACCTCAGGGTCAAAGGGTATCACCTTGCACTCCTCCATCAACATCAGCATGTGACACGCTCGCACACTCCGAGACTCGGGCTCATGCAGGAAACTCGCCCATGCAATTATTTTGTCATTTAAATGGTCAAAAGGAAATTTTTTTAAATGACTTTTTATTTCACACATTTAACTTAAGATCACTGAAAAAGGAAGCATAAAAAAAAAGAAACATAAAATGTTAAAAATAAATTAAAACATGAAAACTTAATTACTTCTGTCATCTGCAAATAATATACAAGCAGCATTCATATTCAAACCCTGTAATATAACTACACTTCTTCATTTGTAGTTATGAAAGCTCTGTGTGTGTGTGTGTGTGTGTCTCAAACAAATTTTCTGCAATAAAAAAAAACCCTGTAAATATTTAGTTAAAGAAAGAATGACAGCAGGCAAGCCTCCACACCTGTACAGCACTGCTGCACCTGAGTACGACTGAAACTACACACAGCAACACACACCTGTGCCCTGACTGCAACCTCTCATTGTTACACACATGCACTGATCAAAGAAAGCTCTGCAACACTGCAAACAGCCTGGATCCACAACAGCTCCCATCCAACCCAAACTTAAACTCTGTCATTAATTAGAGAGATGCTCTAAACAGTCAATATCTCAGCTGTAAGTCTCATAGTTAGGACTGGCATGCTTTATACATAAAAAAAAAAGTGCAACCCTCACACACACACAACTTTCCCTGTAATCATTAAAAGAGTGTGGTGATGTCACAGAGACATTCTGTGTGCCTGTGACCGCAAATTTGCTCCTAAACATCACAATAGGCCAAAACAAGAACACTGGAGTTTCTATTGGTGTAAAAAAAAAAAAAACCTTGTCACGTCACCACTGTTGCACAGTTAATGGCAAACTCAGAAAATGCTGGACTGGTGTATGACAAAATTAACATGGTGTATCTCATAAAATTACCCGCACAATTATCTGATAAATAAGCTCTATATTAAAACAGAGTGTGTATATTACAGCCTCTGGTCAGGAGATCTGAAGTGTAAGACTTCATTTCCTGCAGATTCACGTTTACACTCTCTCACACTCGTAGGCACACAAAGCATGACTGACTTAATGTATTCTTGTTTTTTTTCTAAGTAGTTGTTTAATTCTGTACACACCACAATTTAACTTCTCTAGTCTGGTGAATATTACTTTTTAAAACTCAGTCGAGCTGGCAGAATAAAAACTCAGCTTCTCTCAAAATTCAGCCCTGGACACACCAGCACAATGTCACAATGTCTTAACATGCAACATATTTTAAGTTCAACTGCCCACACTCAAACCGTGTCATTTGTATCATTATATTATCGACTCAAAAAAAAAAAAAAAAAAAAAAAAAGTAAATGCATTAAACATTTTAGAAAACAATTGTATCTTTCGTCTAAGCAGGCAAACAAAGATTACAACTGAATAGGGACATAAGCAAATAAAAAAGAGCCTGTGGGTGGAAAATTGCAATTTTTTCCCCTAAAAGAGCTAAAATAGGTGTACAAGATACAAACCACTAAATAATACTATTATAGACAATAGATGTATATCAACTTCAAGTGTAAAGAGTTATCTGACTTAATAACCTGCAAGTTAACTGATTACATATTTTGATGGCAATGGATCATCATCATAGGTACTCTGTCAGTCTTATGGAGTGCATTAATTTGAACTTTGTGTGCAATTAAGTTGTAAAAAAAAAATGTAAAAAAATAAAATAGATAATACAAAGTAATACTGTTATACTACTGATTAGTATAAATGCCTACTGTAGGTGATATTCCTGAAATATGATTAAAATAGCCTAGTTATGACTAAAATGTCTTTGCACTGGGCAGAAAATAAATAAAATATTTTGTATATATTGTAGTATCAGCACTGCCACTAAAACTGGGACATTTGAGTCAGTGTGACGTGTCTCTTGATTAAACTGCAATGTTGCGAACATGATAAAGAGATCGTTGTGGTTTAGTTGTGGGGGTTTCCCTACGGTCCCAGGCAGGATCAACTCATGGGAAGAAAAACTGCCAGGAAATTAAAAAAAAAAAAAAAACACAACAACTACACCACCACTTTGGACCTAATGTAGAAGACACTCAGACAAATAATATTTGGTATTGGGCTGTACTAAGCCAACTACATTAATACAAAAACATTAGTGGTTTAAAAAAATAGAGTAAAAGATTCTGACTAAAATGTGAACTGCGTGCATATTTCAGGAAGAGGCAGGCTGAGAATCATTTTGACTTTGACCACTGTGCCACTTTTTTTGGCCAAGTGAATGTGTAACTCTAATGTGCAATATAATAAATTATGATTACACCTCAAATGTAAATTATCTGCAACTGTAACAGTTAGACTGATGTTTTTGTGCCTAGTCATTCAGTGCTCCAATGGGTCTTTTGTCATAATGTAAGGTTTCTGTCATAGGGCTTATGCTGGTATATGGTGTAACTTGTGTCACTTTTTTTTCTGGATCTCCATTAAACAACTAACACCTAAATAACTCAAACTATGTTATTTAGGCAAAACTAGAGAGCTTTTAGATTTGTAGGGCATGGGACTAAAATATTAACCATATTTGTAACATTCTACATTAGGCCACATTTATATACAAGGGTACAAAGTATCACTTGAACAAGCTAAAATCTATAAATATTGTGAAATACTGCAAGAATAAAACAAAAAAATTACACAAACAGTGCATAAATCTAAGGTTAGGTCGATAACGTCTATTAGAGATTAAAAAACTGGATTCTCTGAACTGCCTTGCCCTGTTTGGGCTCATGGTGACCCGGGGAGTCACTGGGTTAACCTCCATGACATCACATGACATGGACAGGGCCTTTACATCAATCAGCACAATTAGGAGGTCAAAGCATCATGGTAATGACTTCATGACCTTTCTGCATGTGACCTCTAACGTACATTAAGGAGAACAAAAGTACCCGAACTGCTACTTTCCTTAATGCATAGAGGATTTGTTATAAAGTCGAGTTCAATACATAGACTGTAAAAACAGGTTCAATACAACAACAAAAAAATAAAATAAAGAACAGGCTGAAAAAAAATACGGCGCTGGTCTAAGAGCTGAGGTGCACACGCTGACAAAAAAAGGCAGGCAAAATCATCGACTGCCGACCTAAGATCACTGTGAAAGATGATGAGCTCGCGCTCTCATTGCAATACATAAAAGTAAATTTTCCACTAACACCTAAAACAATCAGTATGACGAGTAATCGCACTTCACAATTATACAACTAGGCCTTAAATTATCCGACAATGCAACCTGGTTATGTAATTTCAATTTACAGGCCCGCTCGTATAAAAGTATGAATACGTGTCCATAACACTTAGTGTGACTTACCAGGGGTTCAAATTGCAAGAGAGAATGTGAGTGAAGTTGCAATGCTGTGGTACAGTAGCGTTAGATCAACACAGTATGACGTGTTCGTTCGATCGAGAGATGATCTTGTTCTATAAACGAATCAAACTCTCTTTCATCGCATCTTCTTCGTTCACGTATCCAACTCCTATTTACTTTTTTTGTCTAACAGTTCGTGCCTTTTTACCCTTTAGATGGAAATTGTTTATTTCAATACATTTAACGTTACCATTGCCGCACACAAACATAAATATTTATTTTCACATTTACGAACCAAAAACACATTTTATGTAAAATATTACACTTACCTAACATATTTTGGACATATTTGTAAATCCACACACAAAAAAAAGTTTGCAGTTAAAAATTCTGACGGCGCACTCAATACAGTTCTTGCAATAAAAAAAAATTCGCAAAAAAAAAAAAAGGCACTCTGGTAATCGTCGTTTTCTCGCTGAAAGAGGAAGAAAAGCTGTAGTAAAGAACAGCAGTGTTGGTCGGTGTGGCATCCCGGTGTATCGCTCGCTGATAGGCTGTCGGCTCGCCGGCCGTCTCGCGCACATCACCAATCCCGCTCAAACTTAACGTTTAAAAAATGCACAAAACCACCTCGCTCCACCAAACAACCCACACCGATCTATTCGTCGTCGCCTGCGAGAATTTTCCGAATTTTTTATAGAATTTTCAAGTCATCCGCGTATTTGCTAGATTTTTTCGAAAAATAATACAAAAATATATCGTTTCCACAGCGCGGATCCGATCGGACGCCCCTTCTCGGCTGGAGATGCTAGCCGGATTAGCCTCCTAGCTCACTTCAGTCTCCACTTCACTATTTGTTGTCACTACACATCGTCTTTTGTGTCCGCTGCATTCATCCACCGGGAAACAGTCGTCTCAAATTTGAGGTCGAATTCAGAAAGAAAAATATCTCTTTGTTTTCTGGAAACAAAAAGAAAAAAAGTGTCCCCTCACTCAAATGACTGGACTCCAGTGCGGAGCTCTCTGTGCAGCTGTTGTTGCTGGAGCTGCTCAGTCGAAAATGGCGCCGAAAGCTTCAGTCTTCATTCAAATTGGCCGGAGCCTCCCCCTGCCCGCATTGGGCATGCCGGGACCTAGAGCACCGCGCAGGATTGGTCGAGACAAAATGCACCCTCAAACCGGCTAGCAACCCAGAGCCCACGCACAATATCCTCCTTACACGGCCACCAGAGCACGGTTTAACTCTAGCTCTGCCAGTCGCTGTTTGAAACAACGATGGTTACCATTGCAATCGCCTTCACACTATTGATAGTCCGTGTGTGCTTACATACTAAATTTAGTTTAAGGTGTCAGTTGCTTAAAAAACAGATACCTTTCTAGGCTAAAACTGCCGTTGATTTAACGCTAAAATTAACATGTATCGTCTGCTTTTCTTGGTGCATGTATCACAAAGCAAGCGAGCTTTATTTTTCATTATTCGTGAATTTAAGAGGGAAATAAAACAGGGTATTAGCGGTCATGCTTTCTTTCTCTACGTCAGATTTTGACAGTGCGCGTGCAGTCGCTCGAGAAGGATGAATGCATGAAATGAACGGAGCGTCAGTCGATGTTTTCCGTGAAGACGGAGCGAGTAGCTTGGCAACAGAGGCTGCGCTTTACTACAGCAGCAGACAGCGAAAGCGACCGCGAGCTGCGTCACTCACACCACCAGCAGCGTGAAGGCTGATTGGGAGAAGAAAGAAACTGCGCTCCATCTGTCAAACCCGCCCCTTTCTGATTACTGCCGACTGCATCATTCGGATAATGACTTTCAAAATTTGGCACCGCTTTGTGACCATTTGACCAGCAACCCCTGATGATGCATTTAGGAGAATTTGGTGGCTATGTGACTAAATAGTTTCGAAACGTCAGCCCTAATTTGCAAGCAATAACTGCAACAGTGCAAACCAAGACAAAGGCTATCTATTGCTTCTGCTAAAGAAAACACTATGGGTTTATTCTACAGTCATAAACTACCCACCTTTTAGCTAAAATAATAACTGGGTGGCATCATTGCATCATGCATATTTCTTATTTTTAGACACACATAAACTCGAATGACACTGCTGACACAAATAAACATGAAATATCTGAGAGTGAGTGTCCCTACACGGTCAACACTACAAAACAAGTCTTTGTGTTTACGTGTATGGTGCCATAAGTGGATGTGCACAATGGGAAAAGGAACTGACTCATTTTATTTGGAGATAAACAGAACAGGAAGCATGTCTATAGTAAAAGAAAAGAACGTAAACTGTTCTCTTCTTATCCACCATGGATGACTAGGCAGAATGCTACGAATCTGCACTGAATATGTGTACAATGAACTTCTTTCAAAGTAAAATCCTTTATAGAAAAATTTTGTGCCTACTCTTTGGATGTCACTAAGTTTAACTTTAACTGAATATTTCTGGATCTGGACTTTGATGCTGGATATACTAAACTTGACTGGCTATAATTATTGTTCTAATCTATTCAAATTTATTTTGTGAGGGTATATGTGTTATATAGTTTAACAAATCGCTTGTTTTAGTCCAGTCTTTTGAAAATGTATGCGTACGCAAATTTAGGCCTTCCATATTACTTCCAATCAAGGCATATAGCAACAAAACCTCAGTGTATAAGTTATAGCATATCATAAGCTACTATAATTTCTATTATTTTCCTCCCATCATCACAACTCAACAGTGTCACCACCCACAACATTCAAATTCACATCAGTCAAGTTAAGACTCGATTTTCTCCTTTCTTGTCATTCATCCACCTCTAAACTTATTAATTCAATCACTTGGTATTGTATTTAAAATCACGTCGCCTTGGTATTGTATTTTCTCCCTCCCCTTAATGGTTTAAGTGACCAACTTTATATTGAATTGCCACGACAGACAATTCATTATCCTTTCATCATAAAAAATAGTCTGTTAGTTTCTCTATGCTTTAAAAATGCTGAAAGAACATGCTTCGTGTTTGGATCCGTGACAGTATTTTATATTTTATCAGCAGGGAAAGTAATAACAAAGCGCACTGCAGGCAAGTCCAGACAAGCGCGTCAATCCTCGCGGATGTCCCGCCCCTCAAAGGCAGTCCTCCGATGATGTAACTCTTTCCAAATATAGCGTGTTGCCGAAGCAACCCCGGCACGCCATTGGCGCAGCGCTCTGTCAGTCTTGCCTCGTCGTGAAGCTAGTGTTATTATTGTAAACAGGGTGCTTACTTTCCACGGGCTCTCGGGTCCCGAGCCTTTGCTACGCGCTTCTTTGTTCACTGCATGAGAAGATCAACACGACAAAAGACTACTCACGAAAACTCTTTGTACACGTTATGGGCATCCTGTAATCGTTAATGGACAATGCAAATAAAAACCGAGTAGTTTAATTCGGTTTCTAAATCAAACCTGTTAGATACTTTAAGTTAACATGACGTATCTCGAAGACAGCCGGTAACTAATGCATAGCAATTGTTGCTGAAAATTTGACAAGCAGCTCGTTTTTTTATAGCCTACAGCAGTATTCAGTTTACAGTAACTTCCTTGATTCACGGCACGCTAGTATGTAACAACTTTTTAGAACATTAACATCATGATGTAAAGACAGCGACTCGGTTAAGAGTCAAAAACCTTTCGACAATAGTTCGACGCTCTCGACTGTTGTCACGCGTTGTTTCATTGTTTCAACAAAACACATTTCAATTTCCTCATTTACTCTTGCTCTGCCACTTTAATACCTCACAAAATGCTCAAACGTGACAACAGTTGTGCTCATTCACAGTTCGAAGAGTCTGATCAGCAGCTACCTCAAAGTCAATATGAATGGCACTTACCCAAAGCGCTGAGGGGAAAATTGAGGATGTGTATGAAGACATCATTTGACTCAAGGGGGGTGTTCTAATAAGTAGCCTACCTCCTCTAGCACGTTTACAGGTTAATTTCAGTTCGCATAACAGTTTCAGCTTATTTACTGCCGTTTCACAAGGTATCGAGGAAGTTCTTCTTTTGTTCCAGTATTTATGCACAGCGTCAAAGTTGCGCGTTGAGGAGGCGGAGCGGTAGCGCTGCGCGAGAGGAAGAAAAAAAAGCAAGCGCCAGCGCTCGACCTTAGATACTCAAGACTCAAACCCTACGACCCACACTGGATCAAATTAGGTCACGTGCTACTGAGACTACCGAGTCGGGTGTCATAACTGCACACAACTCTGATCTCGACGACGTAAGACCGGTGTTTCCACAGCATGGCGCGAGAACCAGACTTTACCTTAACTGCGAGAGAGATCCCAAGTGCTTTACTATGATCCGTTCAAGTGCACGTTCACAGATGACTCATCTCGTGTAGGCCTATTGTTAAGTCTCCTTCCAATATGAGATATTTTGTTGAAGTTATGATAGAGGTAAAAAAAAAAAAAACTTTCATCGTGATCAGATTTGAGATCTTCAAACTGATACGCGATAATAATAATAATAATAATAAAAACATTTTCTCGGTGCATGTCATGCATGGGGAAGAAAAGAAATAAAGAAAAACATTGATTTCAAAAATTTTGAAGTTGATCTGCATGTCTTTTTTATTTGCCATACACCTGCATAAGCATTTTTTAAAGTAGCCTATATTTGTGTTTTATGGGGGGGAAAGTATGCTGAAAGAACTCCCTGTGATTTGAAACAGCTGACTTCATGCTATTGGCTGGTGTTTGGTGTGTTCAACTGCACTAGAGCAACTAAAGCCTGTCAAATATCATCTTTATGCTAAACCTCACTTTGGTTAGGATGCGTGGCACGAACAATCAACAGTCAGCATAGCTGCTTAAGCACATGTGTTTTCTGTTTCAACAATTTCGTCTTTAAACCTATAATGGTATAAAAGATTAACATGGATCATAATAATGGGTACAGGGAATTGTGTGTGTGTGTGTGTGTGTGTGTGTGAGTGTGTGTGTGTGTGTGTGTGTGTGTCAAAAAGCACTAAAAAAACATCTATGGGTATGCAAAACAGTCTTCGAAAGACTTCGAAAGTTAGGGGTAATCCAGCTGCTAGTTAATTAACAAGGGATTCGTACAACTGATTAATGCTAAATGTTGCCTACAATAAAAATATTTTATTTGAATAGTTTTATTTTGGATGGCACGTGGCGTTTAGGAAGTTAATTTGAAAGTTAGGCTATTTATAACAGGCAAAAACACTCGGCCTGTTGACACAGCTGAGGTGAGGTTTTCAGCATTTTCCAACCTTCCTCTATACACACTCTCAAACGAGCAAATAAACGATTATCACTACGTCACTGTAAGTGATTTTAGGATTAAGTAAATATATAAATAGGAATCCAGAAAAATAGCGTAGAATTTAACTAAATTAAAATGATGTAAGCAATTTAGTGTAATAGCCTACAGTTAATATTTACGCCGTTTTACTGGTGAAACAGTCAGCTATTTGCCTGTTTTCGTTATTATTATCATTCTCTTAGTGATAAATCAAATCATCTTGACTAATTCCATACACCATCAATCAGTTTGCTGGTATTTTACAACGATTTGTTATGTAAGTAAATTGGAGCATTTTCTAAATAAAAGTTTAAAGCAACAATATAGTCGATCTGCTACATAAAAAAATGCATGACCAACGGTTTTCAAGCTGCTGCAGAACAAATGAAAATGTAGAGTAACGAATTCACTCTTTCAACTAATGCATTCATTAAATACGTTACCTGCTCGAATGACTAACGAAAAAGTTTGTATCCTTTCATTCCCTGTTGTTTTATCCAAATATGAAAATTATAAATTTTCACAAACAGTTTCCGTGTATGAAAATACATAAATTCATCATCACATTCATATAGTAAAGCTGCTTATTTTAAAACACAGTAGGCTACATTTTGTAAAATGGCACACGTTTATCTACAACAGTTTTGAAACAATCATTTTACTATCTATCACACAATAAGTTTTTATTTTTATTTTGGAAAGACAACGCAAAATAAATTTCATCAAGCTTGCGCTATTAGCTACTAGTAGTCTACCTTCACGTTTGAGCTTCTTATCCTGTTGAAAGTAAGAGCCTAGCTCGTATTATAACTGCGACATTTTTAAATGACATTTTTTCGTTTTTAATAAGTCAAAAAAAAAAAAAAATCCTGTGGATACGAGTCAAATGATAGTGCAAACGCTCAGTTTGACTCACCAGACCTCTAGTGACAGACCTGTAGATGGACATCTGACTGAATAAATAATGCACACATTATAAAATATTAGCGCGTGACTTCGAGGAGCGATTGTAAGATTAAGACCCTGTTTGTGGCCCGATGTTCAAGAGTTGGAGAGCATTGTGTGGGCTATACTTCGCTCCTGTGAGTTTGTTAGTGAGTGTGCAAAAGTAAAAAAATAAAAAATAAAACCACCCCATGAACGATGTCACTATTTTCTTAACAGCAAGGTTATGGAGCATATTAATGTGAAGCTGTGTTTGCCTAATTTTGCATGTGTGTGGGAGGAGGTAAAGCTCAGATGCAAAATAAGAATCGGTATTCTGATCTGTTCTATCAACCAGTTTATAAAACAGAGCAACAAGTCAGATGTGTATAACAAGCCTGAGCTGAAAATGTCACTGTGTGCCTTGAAACGCTCTTTTTTCCAACCAGATTTCATTCAGTCTGTCTCTTACGACACGAATGGATTTACTCAATACTGGTGTCTGTGTTTATATCTGTGTGGAAGAGAGAAAAAGAACAGACAGGGTGCAATGAACCTCGTAACTAATAGTTAAATAAATTAAAATCTAAACTTTGAAGGATTTTTTTGTTTAGAAAATTAGTGCATCTGACAACTGAATATATGCAGTAGGCTATGTATAGAACTTCTCTTGTACAGCTGGGATGTCCTGGAGCCCCTCCTCCCCTCCACATGTCCTTGCTCAGCAGACCTTAGTTGACCTGAATACCTCAGACTTATAGCAGAACAGGGGGTCCCTGATTCTTAATCAGCAACACATGAATGCACACGCATAGACCGTGTCAGGACATGTCTTGGTTAGCTGTTTTAATGAGTGACACAAGTGCAAAAAGACACATTTTCCCTCCCACACAATATGAGAGATAAAGTCAGTGATAGACAGAGGGAATTGTCAGACATGTCAAGCTGAGACACAGTCTGACGAAGTAATCTACAGATCCTGAAAACCAAGAGAGAGAAGGAAAGAGAGCAACTGTTATGCATCATTCTACATCACAGTCAACATACACAGCTCAGATTACTGCTTTGCTTTATAAGTCTCATCTCTCTTTATCCCATTTCTTTACAGCATTTGTTATTTTTATTGTACATTTTATTGTACTTTAATATTATCATATTATTCTTTTTTGCCAATTTAGGCTATTTCTAGTGTCATATGCTTGTAGGATATAATGTTTAAATGCTTTGATTATTGTAGGCTAATCTGTTGTGACAAAAAAAAGCTTCTTTCTGATTGATATAGCTAAGATATGATATAAGATCATAATGACGGCTTACAGCATGTTTAGAACTTTCATGCTGGTAATGTACTAACAATTAATCCGCAGTCAATTCAGTCGAAGGACATTACTTTATGCATTTTCAAGACTCTGGCGCCACCGTGAGGTCACTGCGTTTATATAAAAATATTTTCTCTTAATTTCCACATTGAAATTGTGCCTACCTATTGATTTGATTTTCTCAAAATTATGACATTATATTATCACTCACCTTTCATCCATTATTTCAGTTTTCTCAATAATTATTATGATGTATAAATTATAACATTTTACACAAAATAACCATTCTTTTAAGACAAAGCTGATTTTTATTAATTTTTGTTTTATCTTTGGGTACAGCACTTTGGGTTCTGCCCACTTATCTAGATCAGTGGTTCTGCCTCTCATTTTCAAAAGTAAACAGATCAATCCAGTTTTCTTTTCTTTTTTTTTAATTCACAAAATATTATTGCTTTTTGTTTTGTCCCAGTGATAACGGCAAACATTACTGTAATTTAAGCAGGCGACCAACATATTGCAAAGATAGTAAATAGGTAAATATGCGACAGCCATATTTGTTTATGACTTTTAAATAAATATCATGTCACGCAAAGTAATTACGAAACAATACGAAGAATATTGCTAAATATCTTCCCAGCGGTACTTTTAATGGTGCCAAAAATAAATGTGCTACTATGTCTTTAAGAAATGCTGGGAGATTGTACCATTTTGAGAAAGGGGTGGTTGGTGACGCGTTTTCAAATTAGGCGCTGTTCTCTTTTCACATTTATGATTTATTTTGGATACGATTTTTTTAATGTAGACATTCTATAAAGAAGTAGTTATATAAGCCTAACCAGACTTGAAGTAGTATCAGAATAAAACGTCACTTCGTGTTTCTGCCCCTATCTGTACTGTGCACAAATATTTGCCGCCATTTCTCTGGAGGCAGAACCTCTGCTAAACACACAGTTCTTGCGTCCTTACATTATTATCATCATCATCATCAGACAACCGGTTGACACAGTTAAACTTTTTAAGACAGTCCTTGAAATGACTACTAAAAAGAAACGCTCTGCGCACAGCGATAGCGACAGCTGGGTTGTCATTGCTCCAGGTAAAGTTACCTTACCTCTGAAGTTGATTGTGTTGCGTGTGACACACGTTTTTGCAGACACATTGTTACACAGTCTTCATGGCTCAACTTATTTTATTGAGGCTTTGTAATAATGACACATGTTGCATTAGTAAGTATGCAAACTTTAGTGTCAGTATACTTTAAAGTCCACCTAAATCTCCATGCAATTCTGTTTTCTTTGAATAAATCGAATTTAAACATTATTTTAACCCTTCACTTTCAGATTCAGCACTGGACACAGGCAGGTCTGAAGAGGGTGATCCGTCCTTCATCAAGCTAAAGAATCCTGCTACTGGTATTACTATATCAACTCAATTAACAGCAACTTGCAGTTTAATATTATGTAGTGATTATGTCTATCAGAGGTTTATCTAAATAAACTGCAGCTGACTGACAGTTCTGCCTTTGTTTGTGAATGCAGGCAGTTCTTCACTGTACCTGTTTGGCTGTGGTGATGTCAGTGTTTATGAAGTAAAAGCCTTTTCTGAAGACTTTCGGTCTTGGTTCATTGGACAGATCGTGCAAAGAGGTAAGCTTTTCTCACAGAACATGAACTATCCATTCAATGTGATTATGGATCATTGATTTAAATGCTCAGTGTTTAGTAATCTGCTAATGACATCTAAATTGTTCACTTGTTGCATCTGTGTCCTCAGATGGTAGATTGCTGTATGTGACTCCCATTGATCCTTTATTTCTGCTGTTGCCGTACATTAGCAGTACTGCCACCGAGGTTAACAATGAATTAAAATACAAATATTATGGTAAAAGCCATTGAGATGAGCTTCATCTGTAATGACAGCACTCTTCCGGTAGGGAAAGTTCCAGCCGGCGAAGCAGATGATTATGGATGAGGATTACCCTGGATGCACAAGACTTCTGCATTGCAAACAAGGACTGGATTCCCTTCATCATGTGGCTGATGAGAAAGGTGTGTGTTTGAATCCGTAGGCACATATAGACGGTTTCAACGGGATCAACATAAACAAACGTTAATGCGCGTGAGCGGTTTTGTGGCCCTAACTTAACTTCCGGTAGATTCCAAATAGAATCAATAACAACAGCCAAGTCCGTCTAGTGTAGATATTTTTTGATAGCAAACAAAATGTGTTTTCTGTGTGGATCAGGCGGACTTAATGAAAATGCTAATTCAGCATTGCCAGCAGGAGATGTTTTAAAGCACAGACATAAAGCGTGAGAAATAGAGGTTTCCCCAGTAACAGCTGTAAACGAAGCAGAGCTGGTACGCTCACATGCTGCTTTATCAGGCATATAACATGCAAGTCTTCCTTCAGAAATACAGCGATATAAAAACACCTGTGCCTCGTTTTGATATTTAAACATAAATGTAAGGAATTATTATTATTAAATGTGCAGTACGTTACGTAACGTTACGTTACTCATGTTTATTTAACGAAGCCTTTTTGAAAATCGATCAGTTTTAAAATTGTGGCGAGTCTCCAAAAATAAATAAATGTATGGGAAACACATCCCGCAGCACAACCACCTGAGCCCAACTTCAGTTTACTCATCACCTTAACTTTAACTGCGTTTGTAGAAGGCACCGCAGCCAGACCGATATACACAACACAGACCGGAAGTTAACTTAGGTCCAGGCACGTGCACCCGATGAAACCGTCTATATACCAAATTAGATACAGATACAGTGTGGTAGACAAATTTTGTGTTGAATGAAAATTTAATCCTCTTTTTCAGAGGCAGGTGGTTTAAAGTTTCACAGATATAACCAGGAGAAGACCTTGGAGTGGCTCAAGAAAAAGGTTTATAAAATGTTTAACTTGTACAAGAATTAACTAGGAGTTTTTAAGTTGCATTTATAAATATTTTTAAAATGTCTTTCAGGTCCAGCGCACAGTAAAAACACTCAAACAGAGCAACCTATCTGTGGGTGGAGGAGTGAAATCCAGCATGTTCGTCAGAGTGAAACATGAAGATGCTACTGAAGGTAAATGGATAAATAAATATGGTTGGATTATGTTTGTATGGATTACTCATTAATGTTAGTGTGTTTGTTATTCTTTTAGAGGACTACTTACGTTATGCACATGGTCTCATATCAGAGTACATCAGTGAAGACCTGAGCAAAGCTCTCCTCAAGCATCTGCAGTATGTGCACCTACACTGATCAAACACTACACTGATGCACAGATGATCGTTCACATCACCTCACAAAGAGTGGTTGACCGATATATAGTGCCAAGGCCAATATATCAGCTTATTTATGGAGTTTTTTTTTTTATAGTTAGTTTTTTCTGTAACAAACTATAAAATATTTTTTATAAAAACATTAATGCCCTGGCAGCGTCAAATAGCTGGTTTTATATTTAATTTGATTACATTAATGTTATAAGTTGAGATTTACAGGAAATATTTTTACTTCTACTATGTAAACTGAAAACTGCTGTAAAAAAGCACCTTATTTGTTTAAAGTATTTGCACTTTTGTTCATATAGCAGTACTTTTAAATGCATTGTGGAATTTTGCGCATAACAATGCAATTAAGCTCAGTTAAAAATGTTAATCATTGCCCAGCACTAATAAATTATAAAGCAGAACTTAAGGTACACAAAAAAATTATTACAGCATTGCATTATTATTAGTAATAGAAAAAGCAAAATAGATATATTTTCTCATCTACATCAGCATTCAGCAAATTCTAATTTTATTTAATTGAGTCTTTTTATGTCTATATTTTATATTTATATATTTTTCTATATTTAATTTAACTAAAATTACAAACTTTGTAAAATTTAGAGATTCCCTAAAATGTGTATTTGTTGACTGCATAAACACACATTAATTGTCGGCCCATGCAAATTATTTATTACATTTTAGCCTGTTAACTGTCACTCACGTTTTTGAAGATGTGCATGATACAAACCTAAATTTTTATATTTCATGACTGAAAACATTTTGTAACATTATTTTGATGTGCCATTTACATGGTAATGCAATTTCTGATTTTAAAATGGGTTTTAAAGGATGAATTTTGATATTTTATGTTTTCAAGTGATATATAACTTCTGATGATTTCTAAAATGTGATAGAGAAAAAGGCAACGAGGAAGTCTTTTTTTTTAAACAAAGGTCAAAACTCCTTTTGTAATGTAGATTTCTGAGGGTGCACTCTTGTCATAAATTAATCTATTACTTTTTCTACATAATTTTTTTACAAAAAATATTGGTAAAATATATATTTGGGAGTCTTAGACCTTTCCAACGATATATAGTTTGTCAAGATTAGATTAGATTTGATTGTAATATAGTGTAGTCAACGTAGGTGTCCGAGTTAACAGGTTAAATTATACAGTCAAGGCCAAAATTATCAGAACACTAGTATTTTCATCGGCTAAACAATGGTTTTAAGTCAGTTATTTCTATGTTTTTCTGTAGTGTCAATAGGAAATATATGTTTACATTTTCAAACATTCATTTTGCCATTAATTGTAATAATCCAGTGAGAATTTTGTTTGAACAAGGAATGACATGTAGAAACAGAACAAACTGAGACAGACTAAATCCAGAACTGTGACAACGTCTCCAAGGTGCTTCAAGAAACCTACCTGCAAAGCTACCTGAAAAACAATGTGCAAGTGATTTATGTTGATTTAATTTAGCTAATAGAAGTTAATTGATAAAGGAAATATGTTTATGACATTACGACAGTATCCTCATTTTACAGCATTTTTACACACTACTTTTAACAGTACTGTAGCTTTTCAGGTAGGTTTTTAAAAGCATCTTGGAGATGTTTCAACAGTTCTTCTGGAGTGAGTCTGTCTCAGTTTCTTCAAGTTATTCCAGACAGACTGGATGATGATCAGATCAGATCTCTGTGTGGAGCACTGGCTGTTGTCAGACTCCTTGTGCAAACAAAATTCTCACTGGATTATTATAATTAATGGCAAAATGAATGTTTTGGAAATGTAAACTGATATTTCCTACAGACGCACTACAGCAAAAGATAGAAATAACAAAGAAATAGACTTAAAACCACTGTTTTGTGAAAATACTAGTGTTCTAATAATTTTAGCCTCCACTGAATATTTTGTAAATGTAATGTAAAATAAATATAAATTTTAATTTCAACAATTGTTATACATGTATCTTTAAATTATACAGTGTCTTTGGCATAATATTCAGTGGCTTTACATCAGCCTTGGCCACTCTGCTCACTTTTGCATTTGCCATAAAAAAAAAAAAAAAGTCCACAATCATTTGACCACTACTTTGAAACATGCATGTCATATAGTTATGTTTTTTTTTGTCTCTTATGTTACAAGGTTGCCAGAGATATCCAGCCCTAAAGAGACAGAGCCGCCTTCTAAGGTACAGTTTTCTACCAGTTGAAATACCAGTGTTTTGTTTCACTACTCGCATGTTACTGCCATGCTTGAATGTTAATAGTTGAGTTATGTCTGGTCTTGCTTCACTTGAATTTATGTCTTGTTGATCATTTGCTTTCTGACTCCTGTTTCTTCTTAAACTCAACCAGCTTGTCATTGTTTCATGCAGCATCATACATGCTTTGTTTCTGAATGTAGTTAGAGGAATGGTGTAGCAATTCAATTCGATCTTTTGATGGTTTTGGTGTTTCTGACTGCTGTCTTCCATTCGATAGAAACGGAAACTGTCAGATAAACCAGTAGAGGCTGGGGAAGACTACACCAAGTTCAACAGTGCTGATTTTGCACGAAAAGTGAGTTAGAATTGCAAACACAGTGGTGATGGGATTGATGATACAAGCATTGAAAGAAATGGTATTACATGCTACAGCTGAACTGTCTTTTTCTCTGTCTATGCCTTAAAAAGTCTTTCAGCAGTTCATGCTTCAAATACTGTTGATCGTAAATGCATTTTCCTGCTTAATTTGAGATACTGTGCTACAGTTTTGATAAACGTAATATTTAAAATATGTGCTATGTTATCTCAGCCCTCAAAGAAGATGACTGCAGCTCAGAAGAGTCTTGCCAAAGTAGACAAAACTGGCATGAAGAGCTTGTCAGCATTCTTCAGCCCCAAAGTCAAACAAGAGAAGAACTGAGTGAGTGTCTGTGTGAGTGTCAAAACATTTTGATAATAAAGTTATTAGAAAATAATTTCTGTTCTGTTGTTTTATTTGTTTGCCACTCATTATGTGCTGTGCTTAATGCAAAGCTGTACTAAAATTATTTTTTTAAAAATTAACTTTTGGTGAATTCAATGCCTCCTTGTGGAATAAAAGTATTAATTTCTTAACAAAAAAAAAAAGTAATTGACCCATAAATCTAAACACTAATATATATGTATTATACACATAGTCTTCGCTGGTCCATGATTTGAGATAGTTTCAGTGTGTAGTAGTTAATTTCCCTCATCTTTAGTCACTATTTTTTGCTGATAGAGACTTATTGCATCTGATGTTATTGTGATCTTAGTTTTTATAGTACGAAAAGGTTATACCCTATTCCTGCTTCCTTTTTTTTTTTCAAACCAAACCTGACATTTTTATACCCTGGATTCAAAAACATGCATCTAGTTCCTCTTTATAGGCTTTAATGCTTTAAAAAAACAATCTCAGTTGAAATAAATCACTTGAAAAGCAACTGAAATAGTTAACACACAACTGAGCACTCTTTTGCTGCTTTGCTTACTTTATTGCAAATCATCATAGACATTATAAACTTAAAAAAAGATTGTACAAACCTACACACTTAGGCACCTGGTACCAGTTTGAGGGATTAAAATAAATAAATGCTATAATAAGGATCCCTAAAGATTTACTGTATTAGATTAGACTTGACTTAAATGCAAAGTGGAGGTGTTAGTTTTGCATTTGGTTAAAGGGTTAAAATAAAAATGTTATTTTTATCTGCTCTGCAAGATGTAGGTGACTTTGTTTCTTCAGCAGAACACAAACAAAGATTTTTAACTCCCAACTGTTGCAGTCTATCAGTCTTATAATGGAAATGAATGGGAATCACAGCTTTTGAGAGTAAAAAAAAACCCTACATAAAACCAAATTAAACCCTGTGACTTGTGATGAAACATTGATGTATAAAGACAAAATGATCAGTCTGTGCATGAAACTGAACAGTATTAATGTTGTTTTTTTAAATCTTTAATTCACCTCAATATCCAAACTTTCCTGAGCATGTTGTTCTTCTTGCTTTATGGCAGATCGCAGACTTATAAGTGCCGTACTGCCACCTAGCTCTCAAATGGGTCATTGACACACTCTATAATCTCAATTAGGAGTGTCAATAGACCTTGTTTCCACTGTCAGGCCAGTGCAAGCCAGGGCTTATAACGGGCGGGGCTAATAGCCTCGGGCCAGTAGCACCGAAGCCAGTATAGCACAGGGTTTCCACTGTCGGTCCTGAAGCACCGCTGCACTTCAATAAAACACGACCTTTACATGCCTCTCAGGAACAACGTCAAGAAACCCCATCATTTCAGTAACAAAGAGAAGTTATCAGAAAACTAAGAAATAAATCACTAGAACTAGCGCGATCACAAAACAAATATGATAAAAGCGGCCATTTGTTTGCATGCTTTGTTAAATATTTAAATTCAAAAGCATCTATGTTTTACTATAGATTAAATGATACATTGATCATAATGAATTAATTTATCAGGACTTACAATTAGTCACACAGAAATTAATTTATTTCTATTTTATTTATTTATTTTTAACGCTTAAAGCTGCTGTAGGTAACTTTTGTAAAAATATATTTTTTACATATTTGTTAAACCTGTCATTATGTCCTGACAGTAGAATATGAGACAGATAATCTGTGAATAAATCAAGCTCCTCTGGCTCCTCCCAGTGGTCCTATTGCCATTTGCAGAAATTCATCCACTCCCGGTAAAAAATAACCAATCAGAGCTGCGGTCCGTTACTTTGTTTGTGTTCAAAATGTAGAAAAAATTATATAATAAGCGAGTACACCATGAATCCATTTTCCAAACCGAGTTTTTAGCTTGTACTGAATCACTAGGGTGCACCTATAATAAGTGTTTATATTCAGACTATTTTAGATTGCTTCGGGGGTACTGCGGCGGAGTAACCCAGTACCTTTGTGATTCTTCATAGACATAAACAGAGAGAAGTAGTTCCGGCTATTAACCGCTAGAGCGTCAAAAGTTACCTACCGCAGCTTTAAGCATGATGAAAATAGCCTGCTTATTCAGTCGAGTCTTTATGTTTATTTGTAGCCTATACGTCACATTTAGAATGAATGATATTTAGAATGAATGATCTCTATTTTTATAAAAGCTCCCAAACAAAAACCATTATTATATTTTTATGATAGGCTACGTGGAGCTAAACTCCCGAGACAAGACTTATGATGACAGATAAAATATGTTACTAAATAAATTCACGATTGTGATAGAGAATAAGAAGCTGACGTCTGATTTCTCCAAGTGGTTGCATTTATCATGTTTATTTTGGTAACGTTAATGTTTAGCGTGTCTTTTGCATCATTTATCAATATTTCTGCCTTGTTTAGTGATTATAATCCACATCGGATCAAGTTATTTCAAACATTCGCTGATGACTGAAAGTTTTGAGCTCAAGTCTTTAATGCTGGTGTTACAGCTGCTATCTTTCTGAAATGATCTGCGGTGCTGACGATCTCCAGACGCGGAGAAACTCCGCCTTTGTTCATAACCACTCCTCTCTCCCCAGCTGGCCCTCTTTGGCCCAAGGGTTTTGTCGGGCCAAATACCCTGGCCGTTGGCCCCGAGGAAGTCCGAACGAGGCACAATCAAGCACCAGAAGTGACAGTGGAAACACAACTGGCCCTGGCACACACTAGCACGCCCGGTTTAAGCTCGACAGTGGAAACGTGGCTAATGGTCCACTTGAGAGCTAGGTGGCGGTAATGCACTTATAAGTCTGCAATCTACCATAAAGCAGGAAGGAGAAGACGCCCCATGTGGATGCTGAAGAAGTAGAAGATAGTTTGTGTAAACGGGCTCAGGAAAGTTCAGTCATTGCAGTGAAAATCATAGGTAAAAAAAAACTATAAATACTGTTAATTTTCTTCCACAGACCAATCATTTTGTGTCTTTACAAATCAATGTATCGTCACGAACCACAGGGTTTAATTTGGTTTTATTTATTTTTTACTATCAAAGCTGTGATTCCCATCCACTTACAATATATGACTGGCGGATTGTAACAGTTTGAGTTAAAAATCTTTTTTGAGTTCTACTGAAGAAACAAAGCCACCTACATTTTGGATGCCCTGGGGGTAAGCAGATAAACATCAAATTAAAATTTTTGGGTGAACTATCCCTTTAAGGTTAGCCTATAACAATTAGGCAGTAAATAGCTATCTCCTTGGCCTTTATGTGTTTAGCATCTCTCATATGTCTGATCCCTGTCTAATTATCTGACTAGTTCATCAGATAAGTGATCCTCAGATCTGTGTTACTGTTGTAAGGAAATTCCAGTTGCTCTGTCTGGAATCAGTGCACAGGGTGATTGTTCAGTGGTTACGCTCTATTAATGGCCTTAAGCATTTGCTATCGCAAGCTACCGAAAAAGAGATTCTGATCTGCTGTGTATAATTTATGAAGCTCTGGCAGTGAGTAAACACTGACATGCGTCACAGAGGTCACATCTTCTGTGGTGTGTCAGATTATTCCTTATTCTTTCTTCCAGATCCAACTTCTTGATTGCACAGCTGTGAAGTTTTAGTTGTCCTCTGGGCACAACAAGCGGAACCGCTTAAGCAGCTAGTCTTTCTTCTTGAGCTTGGGTTTGAAACGTAGAGTCTGAAAGGCACTCTCCACCACTTTTGGCAGGTGGATTGGGTTTCGTTGCAGACATCTCCTGCTGCCTGTGCTTCCCATGACCCCCTTCTGCTGGGCTACCTGCCTGTGACTGATTTCTGAATTCTTGGGCTGCGACTCCGTCATGGAGATTCGATGAGGATCCCGAAGCACCCAGTTAGAGTGAAGGTCATGCTCACTGGTACTGGTTGCCACTGTAGAAACATCAAAATGGTAGTATGGAAAAAAAACAGACATAACGAACAATAAAAAGATGGAGGATTGAAACATGAAGGGGAAAAAACTAAATACTTCTAGTTGACCAATTTTTCTGTTACACGTGTGCAACATCCCTCAATTGTATTTTCCATGCTGCCTTTAGAGTACACTAGAGATTAAGTAGCCTAATAAGCTCCAGACTTACCTATGAAGTCTACATCTGCATGTCCATTGTCCACATGTGGTTTTCGACTTGGCTCTGGGTCACAGCTTGCAATGACTGCATCAAAGAACTGGAGTGTGTCTTCCTCATTTGGGATAGGTGGAGCAGAAGGTCCAGGCCTTGAAGTCTTTGAAATAAGATGATAAATACATTTTTATATACCATTTTTTGAAATTTTTTTTTTGTTTTTGACTTTATGATGATACATTTTATAGTTTAGAGTTGACAGGAAACGAAGTGTGAGAGAGATGGAGCGGGTTCTCGAGCCTGGATTTGAACTCGGGAATCTTGTAATGAAATAACACTTTGACTAAACTAAACAAAACTAAAACTGTTTTACCCCTTAAAATTCTTAATAAACACCTCACGACTTGGTTGATAGCAGACAAACTGGTATAATTTACTTTACTTTTCCCTAACAATGTTCAACACTTCTTTCTATGTTTAAACATGTAAGCCTTGTCCTGTTTCATCTCACCTGTGCAGCTCTGTTTTGCGGGGGCCGGGGTGCGGGCTTCTTCTTGCGGGACGCGGTCTCTTTGCGCTCGCTGTTCTTGAGGTCGCTGATGCTCTTGGTGTACTGCCGCCTGAGCGCGACCAGTTCCTGTAAGTACTCTAAGCAGTTCTGGTTCTGGGAGTAGAACCAAACTTGGTCTTCTCGGCTCTGGTAGTAGTACAGGGCCGTGCTGGTCTGAATACTCACGGCGCTCACGCTCCGCTTCAGCGTGGAGTCCTGCGGCGCGTGACTGCTCTCCCCCACCACAAGCATCGACGTGCTCCGGACCAGTTTGACGGTGCACGCGCTGTGGTAGTCCTCATCGGGCCTGAACCGGTCCCGTGAGCGAGGTCCAAGGTGGTTCGGACGGAAAACTGCGTTGATTTTCTTAAACATCACAGTCGGTGTCTGGGTGCTGCAGTTTATTGGTTAAATATCTGGGCTGATATGAGAAAGGACGTTGGTTCAAACCCCACGAGGGTTCTATCGCCATTGTGCTCTTTATCAAAACATTTTATACCGTAAATCACTTGAAAATATTAAAAGACGTCTTGCTTGTTTAGTAACCTTTAAATCTATAAAATTACTTTTACTGGTGATAGTCAGCGTGCTCTGCTTCTCCATATCCCAGTAATATCCCTCTCTCTATAACTTTATATCCTGAAGGAATTCAGAGCCAAGACGGAGATTTGTTGGTCGATTTTGTCCATGGTGACGAAGTGCTGTTTTTGATCCAAACGCGTTAAGGACACATTGCAAACGATGACCATTTCTTACCGTATGAATTATGAAAGAAGTCATGGTAGTTTTCTAACCCAGCCATGGAGACGGTGCGCTTGTAACGTAACACTAATAACATGAATAATTAACCAGCGTTAGACGTAGTAAGCTACACACCTGTGCTGGCTATCACAGTTAGTCATGATGCACTTGTTAAATAACATGCCTT
Organism: Carassius gibelio; assembly: GCF_023724105.1. Classification (NCBI taxonomy): domain Eukaryota; kingdom Metazoa; phylum Chordata; class Actinopteri; order Cypriniformes; family Cyprinidae; genus Carassius; species Carassius gibelio. The sequence continues at coordinate 12,841,303 of NC_068404.1, read as the reverse complement.
GTCGTATGCATAAACATTATTTAATCAGAATGTAGATGTGTATCCACAATTTCAGGATGCTTCAGGTAAACCATAAATAACCCTGGATAAAATATTTCCTATATAATAACTATTATATATAACCTATTTACTTTTCTTTCCAAATATAGATAATAATTTAGAAAAACTGTAATATTTATATAGACCTATATGTAAAAAAACTAACAAAACTAGAAAATATGTAAAAAAACTAACAAAACTTTCTTTCAAGAAACAAAATAAGTTTATAATTCAGAATGTTATTTAACATTTACTATGCAACTAAATATATAAATAAAAGATGGAAAAGGAAAATTGCATTGTTGTTTAACCCACGTACATTAACAATTCAAACTGATTTTTTAAATGTAAAAATAGCAAGCTAAATGTGAACATAAGCTGACCAATTTAAAACTGTCATAAATTATAATATTTAAATATATTAAAATTAACTGATGTTCTGTGATGCTTTTATATTTGACTTGATGGCATGTCGGAAACATATTTCAAAATAACTTTGTTTTTCCTGTTACTTTCCTGCTACTGTAAATAAATAAATAAATAAAATGTTATTTCTTTGATAAATTATCAGTGGATACATCTGAGACAGATGTGTTTCATATATATTATCAAAAGATAAAAGCAAAGATGATTACAGATCCATTCATATTAAACAAATGATTCAGACACTTGAGCTAGAACCACTAGAGGACAGCTAAAGTTTCTTATGGGGTGTTGGGTGGACTCTGGGAGCCGTGTGGTCACCATTAAGGGAGTTTATTCCTTGTGTGTATTGAAGGATCTATGGATCCTCAAAGGCAAATTGTGTGTGTTGCTTCAGGATAGCAATCATTTACTCATACATAATCATGCAATCATTTATAAGATTCAGACATTTAAGTAATTTTTTAATTCAGACATTTAATAATTTTTTCATTTGACTATTCACATTATTTAGTCATTTATCTCATTTATCATATAATTATTTATTTAATAACTTTTATTATGTTTTATTTTATATTTCTATTTTCTTTGCTTATAGTGTTTCCTATAGTTGTTTAATCTTACGATTGTGCAGTTTCATGAAATGTGTGTTCAAGAATAAGTGATGAGATGGAATATCGCAAATGCAAGGTTTTGTGGGATGTTGCTGTGTAGCAGCTTTGCTGGTCAGATAAAGTCTGAGCACTGAAACGGAGAAAAAAATATAATAAAATAAAGCAACAATAATAAAAATGGCCTGAGACTCTCCGCAAGGTGTTGTAAGCCTTAAAACATTTTGACTTTGTGATCTGAATTCTAGTCTGAGTCTAAATAAGCACTAATTATTTTAACATTCTGAAAACAATGTTTTGCTTGTGCATATCTAAGTGCATACTGGGAGAACATTGCGAGAAATGTGCTTGTTCACTTGTTTGTTGGTTCATCAGGCAATCTTTCTTTTTTATATAGACAGACCATCACATGAATAATGAATATAGGTGATGCAGCATTTTGTCACCGTCCCTTTAGCCAATTAACCACCGCTACGTGGAACAGGGTTCAATCTACGTGTCTAGTATGGTTTGAGTTACATTGGTAAAATGGGGAAATGGGGATATGAAGACTTACATAAGAATCCAAAAAGCTGCAGGTGCAGACATTGGTTTTAAGGGAAATATGTGGTCTGTAGAGACATTTTTCATTCTAATGAAACTGCAAAATATAACTGCTGCATGAAGTAGCGTGAGACAGTTTAAGAGAAAAAGAATGACATATTACAGTGAGCCAATAAATACACAGAGTAGGACCATGGTCCATCACCTATTAGCACAGACAGTCCTTTAATTCACAACAGTAGCCTTTATGCTTTATGTACTTAAAGTGAATTTACTCTCAGTTATGGAAATTACCAACGACCCCGTCTTACAAAGACTGGAAGTCTAGGGGAAACACAGCAAAGGGAGTGGAATGTGCTTATCTGAGGTGTATGGAAATACTCTTAACCTGTTGATGGCTATAGCATATTACACAAATTGCACAGCTCATTGAAGTCTATTGTAATGAATATAACAAGCTGGCATAAAGAGAACAGGCATGCATACATGCATATAAATGTGACTCCAAACTTTCATGGAAGACAGAATCTCAACATACTTTCACTTCCTCCTTCAGTGGAGCATAAAACTGAACAACTATAGCATAACTTTCACTTACAGTGAAATAAAATCCATTACAGCAGTGCATAGAAACTGAGTCAGAGACTCAGAGAAAGAGACAGAACTGCACAGAACCACTGCAGCTCAACAATCAAAAATTCTTAAGTAGAAAAAAGGTAAGCTTAGGAACCTTTATATATCTATCTATGATAATTCTCCTTTTGTCACCCATATTCTAGCTGGATTCTTAGTTGGTCTGACGTTTTGAGTAATGACAATCACAGTAAATTTTGGAAGATGGTCATGCGAATATGTCCAAGAATCCTTAATATTGGGGTAATATGAGATGGACTGAGCTGGAACCCATCCTTCCCCTACAGACCCTGCAGCAGGACGGCAACTTGCCATAGGTGTGGATATCCCCAGGCATGCGGACGCAGAGGCAGTTTTGGTGCCCTCAAGCTGCCACAGCATCTGCCAGCATTACAGTGATTTACACATTGCTGGTGGCCAGGTGCTGCCACTCAGGCCCAGCACATTGGAGGTACAGGGCAATCTCATTCAGGACCCCGAGCATGGGCCCTTCCTCCTTTCTGGGGATGTTCCCTTCCCCTCCCTCCTGCCTCCTCTGGTCCACGGGAACAGGAATTCAAGGTGCTGGAGGGAAGAAAGTGGGCGCGAGCATCCTTCTCTTCTGCAATGCAGCCAGCCTTTCTCTAATTCACAGCTCAACAGCTACCTGGAACAGAAGCTTTTGGAGCTGTACAAGCAGTACCTGACCGAGGGACCTGCGGCGACAGGGCTCGTCATGGCCTATGAGCTTCTGCACACCAACCTGGACCAGATGACTCTACAGCTGAGCCGTGAGCAGAACGTGGAGACAGCTCGGGCCAAAGACATGCTGCTCAGCTGTCTGCTGAGAGTCACCAGCAGTTACCAGTCCAGCGAGATCAGCACTCCTCTACTGCAGATCTCCATTGAGATGAGATGAGTTTGAGAGTGGGAAGAGATGAAAAGACAGAGGAGAAAAAAAAAACCTTGGAGATGGGCTTTCATGTGTAACGTGTAACATGTAATAGTTTGAAACTAAAGTAATAGTAATTATAAGAATGCAAATTAAATACAATCTGCAATTCAAATGGTGTTGATTATTTGAGTTCCTACATTGATTAAAAGTCTGGATGAATACATGAATAAAATAAACATAAAATATGTTTTAAAAGGTTTCGTTGTTTTACCTAGAAAACAATATGCAAAACAATATTATTTTATTATTATTTATGTATAATTATATTATTTATTTACCTTTTAAATAAGCTTTTGCATGTTCAGTTTTCATTTTTATTTCATGAACTTGTTATAATGATTCGTTTTTTAACATTTCTAAATAGCCTTAATATATTTATTATTTCTGTTGTAAAAATTTAAGTACATATTTTAATTTAAGAACATATTTTAATTATCTGCCAAGGCAACATTTCAAATGTTCTCCCTTTTTTATACTTTACATTTAAATGTTTATTGTACTTCAGCTTAATTTCCAAAAGTGGTAATTAAGGTTTTTAATAGGTTTAGTTGCCAATAACAATACTGCTGTGAGAGCAATTAAATAAAAATCTGTAAACAGAATTCAATCACTGATCAAAAGGTTCCAAAAAACTATTGTTGTCATAATCTAATTAGACATAAAAGTTGAATCGCCTAAACTGAAAGGGACATATAGCTTATACACAATGTATGATTTGCTTCAAAAAAGACTTTAGATAATCTCAGTGGATAATGAAAGTCACTGGAGACTAGCAGCTGTCTGGTTACCCACATACTTCAAAATATTTTCTTTTACGTAAACGGGTTTGTAATAATTTGTGGTTGAAAAAAAATTATGACAATTTTCATTATTGGGTATTTATTCCTTTAAATATGTACATGCCTTTTAATATAGTCTCAACATTGTGTCATCAATAAGCATGTTTTATTTCTTTATTTATTATATGTCTATAACATCAGCATATGTACATGTACATGTATATGTACATCAGCAGTCAAAGATTATTAAATGAAGACATATTTTAGGTCAAGATTAATAACGATTTAGAGCAAATCTTTTTTTTTTTTTTTTTTTTACTGTGGAATTTACAGGTAAGATATGAAGATGAGAAATGTCACAGCCAACACTGAAGGATGGAAATAAACTTACAGTGAACATGTGTGTAAAAGAGTGCATACGAGTGTCAGTAAGAGGGTCAGAGAACGACAGCTTTCCACTGTCCCAGTCCAGCTGAACTCTGACCCTCTGCAGTTTCTCTTTCACTGGGAGGAGAGCTAGTGATTGTGGTGGTTCATGTGCTTTATATTCTCCACAGAAATGACCCACCAGCCAGATTCCTCTCCTTGAGAATATTTTATTCCTCCTCTGAGCAGATTCGGTCATCACTCTGAGGAACCAGCCTGTGTTTCAACTTCAACATCCCAGCAGTGAGAGCCAGAGTCAAAGCCCTGTGAGCACACAACACATGCGGACATGTCGAATCGCTCTGGATTCTCAGGAGTCTGTTCCTCATCACTGTATCTCCCACTGGTCAGATCCTCAGACAGGATGATATTACAGTGAGCAGTGTTAGGGTCAAAGGTCACAGGAGCTGAAGAGAGAGACACATAAACATGAAATTAAACAAATGACTCTTACGATGGATATTAATTCATTGTGTGCTTTACTCACTGTAATCAACAGTTTTCAGCATCTTCTGCATCACAGTAAACTTCAGGTTGCTCAGGTGTTTTGGCACATTGATCAGAACTCCAGAAATGTCCTCTGGATCTGGCACTTTACACTGAGACACTCTGGAAAAACACTCAGTAGTCAGTGATTAGGGTTAGAGTTCATAAGAGGAGAAACCATACAAACCTTTTCAAAGTGCAACCATTTTTAACTTTAATGAGCACTTCCAGCTTTTTTAGCTGTTCAAAAGCAGTTTATCATTCAAACTATTTTATATGATATTAATTTATTATCATAATCATAAACACATTAGTTAGAGGGGCAAATAAAACTTAAATTTAGGAGTTGGCAATATGGCTAAAATATCATATCGATTTTTTTTTCATGTAGGGTCTCGATCCACAATTTTATCACTTTTTTGTCAAGGTGTGTAATGTCAAAATGCCATGTCATTTTTTTGTTGGTTTGTAAGTCTATGTTTTTGCTAATTACTGAGCACAGTCAGAATGATTTCCCCATTAAAAAAATATACAATGTTACAAAATTCACAGGAAATGGCTTTTTAATGAAGGGTTAAAAAAATAAGTTGAATAGATATATAAACATTTTCACTTTACTGGAGTAACAGTTGAATTCTGACCTTCATATGTTTTGCTGTATTATGCAAAGTCTGTTGAAACTCCTCAGATGCTCTTAGTTTCTCCTGTAAATGTTTTGATGCAGTTTTGAGTTTACCCTGTAATGTTTTGATGGAGAATATATAAAATTCATTATAAAAATATAATTATATATTTTTATACATTATAAAAATATAATTATATATTTTTATACATTATAAAAATCATGTCAGAGTAGGCTACCAAATGCGACTACTGTCTGAAACATCCAGGAGTAATGCCTGCTGTTTATTTACTATTTATTAAAACATAACTGACACGTGATATTTATTAAGTACTTTATTCTGAACAGTGGAAAACAGATATGTCACAATTTATTCACGTTTGCCTGCATAAATTTGGCTTCAAGACAGTCAGTCAACAGTTTACCGTGTATAATCCCACAGACCACATACATACAAGTAAGGTTACTGTATGCTGCCAGTGGTTTTGGTCCAGTATTTTCTGCTGATACCTTCGCTGCAGCGCTGTCAGTGAACTGTAGTAAGCTGGATCTAGTGTTTTTATCAGCGTCATTAGCTGCTTTGTCCATCACTTCTCGTCTTCTCTTCCCCTCTAGTGTGAGAACTGAAGGAGCACACCGTTTCTCCCTGGTCTTCTTCCGCATATCCTGCATGTGCATTTAAATTCGTCCTGCGTCTTTGGACACGAGATCGTACCTCATTAACATCGTTTCACAAGAGCCGCAGATGGCTAGAGTCGTATCCTGAAGTTTGTTAACAAATTCCTCCAACATCCGCTTTGTTCACAAGCTTATTTCCATGAAACAGTCTGTATTTATTACATCTGGATGGATTCAAACCGATCACAGAGTCCACACACAATTGCTTCTGTTTTAATGGGTGTTGTCGTCTGTACATCTTGACTGTTGTGCCATGATTGAACGGGTTTGCCTACTCTGTTCTTTGTTGTTTCACAGTTAGAGAAGTGTCTCCAACTACTGTACACCTTATGAATCTTAAATGTCGTCCTCAAGGGGGCGCTTTAAGACGCATTCAAATCTCAAATCTTCAAGGGTTAATTTGTCAAAAAAATATGCTTTACTCACCCTAGGTGTATATGACTTCTTTCAGACCAGTCGGAATTATATAAAATTGTCCTGGGTCTTCTAAGCTTTATCATGGCAGTGGGCAGGTGTTTTTAAACAGTCCGAAAAAAAGTGCAATAAAGTGCATCCATCCATATTAAAACGTGCCTCACACAATATTTATCCAAATAGGAAATAAAAAGAAACCAATGTGCATTTATCACTGCCTTTATAAGGATTTAGTTATTAAATAGAAGTGTGTGTTCCCCTGGTTTTTGTGGCACTGAATAAAAATAAATTATATATATATATATATATATATATATATATATATATATATATATATATATATATATATAGGAAACATTTATTTTTCCTTTGACATTACTGATGTGCATTCAAGTTGTAATAAAATAAATAAATAAATAAATATTAAATAAGGAAACATTTATTTTTCCTGACATTTCTGAAACTGGAAAAAGTCAAGTGCACCAAGACAAACTTTGAATATTGGTTTGACAGACCTTGCCTGAGGTTTAAATTAGTTTTAAAAGCTGAGGTTTGAAGGTTGTAGGATCAAAATGTGTTGAAGGGGAAGGTTTTAAAGGAGCGCTGCACAGCAGGGATCTGTGTTTTAGAAACATTATAACTCTGGCCTGGAAGGACATCTCTTACATCCCTGTACCCAGAACTCCATGTGCAAAATCTTTGAATGTTATTTGACCCTCAGTTCTCCTTAAATGCATGAGGCCTCTACAGTATATATAAAGTATTTTAATCAGAAAAATTTGAATTTACCGATACCACACATTTTGCTTATCAAGCTACCTTGCTGGATAATGTCCAACAGCATCTGAATAAAACTAACTCTTCTGCCTTTAATACAGTCCAACCCCAAAGTACCTCCTACATGATGTAAATGTGAACAGCAAGCTTGTCCTTTGCATCAAAGCGCTGCTTCAGCAAGTCTGCATGAACAGCCCCTCATCCGATCCAACTGCTGCTCCTCGGGGATGTGTGCTGCTGCATCTCCTGTTATATCATGTTAATATATAGCAGTCAAGTGCAGAGTAACAACAGTGACCTGCTCCTTTCAAGTTTGCTGATGATACAGCTTTGGTCGCTTGCTAGAAGGATGTAAATAGTCTATTTCCAGTATGTTGACAGCTGTGTCTTCAGGTTTGATAACAGCTCCCTACACATTAATATCACCAAGACGAAGGAGCCATGATTAGAAAGTTACGCTTGAGCTGGCAGCCCAGGATGTGAAGAAGGTCACCAGCTTTAAATATCTCTGCACATAATAGACAGTAACTTTCACAGCAACACTGACTACATCCAAAAGAAGTCAAGGCAAAAAAAGAAGAAAGAAGAAAAAAGTTAATGTTGGAAAATTTCACTGGACAGCAAAATTATATAAATCCTGGCAAAACTTTGCTATAAAAGGATCACATTGTTATCATTAGTTAATCATTATATATCAGAAACTAACAGCTAATGTTAATTTCTCTAAATATTTATTAATACATTTGTACTATTTCAAGTTAATATATAAATACATAGGTATAAATTAACATAATTTAATATATCATGAAGAATAAACAAATTAACAGTTAACAACATCATATTTATAAATTATAATTAAAGGAATAAAGAAAGTTTTGATAAAAAAAGTTTGTCTCTTCACTGGAACAGATTTGGATAAATTTAGCATTATGTCACTTGCTAATGAATGGGTGCTTTGCAGTGAATGGGTGCCGTCAGAATGAGAGTCTAAACAGCTGATAAAAAAATCCAAATGACCCAGAAGTAATTCAAATGACTTGCAGTCCATCAATTAATATCTAAAGAAGTGAAAAGCTGCATGTTTGTAAAAATCCATCAAGATGTTTTTATTTAAAAGTCTGTAATATTGCTGTCTCCAGTGAAAAGCTTGTCTTGACTGAATCAGGAGAGAAATAGGTACAGCTCAAGCACTGTTCAAAAGTGAAATTGTGATTTTTTTATTTTTTTGTGCTGTTTCTTACAAATACAGCTTTTCACAAGACCTTCATTGATTAACTAGTCATCTTATTTTTTCTAAAGCTTTTAGAAAACGTCCATAATGTTTGGACTCTCATTCTGATGGCACCCATTCACTGCAGAGGATCCGTTGATGAGCAAGTGATGCAATGTTAAATTTCTCCAAATCTATTCTGATGAATAAACAAACCCATCTACACCTTGGATGGCCTGAGGGTGACAAAATATTTAGTAAATTTTTGGGCCAACTATTATAACCTAGATAATAATTAATGTAGAAGTATTGTTCATTGTTAATTCATGATACCCAATACATTAACTATGAATTAAACTTTACTTTAATGTGTTGCATTGGCATTTATCTTCAAGTTATTGAGATGTCACTTGAGTATTGTTTTTAATTATGTCTATATGTCTGTTTATATTCAATAATTACGTAAAGTCTTTTTATGTAAAATATTTATTAATGATATCGGGCTACATGCTATTTTCAAAGACACATTTCCATTGTACAACAAACCCAAAGGATTATAAAGCATAAACTAGAATCTTTTTAGATGTCACAGTCTGTAGTAATACAGAAAAAAGTGCATATATTAGATGTTGTTTTTCTCTTTTATTTAAAGAAGTGCATTCATATGCATATGATATGAAATTATTTTTTGCTTACCTGTAGTATCCAGTACGTAGCATTTTGTTCATAAGCATAATTGAAATGTTCAGTTTTAGCAACTCACCTAGAACCTAAAACTTTGTGTTTCTCAAATAAGTGTCTTATACAGACAACCTTCACACACACTCATGTTGGTATTTGTGGTTTATGGGGATATAGGTGTAATGGAATTTATACTGTACAAACTAATCCTACCTCTTACAGGAAATTTTGTGCAATTTTAGATTTTCAAAAAAACAAACAAACACCATTCATGTTTTTTAAACCTTTTGAATTGTGGGGACATATGCAGTGTCCTCATAAACCACCTTCACATTGTAATACCTCTGTCATACCCATGTCATTATACAAATTTGTGTCCTCGTAAACCACCCAAACCAGTGCACTCCACACACACACACACACACGTGCACAAAATTTCACTGAACAGCTTATAGTGGTTTCTGACTTTACTGTACACAGTGAGAAACAATATAAAAAGAAAAATGATTGTGTCTCTAGAGAGATCACACATCTCTCTGTGATAGCTATTGTTCATAATACAGTAAATATTCAAATCAGGATACACAACTAGTCTCTATGCATACTCAAGAGGTAAACATTCATACATAATTCTAATTATCTTTTATAAACAATTTTTTTTGTGAGTGAAAAAAAGAAAAAAAAAAGAACAAAGAAAAATAGAAAAGAAATTACAGGAATCGTTTCTGATCCTTTTATCTTTTTTTATACAGTTAGACCTCTTTTTACTGTCAAACCTCTTGGTTCTGATTCTAGCTTTGTGTTTTTCAGTACATGCTGCCATAAGTGAAAACCCCTAGATCAGGAAAACCTCTAGACAAGATACAACAAATACATGTTGATTTTGGGCATTTATTAAATCATATGGTATGTTGTCAAGCGGAGTTATCTGACAATCTATACTAGAATGCGAGTATACAGGCCTGTGTTCCTCTGTGAAACATGCCAGCATGTATCTGAGTCACACAGCAGCTAGAGGAGAAAAAGACAAGCATGTAACCAGTGTGTTAAGACGTCAGACTGAGAGTTAACACATTAGAAATGTGAAAGAAGGTGAAAAGGTCTGCCTGTGGATCAAAAGTCCTAGACTACGAACATAAATAAAAATGATTATTCTTTCAGAAGTTAACATAGAACATTTCCTTCTCTCCAAAGATGAGAACAACATAACAAACTGTATAAAATACCCAAATGCACAAATAAGAGAGTCTCCAGTCCCATTGTCCCATTGACCCTGTGGTATTAGAGAGAATCATCACTCTTCTGATATAAAAATAGATTTCTCATCATTTAAAACCCCCTTAATATTTGAGAAATGGTGCTATTCCTCTTGTAAAAGAAGACAGCACCCATCTCAGCTCACCTCTGTCGACCCCTTTAGGCTTTCATATATTTTGCATAATTTGTAATATATTTCCTTCTTGAAAGTTTTGCAATTAAAACCATAAATACATACCTAACATCGGACAACAGAAAGAGGGACGCAACAAAACGCAGTAGCTTCCGAGCAAAAACGACAGTAGCTAAAATCAAACGAGGAATATTTCAGTCCATTTCAAAAGAAGGTAGAAAAAAGCAAAACATCTCAATCAAATGTCCATGTTGTCAAACCTAAAAAAAGAGGAAGGGACAAAACAAAAAGCATCAAGCGTTAACGAGTAAAAATAGATGGCGTGATCAAACCCAACATGGAGACAGGAAGACAGCGGTGCTACAAATATAACGCTAACATCTACACGAGACCCTGTATACCTCCATGTGGTGTGATTTTATATGCTCAGTTCACGCCTACAGACGCGGCACCACGATGTCCCTCGCTGCCGGATCAATGCCCAAAAGAAGACGCACATCCTCAGACCCACTTAGCGTGGACAGAACGATCATCCCGCTCACAGGAAGCCACTAACCTCACCGTGTCCTGTGCTGTAAGTCAGCTTATTTAGTCCCCCAACTGCCAGGCGGCCCAAACCGTGCGGGTTTCGGATTCTCTGTGTTTACCAGATGACACTGGAGATGCTCGTCTCTCTGGGCAGCAGTGGGAGCATGGCGTTGTTGCCGTGGTGCTCATCCAGGCTATGCTGGCGCAGGGTCTTGTTGTTGACAGGCCGCTGGCCATTCAGGAGGGTGAGGGGCAGGTTGCAGTAGGTGTGCTGGGGCGGCAGTGTTCCTCCGGCCGTGAAGGGTAGCTCATAGTCGTAGCTGCGGTAGTGAGAGTGTTTCTGCCGTGCCAGCGAGTGCGAGCGGTATGAGCTCCGCAGGGACGGGCGCAGCTCGGGGTGAGCCGGCGCCAAGGCGGCGGACGTAGCCGTAGCCATAGAGATGGCAGAGACGGTCTGCAGGTCGGCGAAGGGGCCGGGTTCACTGGCATCCAGCGCGTGATTGGTGAGGGTTTGCTGGGGGCGGCGGTACGGCATGGTGTAGCGGAGCTGCTTCCAGAAGCGCGAGCCGGGCTTGTTGCTCTGTGGGCCGTTCCAGTGCACCACACTCAGGCATTTAATGGATTGTTTTAACTCCTCCACGTCCTGGTAGTTAATGACTCCTCGCAGATCGGCACACTCGATTAAGATCACTTTGATGTCCCCTGAAACCAGAGAGTTGCGCAGACGGGACTCCAGCTCAAATATACTCCACCCGCGACGCAGCACGTAGCTCGGGGTCAGCACGATGATCAGGCGTTTACTCATGTCTACGCAGCGGGACACGTCCTCTATGTACGCTACAGGAGATAAACACCACAGACAAAGCAAGAAACTGTAATAGCAAAATAACAGGTGGCACGAGGACTGAAAATAATGCACAGCTGAAGACGAACGCACATTTAGGACAGAACAACCACAATCATTCATGAAGAACTATCTGCATGCACAATGGATGCATGTTGTGCACACCGTAAATCTGTGCACGTGTGTTTTTGCATTCAAACAAAGCTGTACCTCTAAGAAGATGTGTGTCATCCTGGTAATGTTGACTGCTCATACCTGGACATAAACATTCGGCTTTCAGACACAGCACACACACAGGGCAAAAACACCTGGCATATGATGCAAACAAACACACCGCATCACATAAACTGGCTCTGATGGCTTGCAATGGAAACAAATGGTACTATTATTATTGCCCACATTTTGGAATATACTTAATTTTTGGAATAAATACTTATTTTCTTATTTAACCAAGCTATTTTCTAGTCAACATAAGGCTTTCTGGTCATATTAATGCTGATGAGGGAGTTTAATTACAAATGATTAAATTACTTCGCAGTATTAGGAAGCAAGATAAATCCAGCGCTGCTATCACATTAATGAGCTAAAAATGTCACAATCCATTATGAATGATCAAGGTGTTTTATTAGTTCTGTACAATTAGTGCTGTTTGTCAAATCTTTACACAACTTTCTTTGTGATTGTTGTTTCTGAATAAACTCCTAAAACTTCACAGGAATTCATTTTTTTCTGACTATTCATGACATTTGTTTGAACGTCATGAGCTAATGAAAATGTCTGAAACATTTAAGACAACATTTACAAACACACTAACAAAGACATACTGTACATTCACACAAAACACACATTCGGCACGTACTGCTGGTAGGAATGAGATCTCGGTCAGGGATGAAGAGTTTGTATCCGTAATGTTTCTCCAGGACGTCAGGGAGAATCTCCAGAGCAAAGCGCTCCTCTTCCTGTAATTCCTGACCCCACTGGTCCAGCTCAACCTTGCTGTAGGACAGGTACGCATCATACTCTTTATTTTCTGAGGGGAAAAGAAATAAACACTTAACAATACATTTTAGAAATATTACAATACTTCTGACGCAGAGAAAAAAAAATAGTTGTAACTAATAATTCCAAAATAATGTAGAAATTAGAATCTAAATATGTAACTGCTGCAGTGTCGTGCTCATTAGTTCCTGTAGGGGGAGTGTGTGTGGCGTTTACCTCCGTCTGTATCCTCCCCACCGAAGTGATGCCTGTAGCAGAGCAGCAGCTCGATCCTGTAGCACTTATACACCGACAATAACAAAGCCAACAGCAGAAGAATCGCACCCAGTCCACCAGCCAACTCCATGGTGTACATCAGCTCCACTGAGAGAGACAAAATGGAAAGAGAAAGAACGTATTACAAATATAATACTCCTGGAATAACATAGCATAGCATAGCATACTTTTGTACAACATTTGTGATGGAAGAATCCTATGCAGCATTGCTAATGACAATCAAATTAAAAACAAAAGAGAAATAAAACATTTTATACTAGCTTTATAGAGCAATATATTTTACATTTATTGCTAAATATGCATATTACGCATACAGTTACTTAAATACCACCTTTGACTTTGTTATTTACGGTGTTTTACAGGAACGGGAGCTCTTTTTGCTAGTGGATATTCTCTTTCTCTTCTGAATCATGGGTAATGTATTTTTTTCACTAGGAATTACAGTTTAACATGAGTTGAATTAAATTATTAAGCAACAACCTTGAAGCTCACAGCAGATCTGTGTTTGAGGGTTTATAAGTTATTATTCAAAATCAATTCCCTCTTGGAGGAAACAACTAGGATTTAAACTTCCATCACCCGACAGATAGATTCTATTACAGAAACATTCTAAGCCTGGAATACTATTTCATTCGTTTGTAACCATGGCGATTTTAGTTGGAAGACTGAATTCTTGACAGATTTTAATTTGTGACTCAAGAAATTACATGGTCACTGATCCCTATCGTAGGATGCTAGGTGTGCTGGCATCTAGCTAAACTGGCAAGACTTCCTTTGTCAGTTAGCTTCACCAGCAAATCTACCAGCCAGATCAGCACCAAACCAGCCTGGACCAGCATGGAAATTCATGCTGCGCTAAGGACATACACAAGGGGTGAGAAATGCAAAATGACTTCAGAATGATTAAGCGCTAATGATGTTCATATTGTTCAAAGCTCCTCTGCGTTACAGCTAATGGAGGGAAACACGCAAGATACACTCAGATGCTTCAGAGAAGGTGAAAGATTGTGGAAGCATGTGTGTTTGTGAGCTCAGCAATGAGCAGAAGGAGAGAGAGGGGTTGCATATGAGAGATTTAGTTTGTGTGTGTGTTTGTGAGTATGTGGCTTTGAGATTATCTGCTGAAATATGTGTGCATGGTTGAGACGAGTTGAAAGAGAGAAAGAGAGTGTGTGTTTATTCATCTGTGTGTGTGTGTGAGAACGTTTGAATGAGTTTTGAGTTGGGCTGAGAGGGAGAGAATGTGTCTGAACTGCTGAAGCCGTCTCCTCTTCTGAACTGCCATTAAAAGAGAAGATAGGATGCCTTCAAAGCAGCTCTCTCTAAAAGAGAGTGAATTTTAGATGCTGATGCATTTCCCGAAAGGAGAGAAAGAAAGAGACAGAGAAGAGGAGGGAGACACAGGAACATGCTGTGCTGTTTATGTAAAGAAACCCCATAGCACATTAAAGGGATAGTTTACCCCAAAAAATGAAAATCCTGTCATCATCTACTCACCCAAACCTGAATGACTTACTTTATTTTGTGGGACAAAAAAGGAGCAGCTTTGAAGAATGTCTGAGCTGCTTTTTTTCATACAGCAAAAGTAAACAGCCGGTGACTAGGGGCATTCAAAATATTAAGCATCACAAAAGATTTTTAACAATGATAATAATATTTTTTTGAGCAGCAAATTGTAATATTAGATAGACTTCTGAAGGATAATGAGACACAGAAGACTGGGGTAATGGCTGCTGAACATTCAGCTTTGTCAGGAATAAATGACATTTTAAAATATATTTAAATATAAAACAGTTATTTCAGATCGTAATAATGTTTTAAAATGTTACAGTATCTTTAATCAAACAAATGCCTTGCTAAGCATAAAAGACTTTCAAAAATATTGAAAAATTCTGAGCTGGGTAATGTATAGGGAAAAAAAGATTATATTTTATTATATGTTATATTGCCATCTGTTCATCATATAAAGACACTTTATGTTTTATAAATGTCATTATATGAACTCATTTGATTGCACTTATTTGACCGCACCTGATCACCATCTGCGTTTTCATTGTCTAAAATAAAGAACAGCCTTAAAATTCTTCAAAACATCTTTTTTTTTTTTCATAAAGGAAAGTCATACAAATAAACAAATGACAGATTTGTCATTTTGTGTGTGAACTGTTCCTTTAAATGAGAAGCAGCTGGTATGACTCAGTCGGCTGAGTTCATGTGTGTTATGGCTGAATGTGTTACCTCGTTTCCCAATCTGTACATTGGCTTGTCTTCTCCCGTTGCCGTTTTCTGCATAACAGGAATAATTACCCAGATCTACCTCCTCCAGTGAATCTATGGTCAGAGTAATGGACACTTCCTGTTCACCCAGGTGTTCTCTGACCGTCCTGGCAGAGAAAATAGAAACAATGAGTCATTGTTCACCAAGGGCTGTGGAATAAAAGTTTTTTAATTAGCCCCTTTTGATAGAGGATTTGGGGGATAAATTTTAGACTGAGCAGCTTGTGGAGATTAAAAATTTTGGGAGGAAGGGTTTCAGGTTTGGTCGGCATTCAACAAATGGGGCTTTCATTTAATTAAAACAACACATTTTCACTCTCTTGTTTGTCCTGGCTGAATCATTTGAAACTGAAATTTCATTTAAAAGATGCTGACATTGCTGCTCCTTAACTGCATGTAAATGCAAATGCATTCGGCTCATGGTGCGAGATACATTTCACTGTGTTATTAGGATGTATTCAGCGCTTGCTCAGATCCAGCTCTCTTTCAGACAGGGGAATTAATAATAGTGTGTCATCACAGCGACCACCCCTGCTAGATATAAATAGGCTCATGTACAAGCTAGTGATATCAGTAATTGAAAATGTACTGTCGACATCTCAGTGAACATTTAAAGTGTGCTTTACCGTGCACTATCTATCGTATTGAATAAGCGATTTCATAGTGAAAGCTAGTTTTAAAAGCAACTGTTTCTTGTATACAATTACAACACTATGGTGGTACAGTGATAGTAATACCACTGAACTTTGATATATGATCATGGTACTGAAAGATTACCTTACAGTTATTCATTTACTAAGGTATTTACACTGAACTCCAAAGTGTGGCCAAAATGCTGGCCCTGCTCCCAGATCTGTACATCATCTTGAATTTCATATTGAGTTATGATAAATATGATGAAGGATAGTTTCTGAATAAATCCATGTTTTGAGCATAGACTGTAAAAAAAAGATGGACGAGGCATCTCCACTTCCTTACACTATAGAAAAGTGAAGCCAAATCATCTCAGTATGGCCCAAGTGTGCCACACTTGTCCTCAAAAGTGAAGCCATTGCGTTTCGATCGCTTCCAGGTGACTGTAACCAGTAAAGGTCATAAACTCCGCCCTCTCCATGTAATCTAATGGGACGCGAGACAAACTAAATAATAAAATTTCACTTTAAAAATGTTGTTTTCAAACATGGTTTATGATGTAGAGTTTATCACGCTGATGTAAGTTAGGGTGTTCATTTTTTTAAATAAGTTTGGTTTTAGTTAGTTATGTGATGCTAGTTATGATTATGAAATCATGATTGATAGCTGAGACTGACAGGCGCCAGCGGGATCTTCAGGAAGAGATTGGAGTTGTATTAACCTTATTTTAACACAAGTGTCTTATACGAAAATTCAGCAGACAAAAATTGGACCAGTCAGGCTAATTAAAAAAAAGTTCAGGGGCATGTGTTTGAATATGCGTTTGGAGCCAGAGTCTGCCCAGTAGTGTCGAGAGGTGGAGCCACATAATCAGACAAATGCCCTTAGACCCAATCAACCATAATGACACGCCCAATTTTTATAGCATCAAATTACTAGCTAAACTCAAACTTAAGACTAACAATTAAAAAAATTAACAATTTAACACATATCAGCATGATAACTACCTTAAATGACCAAAACCATCCAAAATTGAATTGGAAGTGTAATAAATTTTTTCTTATTTTGACTCGAGTCCCATTTGTTTACATGGAGAAGGTGGGGTTTATGACCTGTGCTGCAGCCAGCCACCTGTGGGTGATCAAAGAGCCCGCATCTTGACTTTCCAAGACGTGTGAGGCACACCCGGTTTTTAATGAATCCTTTGAATCAATGATTCAGAGAGCCATTTTCTTCATTCATGAATGAACCAGCCATTTCAGCGAATCGACTCATAAAGACATTTACCGTCACCTGCTGGTAGTAAAAAAAAAAAAAAGCAAATAAAAAACATTCAAGTTCACAGAAATAAATAAATAAATAAATTCGGCCATCATTTACTCACCCTCATGTTGTCTCAAACTTGAATGACTTACTTTCTTTTGCACAACATAAATGAAGGTGTTACGGTTACCAGTGACTTTGATTGGACGAACAAAAAATACTGAGATGTTTCTCAAAATATCTTCTTTTATGTTCCATACTTTATTAGGCCATTGTAGCCTAAACATTTAACACAATAATAGCTTTAAATTATCTTTTGGGGGTATTTTCACAGCCACATTTAGTTTGCGATTAATTAGATTGATTAATCATAGCGCCCTGTAATTAATTAGATTAACATTTTTAATCAACTGACAGTCCTAATATATATACATATATACATTTACTGAAATACAGTAAATAAATCCATCTGTCCATCCATCCATGATGGTCTAAATTGTTATTATACATCTGCTGTGTAATTTGCATGCATCTCTAATGTTTACATATGTTTGTCTGATCCTTAATTCTTAGGTCTCATCCTTAATTAAGAACATAGCATAGGCTATCTTTGAAAGATTGTTTGACGAGGGGGTTGTTTTGAGCTTATGTCTCAAAATGTTTACTCTCGCCTCCACTTTGTTCCTTCTTACTTGATTTCACTCTCTCGAATACGACTCTGGTCCATGTCCTCAATGAACTTCTCTCCTTTCATCCAGTAAACAAGCGGACTGATGTCCCCACTGTACCCAAAGAAGGCTCGGCATGTCAGGTTCAGCATACTTCCTGCAGGGGTAAAGGAGGTTTGTGATTACACATTGATACCAAACGTCCTTCTGTTTTGATCCAATAGTTTCTCTGCCCAGGGCTTGTTGCCCTCTGTAAGAATAGGTTGGGCCCACACTGTGTTTATGAAGATATTTTCCTTGCACTGGCCACTAGGGGGTCCCACTGTAATCAATGGCAGCTGACAAGCTCACAATAGTTTTTCGTAGGTTAATGAGACTCACCAGTGTGCTCGAAAATCACAATCACAATCAGGGAGCTATTTCTTAACAATAGAATAATATGTAAAATGCAATTTGTTCTCAGTTTTTCATTATATTTCTTTAAGATTTCTTTGAAACACCCTTAATAAAGCATTAAAATCAGTTAGATCTATTCTTCTAAAGGCAAGGGTCTTCAACAGGGGGTATGTGAGCCCTCGGAGCATGCCAATTATTGTTTGATTGCTTACAGATTTTGTGAAAAAAGTGAAGAAAAAAATGCATTAAAATATATTATTATGAGCCAGTTTTAAAATGTGAGACTCACTTAAATACAAAATGTAACAGTAGGTTCCCTGCTCTCGACTTGGAATAAAAAGTGAAAAAGGTAATTACAGTTCTGAGAAAAAAAGTCAGAATTGCAAGCAAACTTGGAAAGAGAAAGAAAGTCAGAACTGAGATATAAACTCAGTTTTATGAGTCAGAAAAAAAAAATGTCTGAGATTCTTGTGAATCTTAATCTGAGGTCCTTAGTTTGAAGAAAGTTGAAGTGCCTTGTTTTAAAGTATTTGTATAGTGTACGCCATTTCCTCTATATAGCACATAAAAATGGTTATTCCCGTTAACTCTGAATTAAATGTCTTAAAGATTACTTTAAACCACTCTCAAAGCATCAAGATCAGTGAGATCTATACTTCTGAAGCAAGGGTCTTCAGCGGGGGGTCTGCAGACCCTAAGGGATCAGTCAATTAACGTTTGATCTCATGCTATTTTCTGTGAAAATAAATAAAATAAAATCAATAAAAATTGCATTAAAAATACAGATGCAAAACTGAGAACTACAATCCCTAACAACAGTGTGTTTATTTCAGTGTATGATTATCCTCAGTGGTTTGAAGTACTGCTTCTTTTCTTTCTTTAGTTGCGGTTGAGGTGGTATTTCTGCCTTAATGCTGTGATGTTTGTCGGTTGTTTGACGTTAATTAGGCATGTCTTTAGACTAGCAACGAATAAGGCCCAGCACCAGGGAAGATCTTGCTCCGGGCCCCCAAACAAACCAGAAATAGCGTCTGTCTCTCACCAGGATGTGAAGTACATGTGGAGCATCTGATCAAAGAGATACTGAGACCACAAGTCTGTAAAACAGCACCATATACGCATACTGTAAATGACATCAAGTTACAGAAATTTAACTGATACTGGGTTTGATGTGTTGTTTACATAATAATAAACACAAATTACATTTATCGAATGTTAATGTTCAGATATTCACAGTTTGAGACCTTTAAACCAATTACATTCACATTTAATCTTTTAGCAGACGCTTTTATCCAAAGCGACTTTCAAATATGAAAAAACACAAGCTATTTATCATACAGGAGCCAGCGACATTAGCAGCGTTGCGATACTGAATTTCAAGAGTAAACAAAAGCTAGAGCAGAAGTGCGACTGCAGAAGTAGAAAAAAGAGATTTGAATTTGAATTTGATTAGGATGTCAGTGGAGCAAGACTGAGAGGGGTGAAACGTGGGCCGTCGCCGGTCGTTTAGAGACCAAATACACTGGCATTCTTGTGCCAGGTTTAATTGAGCTAGTTTGAAGGCAGGCCAATACAGCATTGCAGTAGTGCAGTCTTGAGCAGATCTGTATGTACACATTAGAAATCCCTAGCAACCACTAACAACAAGCTAACAAACACATAGAAACAAAACAGCAACCATTCAGAACATTTTATCAACTGCATAACCAAGCGGAACCAACATACTGTTATTCTGCAAACCTGAGTTTTTTTTTTTTTAATGACTCATATCAGTCATTCTATCATTCAAATCAGTATCTGTCTGATCTGTTCTAACTGATCAGAGTTATGATTTTTTTTCATAGAAGACATTGAAAAATGTCCTAGACTTCCACTGAAACTTTCTGAATCCCAAACTTTTAAAGCAGTATAAGTGCTTAATATTGTATAAGCTTCAAATTTCAAGACTTTTATAAGTTATTTTCTTTTTTTTTACTTTCAGGCAAAGCTTTGTCAAGACATCTTTCAACTTTTGTCTTGTCAGAATTTCCTTATCTAGATATTACAGTGCTTGCAAGACAGTACAAAGATTCCTTATTCCTCAAATATTGTATTTGTTGCTGTTGTTCTTCTTTTTGTTTATAAAATCTTGCAATCATTTCAGCCCAAACTGTTATGTACATAGTTATGTTCACAATGCTCACTGAGGCTGCATTTATTTGATCAAAAATACAGCAAAAACATTATTATTATATATTTTTATAATTTAAGCATTACTGTTTTCATTTTAATAACATTTTTGCTTAAGAAATACTTTTTATTATCATGATTTGCGCTGTCTAATATTTTTGTGGAAACTGTGATGCACTTTTTTCGGGATTTATTGATGAATATAAGGTTAAAAATACAACATTTATTTTAAATACTGTAATTTTTTTTGTATTTGATTTCAGCCTTAGGTCTGTTACCTATGCTGTCTACGTTTAAAGAAATCTAAGAATTTAAAATGTAACTGTGACTCTGACAACATAACATTCTGAAGATTTACGGGATTCAGATTAGTCTTTCCTGCCGTGCCTATAAAATCACAACAGTGTTGCATTGCTTATTTATTTCTATGCATAGCTGGCTTAAAATCAGATGTGTGCTGATTGCCATGATGACATCAGACGGCTCTGATGCAGTATTTCTTGACACATATCCAAGCTTAAAACTCCATCTTTTCATTTGCTGCCTTGAAAGCACTGACATTTCCTTTAGAAAATGCAAATCTAGTTGTTGTCTCCTCTGTTATCATCACAATCTCGTTTGCCTCCGAATCAGAGGACAATGCACTATAGATATGGAATAATTTTGCAATTTCAATACATCATTTAGGAAGCGACTAGCAAAAAAAAGACAAAACAGATGTTTAATAAGGTCTGCCACCAGAGAGAGCTCTAAGCTCTATCCAGGGCCATTCTTCTGTTTGGAGTGTGTTTTTCAATGCGTTTGAACGAAAGGTAAGTGTACTGAGTGGTTTGCTTGCGGTGTTTCGCTCCATTTAACAACAGAGTCGAAACACTGACCAAGCATTCCTGTAAAAACATACAGGTCTGAAGACAACACACAGCCACGAATGAATGACTGAATTAATAAATAGAGACCTATCTTAACATTTTGACCTTCACTCAAAATTCAGTTCACTTAAAGAAAGAAATCTCCCAGCACCGTTGCTTTAGCAGACTGTATGCAAACATTTCTTTGTATCCATCTTTTTTTCTCCCCTCTTCCAATTCTTCACCTGATTTGTTCCTCAGCAGTGCAACCCAACGGGGACGTGTAAGACTTTAATTATCTAGAATAGGGCTTTGTGAACAGGTACTCCTCCGCAGATCCTTTCATACTCCCTGTCCTCCTCTCATCCTTTCTTTCCGATGTCATAATAGAGACCCTGCCTCAGCACCTCTCTCACTGATGTTACAGCGTGTGTGTCTGACAATGAAAGAGTGTGCAAATGAGAGAGAAAAGACAATTAGTACAGTTTAATCCGTTTTTTAGAGCTCTGAGCACATTTGAATTGTACAGGGAGATTCGTGAACAAAGAGAAAGTTTTCTATTATAAAACACAGACTCAAAGACACACACATTCGATTTCAGAGGGAACTATTCTAGAGGTATTAAAGCGTTCTCTCAATTACAAAAGCACACACATACACATACTGACACATATGTGTACCCTCCCCCTCACACAGGCGGCATTTCTCCAGAGGATCTGTTTCAATCTCCAAAATAAATCCAAATCCAGATATATCAGCGCGTCAGCAGGCCTTTACGTATTCAACCCACTGCTTCTATTCTTCTCTCTCAGCATTCTCTCGCTCGCAGTACAGCTTTCTTCCGCTGACAGCGGGATCAAACTCCGTCAGACCCCTGGGAGATCATGTGTGGAAATCGCACGCGTCACATGACTTCCTGTTGGTACGTGACTATACAAGGCTGATTAACTGCGGTAGGGCAGTTTTGGAGATTAAATTACATTAGGACGGACTGAGGAGTCAATAGGATAGTCAATTCAGTTCATTCAAATGTGAGAAGCAATGCAATTTTCCTGGTGTGACTTGATTAGGAAACATAACTGTGTATTCTGACAGAAAAATGGCAAGCAACATATAAAATTAATATATTATACACATACATGGTTTCAAAGTGTAGGGTTGATCATATTTTTTATGTTTTAGAAATAAGTGTCTTACGCTCATTCATTTAGTTGATCAAAAAAACAGTAAAACAGAAATAAAGCGAAATATTATTACAATTTATTGTCTTCTATTTTAATATATATTTTATAATGTAATTTTTTCTGTAATGACGAAGGTGAATTTTTAGCATTCATACTCTAGTCTTCAGTATCACACGATTCTTCAGAAATAATTGAAATGCTAATTTGGTTCTCAATAAACATTTATTTTTGTCACCATTGTTAATACAGCGGTGTTGCTAAAACGTTTTTACATTTCAGGATTCTTTGATGGAATAGTTAGAAAATCTGAGAATTTAAAAAATAAATGTTAATCTTTTGTAACATTATAAATGTCTTTACTGTGTCACTTTTGTTAAATTTGATGAATACTTGCTGATTAAAGTATTAATTTCTTTATAAAAAACACCTTTTTGATTGGAAGTGTATATATGTATTACCATGTACTAAAAAGATTTGGAAGGACACAAGGTTGAGGGTCAATAGTTTACTATTCCTTTAAAGATCCTTTTTATATTTCAATTTAATAGGACTCAAAGTCACACTCTCTTCAGTTTCCTTCAGCTTCTAAGAATCCAGCAATGAGGGCTGCGTGTATTTATCATATGATTTTTTTTTCATTTAATATGTTTGCTTTACTGGATTACACATTTGGTTAAATTTATTGATATACTTCATTTACTATGTATTTATTTAATGTTTATATTGAATTTGTAAATATTTTACTAATTTTGGAAAAGGTGAAATCTTTTTTTCCTACAAAAAATTAGTAGTTTCATAAATATATAATTAAATCTTTGCCATTTCAATTCATTAAACACATTTGATATTCGTGAGCAGCCGAGAACAATTTTATTCTAGGAGTGGGTTGTTTTAAGGCACAGATCATGTTGGAAAATGCTTGTTTTAGCCCAATTATACAGAGGCCAAGAGAGCTCTACATGCTGCAAATAATAAATAAAAAAAAACATCTTAATCAATTTGACAACATGCGTGCTGCAAATTCTACAAATAAATAAACGCGCTGCAAAACAGAAATGTGCTGTAAACAGGCACCACCTTGAAATGTTTGAGGGAACCACAAAGTGAAGAAGATGGCTGGGACATAGTTATCAATGTTTGCTTTGAAAGGTCTTTATTTTAACATCCTACTATAAAAATTCCTTATCTTTTTTTTTTTTTTTTTTACATATATTTTAAATATTATTAGCTCCCAACAGTTTGTGGATGACTGACTCTGAAACGCTCTGCTTTTGACTCGATTGAGTGAGTGAGTGTGTGTGTGTGTGTGTGTGTTTAATACTCCTCTTTTCTGAATGCAGGTGAGTGAGTCTGTTAACAGACTGACAGCTGGTTTATATATGGTTTAAGCCATGCCTGAAACTAAACCTCAGCAGAAGGAAGGAAGGGTGTTGTGGAATGTCAGATGAAAGGATTTCTTCTTACTAAAGTGAAGGACAGAAAGGACAGAGATCAAACAATTTAGAGAGATGTAGGGGATTGAGAGTCAAGGGTTAAGCATCAAAGAGCGTTACAGAGACAGAATCAAGTAGAGAGCTAAATGACACTTTATTTGTTGTGTCTCTATGCAAGAACAGGTAATTGGTTACATATGCAATTTATCTCCACATCTACATGAAAGACTTTCGAGTATGCATAAAATCTGTGTCCGTTTTTCTGTTATTTTGGCAGCCAACTTTGACAGAGAAATATTGTCTGGATGACATATTCGAATAACCAGCATTTATTTTGTTTGTCTGAATAAATGTGGATATTTTATTAAATCCAGGGCTTCTAGCCTTACAAACTTTGGCAATACACTTTAATTGTATGGAAAAATGCAGCTCAGACGTTCTGCTAAAACTCTCTGAATCAAAGTCAAAGGAGTCTGGAATGGCATGAGGCTGAGTAAATGATCACCGAATTTAGGGTGAACTTTCCTTTTAAAGGTCATGCCAAAAAGTGCCAGCACATGAAAGGTCGTGGCAGCTCTAACAGGGTCATATGCATGATTAGAAACCGTGGCCTTGTGGACCCAAAATGTGGGACAAAGGATTCTGGATTGGAGTGAACACTTCAGAATAGAGATAAAGCGACCTCTACGTCTAGTCGTTCCTCTTTTGCGCTCTCTCTCTTTTTCAAATTAAGCTGAAAATGTATGAGCTCAAAAATGTGAAGCAGATAGCCAAGTTGTTGCTTATTGGCTGTTACGATCATTCATTTGCCTACTGCGCATTACACACATATGTTTATTAAACAAAGATTAGATTTGAATTAACAAGAAATGGCATAACAAATAATCATTTAATTCATCATATAATCCACAGCTGTGGCCAGATAGCTGAAAATGGGCTTGTAAACCCCAAATATCTGGTTCCAGGCTATTAAGCTCATATCCTAAGAGCAGAAACACAGCTTTTGCACATATCCACTGCCTTTGTACTGTTTCTTTAAAGATATCATTGTCCGATCTTACCCAATAATAAATTGAGATGTTTATTTAGAGAAATGCCCTCATCTCCCGATGGTTGCTTAGCAACAACTATATTATTTTGGGCAAGGGTGATTAATATTAAGAAGTGTTCTCTGAATACCTCTGCACAAATCCTCCCCGCTTCTGCGTTAACATACGTGTGTGTTTCTGCGTGTGCGTTTTGTGCCATCTGTGAGGAGGCAAAGCAAAGACACACAGTGAATACATTTCAATTAAGTTAGATTATGTTTAGTTAACCCGCATGTTCATTTGAGATTGCTTTGACTTTTTTGTTGTTTTTATGACTCAGAAGCCCCAATGACTCACATAAATTACAAATAATAATAGCAGTTATGAAAATATCAATTTAATAAGTTCATCTGAGCCAATCACAATCCCGTAGGTAGGTACACTGAAACTTTTTCCCTTCTCTTTTTCCACACTATTCAGAAATCTATCAAGCATCCATTTCATTAACTTCACTTTTGTTCTGTGTCGACTGGACCCCTCCAAAAAACATTTTTGAAAAATTCAATAAAAGAAATTCAAATTAACAACTGACAGGCGTGTACACATATAAATTTAGCATGTGAAAATTCATTGGATTTATTAATGCTTTGTGTCTGAGTTTTGACTCCAAACAAAAGTAATGAAGCAATTTTTCATAAAGGACAGTTGATGCATGTTATCAAGCTGAAATTTTGTTTATAATCAGATCTCATAAGATTATAACAAGCAATGGAGTTTCAACCAGATATTTCAATGTTTACTGGTATATTTTCGAGCCCTTGAGGGCTCTTTGAGCCCCTACAGAACATGAAGGTTAAGATGAACTCTCATCAGTCCAATTCAATTAATATAATACAGATAGATAGTCAAGTCTTCCCTCCGCTGTTCCTTCCTATCTGTTCATCTGGGCTGGCGACTGCATAGAGACACAGGAAGAAAGGTCACCTTTTTTCCCCTTTTCCATGTTGAATGTGAGTCAGCCCAGTTTCTTTCTGCTTCGTTGTTTTCCTTTTCTTTGTTTGTCTGCGATATTTAAGTTGTGCTTGTGTGTGTGTGTGTGAGTGCCCCTGTTGTCATTAATAATGTTTGGATGTGATGGGTTCACACACAGCACACTCTATCTGTCTCTCTCTATCCTTCACTCATCATCCCATCCTCTCACATCATCATCTGTTCCGTGTCTATGGCAGGGAGCATGAAAAATGATTTCGATATCTCAGCTCTCATAATAAGCATGTTTATAGCAAAGTAATGGCCATATACATCATACATATCACATAGTATTACACAGTTGCATCAACAAATGCTGGAAATAACTAGTATTAGTCCAGCAATATCCTCTTACCTGCTATACTTATAAAACTGTATGTTTTTAAGTTTGCATGTGTGTGTGTGTGTGTGTGTGTGTGTGTGTGTGTGTGTTTGTATCTGCGTGTCCAATAAGATTTCTGCAGGAAATGCTCAGTGAGAAGCAATTCCCTTCTTAAACATTCTAAAAGCATTAAATATTCTTCCACCAGCTCTGAATTCTGTTTTCATCTCTCAGAACCTCCTTGCATGTTCCTTAATGCTCTTCTCTCCTTCAGAATTTCTCTCTCATTTCCACTCAAGTTCTTTCATTTGATGTCACCTGAAAACCACACCTGTATGCCAAGCATTTGAGATTTAGAGAATCCAGTATGTCTGTACTTGGTTTGTCAAAACCACTAAAATAAAAGTTAGTGGTATACTAATTGTTATATTGATTTGTTTGCTTAATTTGATTACATTTTTGGTCAAATTTCTTGATACACTTCATTTACTATGTATATATATATATATATATATATATGTTTTATAAATAAATATAAATAAAACTCAGTTAAAACAAAATAATTTCAATTAACACATTGGAGTCGTGGCCAGTCAATAATTTTTTTTTCTAGGAGTGGGTCGTTTTAAGGCACAGGTCATGTTGAATCACATGATCAGTAGGAAAATTATTCTTTAAGCCCAATTATACAGTGCCAAAGAGATCAACATGCTATAACTGAAAAAAACACCTGCAAAAAAAAAAACATAAATTTGACAACACCTTCGCTGCAAATGCTTACAACATAAACAAATAAATAAACAAGCTGCAAAACAGAAATGTGCTGCAAACAGGCACCACCTTGAAATGTTCGAGGGAACCACAAAGTGAAGAACATGGCACATAGTTATCAATGTTTGCTTTGAAAGGTCTTTATTTTAATATCCTAATATACTGTTACCCAGCCTTTATATATATAGATATTATTAGACTAACTAATCTGTGAATGTAAGCTTGTAAGAATGTAACTTACTTTAACAACTTTCCTTACAAAAAATATCCATAGCCTATGGGTTTATTATTAAAAATATGTAAAACATTATATAAAAACATAAATAAATACAAAAAAAAATGGTTCCTATAGTTAAACCATGGTAATCATGAACAAATGAACCAAGGATTTACTGTGTTTTCTGAAGTTGCAGCACGTTGAGCCCTCTTGGCCACCATGCAACTATACCATACCATATCACAGAATAATTTGAATAAGAACAATTGACTGAAAATCTCAGTCATTTTAAGTAAGTAAGTAAGTAAGTAATTTTAATTTATAAAGCACATTTACACACAGCGCAAAACTGACCAAAGTGCTGTACAATGAATAGCTAAAAAGACAATCAAAATATAAACACATAGATTGAATAATCATAATTATATAAAACATTAATAAAAAATAAGTCTAAGACAGCATAATTTACTGAGAAAAGATTTGATTTCACTTCTTCATTACACTAGTAACATAATTTAAATTACAATTCTATTTAGGTTCTCATGAGTCTGCAAAGTATTTAGAAATACAAAAATTTAGTTTTTCAACTGAATTGAGAAAGAGAGATGAAACTGAACACAAGAGGACAAAGTTCAACTCTATTGGGTTCTATTATTCAGCTAAGCAGCCCACAACGCTCATGCCGTCTAATCTTAAAAATTACTCATCATGTGGTCAGTGTGTCTCCAGTCGATGAGTGGTGTACTGCTCTCTCTCTGCTCATTCTGAAGGCAGAACATGGTCAGAGCCACCACAATATGCTCCAATCTGCTCCTGCTTCCAACATGCCTGGATCCAGAGTCTCCGCCAAACAAACAGACACAGCTCCATCCACCACATACACACACACACACACACACACACACACACGCGTTTCAGTTCAATGCACACGCTAACAGACTAGTGCACATGCGCGAACAAGCACATCTCAGTTCGTTACATATATTAAAGCGGATGTTATGCCTGTGTTAACATGCACAAGAAGCTCGGATCAAAACACACACGCACAGCGAAATCCAAAAGAAGGGCCACTGAATGTTTCGGCACCATATGGAGCGGCTATTGTTGGGAGACAACAGCAGATAATTAGCATAGAGGATTTGCATTTATGAGAACGACATCCATTCAGAGCATAAACAACATAGCATTATAATGCTGACTATAGCAGCTATCTGTCTAGCAGGGGAACTCCTTTCTCAGGCGTTAACACACACACACACACATACACAAATGCTGCTGCTGCCGAGTTAGCTCATAACTGCATGGCATGAGTTTAAACATTCACGATGAGTCCTTTAGTAACAGTTTGACGTCTTTCAATAACAAAAACTGTTCACACATTTTTGAAACCGCTTTTGCTTGTGTTTTTGTGAGCAAATCCATTACAGTGACTCTCTTTTTACTTAGATAATTTTTGCACAAACACTATTCAAATGCATGAACCACACTGGCTGAGATTGGAATAGAATACTACAGTACTGCTTACTCTGCAGTATACTGCATACTGCCTATTACAGTATTTAAATTATAGAGCACACAGTGTTTCACTGTAATAAGAGGAAAGTTCTTGGATTAAAAGTGAAATGTGTCCATTATTTGCATGCTCTTTCTGCTGTAGCTATACAACGAGTGAGGATTTTTATTTTTTTTAGCTGGGACTGTAGAGCAATTAGCTCTTTAAAATGCCAAAAGTGCATTCCGCTGCACCAAATACCTGGATATATGCCCGGTTATAACGCTCTTCTAAATAATTTCATCATTATTTGATGAATTAATTACTGCCATGATCAATAAAAAATGTTCACAAACATCTCTTTAAAGTAGTATTCAATTTACTGCCAGCTTTCCAAATGCAGTAAGCCAAACAAAACATTATTGTCAGTGCTATTTGATGCAAACTTTAATGGCATCAAATAGCACTGACTTTTGTAGAACTGGTACATCAAACTATGCACCACACAATACCTTTCGATCATTAAGGGTAAGATTTATTTATTTATATTATTTGTTTCAGAAAGAAACATATATCAACGATGAATTAAATTGATAAAAAATGACAGCAAAGACTTAGATTGTTACAGAAGATTTCAATTTTAAATAAATACTGCTCTTTAAACCTTTCCTTTCATCATAATAATTTAAAAAACTATCAGTTTCTACAAAAATATCAAGCAGCAAAGCTGTTTTCAACATTGACAATAACAGACAATATCAATAATATTAATATATTATTATTATTAATATCAGTATTTTTAAATACTGCTGAAAATTGCTTTTAAAATATATTAAATCAGAAAAAATATTGCACATATTGCGATCAATTATCTGCTTTGGGTAGCATAAGACACTTTCAGAATTTTCCAAAATGTAAAAAACAACCAACCAACCAACCAACCAAAAAAATTTATAAATCGCTGACCCCAAAAAAGAAAGTGGATTTCATTCAGAAACACTTTGACTGTAATGGTGTCTCTGTTTGAATCTTTAAACTTAGTAAACATTCTTTTTATTTCCATTTTCAGGTTTGTTGTAACATATTGGTAGACCTTTCAAAACATGGATCAACCAGACAAATCATGAAAAACCATAATTAATATCGCCTCCAGTTCTTTTGTCACCCTGGAAACAGAAGGTCAAGTCGAGTGCAGTGCATCATGGGATACACTATTCCACGCAATGTGCTCTGGTTCTACACTGCGCATTTCAACAAATGTAGCAAGTCATCCGGGTGATCCACGCATTCAGAAAATCTGCACACTGCGCACAGCATATTACATACTACATTCTTTCAAAAATAGTACATGGCATTGCAAACCCCCCTCCCTTCCTCCCAAAACAGACGCACATGCACACAAGCAGAAGCTGTTCTTACCGAGCTGCAAGTCCATGGTGAGGAGCTTGTTTTCAGAGGGAAAGAGAATCCTGGGGGGCTCTTCAGTCAGAGGAGCTGAAACACACACACACACACACAGCGTTATTTCTATTAAGTGACATCAAGCACCTCTGATGAAGCACACACTCTCTCCCTCTCTTTGCCCACACGTTCGTGATTGGATGAGTAAACTCCAGCATCTCGCCATCAACATCTCAGCGAGAATTGTCTTGGTCTCCCCAGTGCTCTCATTTCTGTTATTCTTTACTTTTTTTTCCCTCTCCATCAATCCTCCCCACATCCCTCTCTCTCCAGATCTTCCTCTCCCCATGTGGGCACGCTGCTCCAAATTCCAGCTCATTTCCTTCGAGTCAGAGGTGTGTACGTGTCTTTCTCTCTGGTGATTATGCTGACTGTGTTTGTTCAGTCGGCTTTTCTCATGCACAGGATTGCTGTAGGTAATACTACATGCATCGTGTCACTGGGGCTGCATACGTGTGCGTTTGCATTCAGCTTGTAACTCTTAAAACTCGAGGATGTATATTTGTGTGTGTTTGTCGCGGCTCAAGATTGGTTCTGGGTTGCGCGTGTGTGTGTGCGTGACGTGGGGGGTGCACTTAATAGTGAGCTGGTGGAAGTTTAAGCCGCGCGATCGCTCATCCAAAATCCAATTTTCACTCGGCGGAGGAAAGCGCACTGGCCCCTCCCGACGGATTATTCCGGGTGACTGACGGATAGCAAACAGCAAATTAATGAATTACGCTTCCGGAATATACACATCTCGCTGCTGACCCATGCTGCACATTTCCCTGTTAAAGTTGTAAGGGAAATGGACACATTAGTTCACTGCAAATGGACGGTATGACTAAAATCGTAAATCACTGTGTAAGAAAACCAATATCACGGTAACGGTATATATCACAATATAGCTAACATTAAATAACATTGGTCATGTCTTAGTGCTTGTTTTTGGATATTAACAACTTGTTTTAAAGGAATACCCTATTTTATGGAATATAAATTGCGTTTTTATCATCTGAAAAGCATTGCGATTTATATTCTAAACTTGCGTAAAATGCACACAGATGAATCTAAGCTTTTATAATGGTGCTAGTTTCATATTTATTTTAAATACATTTGCTTTGGGCTTGACGTTTATAATAAATGTGTTTTTTTATACTTATATTTTTCATTGTTTCCTGTTCTGTTCTGAGAACCAATTAATTTAAACGATTTGTTGTGGAGTGAGGAGAATTACAATGTTTATAGTGTTTATAATGTTTGCAACTTTTAAATTATTGAATGTAACAATAAAATGGGACTTATACACTGATGCAACTTATCTGCATACTTTATCCTCTCACAAATGGAAAAAACAGTCATAAGGGTCAAATTGTATACCCCAACCGAAAGTTGATAGGACAATATTCGGCAGAGATACAACTATTTGAACAGGGTGCAAATTTTTTTTTAATATTGCTAAAGTCGCCTTTAATATGCTTTCATCATCAATTTCCTCATTTTAAATGCTTTTTATGTGCATTTATTCTCATTTCTAAGTGCTTTAAATAAGAGTCTGCTAAATGAACAATACATAATTTTCATTGTTTGAACCTTGTAAGACCAGACTTTCATTCTATAAGACTATATTATACCATATGAAGAGTTTATTTGAAAAAAACAGATTACTATAAAAATGTCTAAAATGATGTTTTTATTATGATATCATATTTTTATTGTGTTAGATAGCTATTTATAAGTTATTTTTAACCTAGTTAAAATAACCCAACTGCAGTTTGACTGAGATTGATTGGAATGCACAGTGAAAAAAACATGACTTTTTAGAATTGTTAAAAACTGAGTTATCTGTTTTTGCCAATGAACTCTTCATATGTACGTATATAAAAAGAAGAGCTACAACATCATTATAGCACATGTGAACATACTAAAGATCTACTGTGTGATTATGTTAGTGGACGTTATCTTTATTTAATATTCTAATGATTTTTGGCAAAAAAGAAACCTCTATAATGTTGACCTATACGTTGTATTGTTGGCTATTGCTACAAATATAAGACTGCTTTTGTGGTCCAGGGTCACATATGGTAGTTTAACCACTAATGAAAATTTGGTCATTATTTACCCACTCTAATTTTTTTGTTCAGTGGAAAAAAATAAATAAATAAAAAATTCAGACTGAAGCTTCAAAAAGGACACCAGGCACAAGCTTGTGCTATATTTCTAAAGTCATCTGATAGTTTTAAGAAATTGTTTTGTTTAAGACAGTAATTTCAGTTGAGTTGGATCTTGGTCTTCAATGAATCAGCAGATCCAGTTCACAAAACGGATTCATTTACAAACTGGACTGACATGATTCTTGAAACTACAACCCTATTCAAACTTTAATTGTTTCTTACTGGGATGACTGTAAAAATACATTTGCAAGGCTCCTCAGAAATAAAACTTTGGAAATCAAAAGAAGGAAATAAAAGAGGAAACAAAATAAATAAAATCTAATTTTAAAATACATGCACATTACTGTGAGGGACAACAATTCCCATACAGTACATGGCAGTGGTCAACCCAAAAAAACCTATTGAAAAAGTCTTGTAGGTCCATGGGATAAACAAGAAGTGAATAATAACATAAATTTTGACCTGGTTCTTCTTCACAGAGCCATCAATGATTTCGGATAGTTGTAATACAGCACACCTTTACTTTACTTTTTTTCTTGTGACCTTCAGTCCTCCTTCACTGTAATTGCAGGGAAACTGCAGCCAGCATAGCCTTCAAGAATAATCCTTTTGTGTACCACGGAAGACGGGTTTGAAACAACATGAGGGCAAGCAAATGATGAAAAATAATTTGCAATTTTAGGGTGAACTATTCCTTTAAAATATTTCTTTTTTGAGAATACGAGGGTCTTTAATGAGCCTGTCAAGACTATCATAACTATCATAACATGCTTTAAACGCAGCTTGAGGACGCGTGGAGATTGAGAGGACGAGAGAAAAGAGAGAAAGCAAAAGAGAGAGGATGAGTCACCATACAAATTGCTTGCTGTCTGGTAGAACAATTACACAGCTAATCTAAGCAATGAGCAATGTAGTGTCACCACGACTCGAACCCACAACCATGACAAACACCCTCAAAATGAAGATGCTATCGTCTCTATGTCTAAAAGTAAAAAGAGAAAGAGCGAGACAGAGAGGAGAATTCACTAAGATTGAACTGCATCCACTGACAGCACCATTTATTTGCAAACACTGTCTGCGTTGTTTTAGCGCCCAATGCACTAGCGTTCACCAAATCGGTTCTGAATTTAGATAGATAGGAGGTGTATGCGCAGAAGAGAATCAAAATGGTTAGACTGGATTGCGATTCGTTAGAAGCTGGTTTTTGCCTTGAAATACCGGATGCAAAAATGGCACGACTATTTAGTGAATTTGTCCCTGAGAGAGAGGAATACAGAGGGAGATGAAAAGCGAGAGATAGAGTGGAAATGTGGGTTGGCTCTGAAGCAAGGGATGAGTGTGACGGAAGGATGGCGTGATGCAGAAGAGGAGAGAAATAAAAACACTTGGGCCAGCGCGGTGGGGAGACTGGTTACACTCAGCAGGAGGAAAGCTACAACCCAGAAAAAAACTACAGGAATCAGTCCGCTTTTAAATTCCTCCATGCTCAGTGTGTGTTATCATTCTCTCTGACACACACTCACACACGTAGTTTCTGTGTGAGTGTGAGATGAGTTCGCGGAGTTTGAGACTGATATATTGACAGACTGCGAGTAGGAGAGGTGTGACAGCACAGGCTCCCTCTGAGGTTCACAACTCTTCTTCTCTAACACACACACACACACACACACCTACACAGATAGATATACACATAGCTACAAACACACATTTCAAAAATGTATATGGCCCAAAAAAGTAACTGGGCATGCTTAAAATTGTATACAGTTCTATGCAGTAGATAACTATACACATTTCCGAGTTGGAAGTCTGAATTTGAGTGGTGCTCTGTTGTACTTTTCCAGGCAGGAAGTTGCACATTCTGATTTTCTGAGTTGTATGGGACAGACAGAATCACTCGAGGCACCTGTGTGAAACTGAGGGGAACTGACTCTGCTTCCACTAAAATGACCATGGAAGCAGCTGGTTAAAAGTTATAGTGAAATATGTTAGAAATTGCTAATGCAATTACATTCATAAATTGTTTAGTGTGGCTTAAGTGTCCAACTATATTTTGGAAGCCACTGTATACACACACACATTTAAATGGCAGATTATTGGAATAGCAATATTAATAATGCTAGTAATAATAAATACATTTATAATATATTTTTATATAATATTATTGATACTGAACTGCCCAGGGCCGGGTTTCCCGATAACGATGTATCTTAGCTCTTAAGAGCGTTTTCTACGTGCAAACTTACGAACGCTCGCAGCAATTCCACGAGCGTTTCCCAAAAATGCACTTAACATGAACGCGCGAGAACGCGCTCTACGTGCTACTTAGGAGTCGCTGTCCATTCGCGAAGTGCTAAAATGTAACCTTATATGGAATCGTATTCTGAACGTTTAACCTAATAATTGTCATCTGTTTTGGATTACCAATCAATACAATCAAGTCTATATAAAGCACCTACATACAGGCGGAGACACTGACAAAATGGCTGAACAAAAAAAAAAAAAAAAGAAAAGATACCTTTCAAAAGGATGAAATTAATGTCCTCTTAGAGGAGATAGAGAAAAACAAAGATGTGTTTTTTTTTATCTTGTTTTCCCCTTTTTATTTATTTCATTTATAAATTCATGTAAACAATAAACGAGTACAATAAAGTGTACAATAAAGTACAATCAAAATATTATTATATTACTCGCGTTGCAGTGTGTTAAATCTAGATAAAAGTGTAATCTGCCGGTTGTCCTGCAGGTGTCCTCATAAATCTGTCTTCTTACAATGCACTTGGGGATGTACGATTACTCCAGAGCACTCGTAGATCTACGAAGATTTTCAAGTGCTACTTAAGCTACGATGCTTTTGGGAAACAGACCGTAATATTAAGATCAATCGTACGATCGTTTTTACGATCAACTTAGGCTTACGATGCTTTTGGGAAACGCAGCCCAGAAAAGGTACAGGTGACAAGGGAGCTTCAGTAGAACAACAGTGAACTGCAGTCAAATATGTCAGCAAGTTTATTTTGATTCGAACCTGACAGAAAGTGACGAGTTATTCATTTTGTAATTAATCTGACCATTTCCTCTAATTTGACACATTCATGTGGATTTATGGAACACAATTGATTCACCCAATATTTAAAAATAATTATTTTGTGGTATGTCCTCAGATGTAGGGCTCTCTCTATTATAATTCATATTGCATAACTATTCTTAGCCAGTATGCAGTGTGCAGTGCAGGTTAAAATATTTACATGGCACTCTGACTACTGTAACACTGTTTTTCCATTACAGATAAACCCAAAACAAGGGAACGGCTAAGCAAAATCATGCACCTTAAACGCCCGAGAACCTTGTACACAGATGTAGTGCACACCTTGCGGCCTTACTTAGCAACAGCTTAAACTACAAGATAAACCCTGTGTGATCTTTAGCCTGCAAAAGTGTTCTAGCATTAGCCAGAGCGCACGGTTCGCTGGCGAAACTAGGGCAGATTTGATGCTTGGGAGGACACGAGAATGTATTCACTGCGATCACTGCAGCACACGGCGCTGGATACGATTCACTTCTGTAGAGCATTCAGAATATCTGACTCTATTTTCAGTGATGACAGAGATTTTCATGCTGTGCATTATTCCTGTTCAGATGTCCTTGAGAAATAAACTGTGAGATAAAAGGAAGCTCTGAGGGGAAGAACTACTGGAGTGGAATGTAAAAAAGGTGGAATGTGTTTTACTGCCGTGTGTGTGCAGGGCCGGAGCTAATGGGGTGAAAGGTGGGAATGATTCTTGGGAACTAAAAGTCCAGAGGGGCCCATAACTATTGAGACAGGATTGATGTAGCATCTGGTATAATTATTTAAATTTATTTTACATTAAAATATGAAAAAAAAAAAAAAGTTCAAGTTTGCCTAAACCTAAATGAGATATATTACATTTTGTAGTATATTTTAATAATACAATAAAAATGAATGTAAAATCCATTAAAATCCAAAATATAATGTATTTTACATCAAAATATGTAATAAAATAATTTCACCTAAATGAAATTTTTTTTTTTTTAATATTTTTATACTATTAATATAATACAAAAAATTCGGGATAATTTATTTGTATTTTACATCCATATATTTCACAATAATGAAAAACAATGAAAAACTATCTAAATAAAAAACATAACATTTAAAAATAATGAAAGCATAACATGGCTCCCTAAATATATACACAAATTGTGCATTTCAATCTATGGTCATTCTACATAAATTAAAAAATATATGTAAGTATGTCTATATTAGGATCGGAAAACAAACAGGATTCGGGTCGCCTGCTAGCTATGGTCCTGAATATAAATACAACAATAATAATAATGATAAAAAAAACAATAGCAGTCAAGAGAATGCCCTCAACATAACATAAAATAAACGTGTGTGTAATTGGGTGACTAAGAGAGAGTTAAGTTGTCGCACTCTCACTTAGCGGCATCTGTAATTAATCCTTAATTAAATATGATTACATAACTCTCTACTGATTACGGGCACATGTGCACAAACACACACCGACACTCGCACACACAAAACATACACACTTATCTTGTCCTGATTAGACTTGACAGATGCAAGGTGTTGGGAGCATGTGTAAAGAAC
The DNA here is from genome assembly GCF_023724105.1 of Carassius gibelio. NCBI lineage: Eukaryota > Metazoa > Chordata > Actinopteri > Cypriniformes > Cyprinidae > Carassius > Carassius gibelio. The sequence continues at coordinate 12,804,033 of NC_068404.1, read as the reverse complement.
GTGCTACGGCAGCCCCAGCGCACTATAGGGGATTTTGAGACAAACAGGGGCTCCAATAAACATGGAGATCAATGGATAAACAAACAAAACACACTCTTACCCGTGTATTATCTTGTAACCACTTAATACCTACAATGCAACTCAACAGCGTTTCCTTAGACATCTACAGTAGCCATAACCCTTGTGTCATCTATGGGTGACCGGATCGAATCTGGGCGACTGCCCTCGCCTGAGCGGTTCCATGGAGAGTCAGTGGGAAGGGCACGGGTTGGTACAGGTGGACGAGGTAAAGAAAGGTTGGCATTGTCCCTGGATTGCTCCACCGCAAGTCCCTCCTGGGCACACACGCTTACACGCTTACACTGCTCCAAACCTGCCGTTGGCATGGACACCACGCAAGTGTCCATGGAAACCACATTGTCTGTACTAAAATAGCAATAGGAAATGCAAGCTACTTTTGGAAACTGTTTATCTGCAAGTGCGACTTCATCCAGATCGCACACACAGCTCTGCATCCGGAAGCTGGACACCTCTTCTAAAAGTTTTCTAAAATTCCTAAGCAGAAATAAAAAAAAGTGACAAATGGGAGATTATTGGGGTCTTTTTTTTCTCAGAAGCAGGTTAGCTTAATTAAAAGTCTCTATTTGTTCTCCATTTTAATTGCATTGGTGAATGGGACAATTTGTGATTTTTTTTTAAATAGGTGAAACCATTGTAGTTTCAATGACATTCTCATTCATCTGAAAATTTGAATTTTATTGAGACATGAAACAAACGTTCATATGTAAAAATAGAATTTATATAGCCTGTGGTTACCAAGGTATGCTCAAAGCAAAGGCCTGAAGTAACATAAAATAATAATGAATAACCAGAATGATGAATAATTCAATTACTTGGTAGTTTTAATAAATTGAAGGATGCTAGAAAATAAAAAAGTGTTAGGAAGTCTCTGACACTCTAATGTTACACTTCTTTAGTTGAAAAAGGGGTTATATAATAAAGTAGCATTATATTATATTATATTATATTATATTATATTATATTATATTATATTATATTATATTATATTATATTATATTATATTATATTATATTATATTATATTATATTATATTATATTATATTATGTCACACTTTATTTCAAGGTCCAGTTCTTGCTATTAACAATCCATTAATACTTAATTTGCTGCTTAATAGCTAGTAAGGTACTTGTTCTATTCTATTCTATTCTATTCTATTCTATTCTATTCTATTCTATTCTATTCTATTATACATATACCTAGTGGTCTATGAGCGAAATACCTACATAAATGAAATTTCCCTCAAACCACTGGTTTCAGACACATTATTTGATAGTCTTATATAATGAATATAATGAAGTGATATCAATAGACATGACTTGTCCCATTAAGTGTTAAGAAAAAAAAAATCTGATGCTTGTATTCATTACTGAGCACCTCAACCATTTCTAATGATTTTATATTCTCTCTTGCCATTTATCTATTTAAAAAAAGAAAAAAAAGAAACTGCTACATTCAGCTATTCAGTGTCTTTGTAAAACGATATGTTTTTTTCTTGGACTAGAGGCAAAGCATGATGAATCACTGGGTGAGAGAGAGGGCAGCAGACCGGCCAGGTCAACATGCAGGACATCAGACTCTACAAGAGCATGACTCTCCTGTACAATACTGAAAGGCCACTTACTCACGGTTAAAAACCAGCTTGAGCTATTTCTTTGCCCCATTACTATAATAATAAGCTTCTGTGACTTATATTTAGTAGTAGTATATATTTATTTAATGCCATATCAGCATTTAACAAATGCAATAATAAATAATAATAAAAACCAGCAAACAAACAAACAAAGAATCAAAACATGCATTGAGTAGGGTCTTCAGCATGACTCCTAAGTGACATCTGGTAAATACCACTTGATCAAATCTAGTGTGAAAAGAAATCAAATACCTGTTTGAAATTTCCGGATGTATTGCACATAAGTTATTATTTGTACATGTAGCTCACTCTTCTTGCCACTTACTTAATATAGAACTATTAATAATAGGTCTGATCTCTGAGGGAGGAATTTGACGTGTGTTTACTTCCTGATTAAAAGCCTCCCCTGCAGCTCGCTCATTTCCTGAAAGCCCAACATGGGCTGGGACCCAGCAAAAAATAAAACTATAGAATTGATTCTATAGATGGTCCACGGTGGTTGAAATACAATCTATAATCAAAGGATGATCAGTTTTTAAAGAGTCCATTACTTGAAGACATGATTTAGAGTCAATAAAATTTCAATATTTTGCAAGGCTAATAGAAAAGCACGTACTTCAGCTGTGAAAACTGAACACTCTTTTTGACTGACATCTAGAGTTTACACCCAACTACACACAATCACGCTCACCCAGGAAGTCATCTCTTCACTGTTTGTGTGTGCGGGTGTGTGCAATGCGCATGATTAACTGCTTAAACACACATTTTTGGCCCTCTGCCTTGAGAGAGGATGTACAATAGCACTGATTCACATCATGGGCCGTACATTTTTGTAGGTCAGTTTCACGCTTCAAATTTTCAGACATGCACGCGCGCTCCAATCTTTGTCGTCGAAAAGCATGTCCGCAGTAATAGACTGTCTGTAAGCACTCAAAAACAAGAAAATGATTCTGTGTTCTTTCGCTAACTTCCTCCCTCAGGCGCACAGGCAGCTCCACCAGATAACCCGCTGCAGAGATGTACCATCGAGGCAAGTTTCTGTAGCAATTATAGAGACGTACTGCTGTAACCAGCTCAAAACAAATTGAGCTATAGTGCTATGATTCTGCCGTAACTGCTCTACAACTCCTAACATCAAAACTCTGCCTCCGTGACGAGGGTTAAATCGAGCTACGGACTCAATTTTACTGTTAATGGCAGCTTTTCCGTTGAGAATCATTTGCCGTCCTGGACTATAAGTTCCATCCAGGAAATCGTCCCTGAGAGTCTAATGCTGTCTTAAAATAGGCTTTAAATGAGTGCGGGAGGAGCGGCGCAGAGTTTTTTAATAGGTTTCAACTGAATGAGGGCTTAGAAAGGGAGAGAGAATAACGTCTGACCTCTTTTCACCTGTATGTGCCATTTTATTGACCTGCTATAGTGGCAGAAAGGACCGAATTCGCAAGGGACCAATAAGAATCTGTTTAATCGTAGACAGAGATGTTTAAACATAAAAATATAGACTAAAGTGACCTTTCGGCTGCCGTCTTAGTGTTGTGTGTGTATAAATGTCATTCTCGATCTCTCTCTCTCTATCTCTGTTATTGTGTGAGTCGAGCAGTAATAGAGGTCAGATGTGTGTAGTGGGTAGTGCACATGCTCATGACACATATGAGCAGTTTTGCTCACAGGAACACAGGTCTGGCCTTGTGTCATAATTCGATCTCATTCCCCCTCATTGTCTCTCTCGACTACCCTAAAGGCCAAAAGCTTATGAATAATAGTAATAATAAAAAACAGCTGTGTTAACATTAACCACTTCATCACCACATCTATCATTACAATGACTGTATTTAAAGCTGCAGTGTGTAATTTCTGTGGCACTAAATGAAGCTTTTCTGAAGAAAATGTGCATGGTGTCAGTCTGGTGTCAATTTTATCCATACACTGTAAAAAAGCTACTGTAACAGTTTAGTCAAATGAATGTTTTTTGCATGTAAAAACTATGATTTACCATACAATTTATGATGAAATACAGAAAAAAAGACATTTAAGTCATAAAATATACAGGCAACTGAGTGTGCATTTAGAATAAACAGATGATATCGTCCGCTGGTGTGGACGCTAATGTCTTAATCTTTATAGTTATCTTTATAGCTAACGTTCTTGGTGTGAATGGGGCTTAAATGCCCATTCACACCAAGGAAAATAACTATAAAGATAATGATAAATGATAATGATTTTCAGAATGATTTTTTTGTAGCTGATGAATAACACAAACATTGACACCCAATCATAATCCATCCTGCTATTACAAGCTCATTATAGCAGGATGGATTCTGATTGGATGTCAGTGTATCGTTCCTCAGCTGGAAAAAATAATCTTGGAGGTGTTTTTCTGTGCCTTTATCGTTATAACTGTAATGTGGACTTATTTAATATTTAGAACGATTTTTAGAATGATACCTTTATCATTTTCTCTATAGATATCGTCCTTGGTGTGAACAGGCCTTAACTCACAATGCAGGACAGGGTTTACTTATTGTTTCATTGTATTCACTTTTTTCGTTGAAGAAGAAATAGTTACCCTAATTAAAAGTAATAAAATATATTAAAAACTTTTTGCCACTATCGTACATTATTCAAATATTTTCTATATACATTCTGTGTTGCAAAAATACATACATACATAACTTTTTGATTATAGATTAAAAAAAATATTTACAAAAAATCTAAAATATTAATGAATTGATTTTTAAGCACCGAAAACCACACAAAGTAGTCCATATGACTCAAGCACTATATTTGCAATCTTCTGAAAGCAGTGAAAGCTTTTTATGAGGAATATACTTAAAAGTTGTTATCCACTAAAAACTTGTGCATTAATGTTACAGTCAGGAAAGTCACTGTTAACAAAAGCACAGCACAGTGAATGCAACTGAAACCAAACAAGAAGCAAAAGGAAGACTAATGCCTCACGCTTCAAAAAACAACCGGATATCACAGCAAGTGCTGTCACACACAGACACACACTGAAGAGACTTCACACTGTACTACCTGTCACGCTCAGATAGGTCGTCCTCCGCACCAGGAAGCCTCCAAAAACCAGCTCACAGGTGTAGTTGCCGATGTCATCCTCCTTCACTTCCTGTATGGAGAGCATGTCTGCGGTCTGCAGCACGCTGCTCCTCCACTGCTGCACGTTACACTCCTGCACACCCGCAGGCAAAGAGAAAAAAAAATATAGAAACAAAGAGACAAAACTACATCATATGCATTTGTATATACCATCATAATGAAAAAAACTCAGAGGGGAATTCAATAAGAATAAACTGCGTTTGCTGACAGAATACAAATCAAGCAACGGCATAAACATGGCCCAGAAAAATCAGTGCTAAACAATTTGCAGACTGGAGTTCCTGATCTTGTGGGTCACTGCTGCAATCCAGACAACTGAATCGGTCCTTTAAAATGCAGAAAGTGCTCTCAGATGTATTTTATAATGCTTTATAATCATCATTTGATAAATTACAGCTGCCATGATTGATTGAAAATGTACATAAACAGTCTATTTAAAAATATCTTTTGTTTACATGATGCATGCACTGTAAAAGCATAATGTTAATTGCCCTCTGCAAAGAGCACTGACTTACTGGCATAAAGTATAATATCCCTAATTTACATAAAAAGGAGGTGTGTTTGCACTGAAAAGACCGACAATGACTTCATTTAAATTCTCAGGGGGCAGCTGCCATGACGCTGGATCGCAGGTGTTTTGTGAATAAGATGCTGGTTTGTGCACTGAACGGCGCAACTGTTTAGTATCTTCCACTGTACCTTGTACCAAGTTATCTGCATTTTTTCTCCAGGCTGAACGTAATCGTGGATATCAGGACAGGAGATGTCTTTACTCTTGCCCAGTTCTCCTTTCTCAGTGTAGCGCAGTTTTGAGTTATAGCATCCTGCTGTGTCATTATCAGCAACCAACAGAGTCATAGACACCTTCATACAAAACGTGGAATTCCTGTAACACACACACACACACAGAGTATATAAACTGTGCTATCTGTAATCAGATTAACATATACGCACCTAGAGACATCACTGATCCTAAATTGGTTATCATCTCACAGAGCCTATACACTAAACAAATTATACGAGAATAAAACATGATTTTATTTGTAATTCAACCATGATAGATGTAATTTAACCACGATGGAGCAGAACTATTTTTTTAATGTAGGTCTACAAATAATTAGTGTTTTGCTGATGGAATATGAGGAGCAATGAATAGAATGGAATCTTCTCTCAAAGGTTTTAAAGGGTCATTTCATACATTTTTTATCACTTTCCATTTCCCCCCGAGGTCCACTTATAACGTAAGTGAATATTTTTCAGCAGAAAAACTTGTCAAATTTAGTATCCTACACTCTCTATGACCCTTAATTAAATTGGATGTTTTCTTTTTTTTCTTTTTTCTTGCTGCTGTGCCTTTAAGACGTCTGTGAAAGATGTGAAAGTAGAGAATGAAACGTTTTTGCAGTTATTCTGAAAACAGTATATTTTCAAATTATTTATTTAGTTAAAAAACGAGATTTCTAATTATATGATCCTGTTTTTGGTTTGCAATAATGTCAGTCAAAGAAAATAATACAACCGCAAAATGCATATTCACACGCTCTGTAACTCAGAAGCATTGCATGTCAACACACATTTCTCTGCATTGATGAGTGTCTACATTAAAAGTGCATTAGTGTTTGTTTTGTCCAAGGGCTTTGAGTTTAATAGCTGCTGATAAGATTTGTTGAAATTTGACCTTTTCGGTGTAATGACCTCACACCTCCTACCGGGTTACCGTGGTTACAGAGTGCTTGGGGCGGCAACCTGCAATGCCCTTGTCTCTTGTAAAATGCATAAACAAATTTAGCAAAAAACAAAACAAATAACTATAAGCTCTCTTTCGCTCTGCCCTATTAACTTTATACAAAGACTATTTTTACACTCTGTTTTCAGACACCCGCATATGTCAGCACAGTCTCGTTTTATCACCCTATAAACCTAAAAAGAATACTAAAATATCTGCTCTGTTGCTGAAAACTATTGTTTATGGTTTAATCAGCTCAAAGCCAGTCTCGGAGGAAATAGAACAACAACAACAATTCCTATTTCCTGTTCCTAACCGGGTTCTTAATAATCAAACTCTCTAGCTCTGTTTTAAACCTAGTGAGCTACCTACATAGACGGCTTACTTCTTAGACAGCATCCTAACTGAACTGGAATCTCATAAGTGACTGATTTTACAACTACCAGTCATTAATTGGTTCCAGGGGATCAGTGTTTGGGTAGTTAATTTAGGCCTTTATCCACTGCTGATAAATGCAGCAATTTCAACAATATGCTGACGAAAATGGTTGTTTACTCCACTGCCGGCCATTCAAAATGAATTGAGAATACAGTACTGACTAAATCTAATTGCTTTTGCAAATAACATATAAATCATCAGAACTTCATCATATCACACTGACGTGAAACAGTTAAATTGTGAGCTAAATCAAGTCAACATTATTAGCATAAGCTAAAAGTGCAATATTCTTAAAGACTGTTCACAACTATAACGATAAATCTAAAGTTTTGATCGTTGTTCTAATGTTCTAATTGTTCCAAATCATAATTCTGTGAAAATGGGAAAGTCCACACCACCACTATAACAATAATAACACAAAATAACAATATTGGTTGGACCCACTTTCACTTTTTTCATTTTTATTTTTTTGCTAATGAATGATTAAAATATCAGCAATATTATTTATTTAAAGCCTTATTTTATTTAAAACATTCTTCGGTGGAACTTGAAAGACAATATGGGACCCTGGAGCACAAAACCAGTCTTCTGTCGCTGGGGTATATTTTTAGCAATAGCCAAAAAAACAAAACAAAAACATTATATGGGTCAAAATTCATCGAGTTTTCTTTTATGCCAAAAATCATTAGGATATTGAGAAAAGATCATGTTGCATGAAGATATTTTGTAAATTCCCTACAGTAAATATATCAAAACGTAATTTTTGATTAGTAATATGCATTGCTAAGAATTCATCTGGACAAATTTAAAGGTGATTTTCTCAGTATTTAGATTTTTTTAATCATCACTATATATATATATATATATATATATATATATATATATAGAGAGAGAGAGAGAGAGAGAGAGAGAGAGAGAGAGAGAGAGAGAGAGAGAGAGAGAGAATATTATATGAAAATAACCTTATCAAACTAAGTCAACTTTAATATTGACTGAGTAAGGCCATGTCAAAGATTGAAATCATAGTGAAATTAACGGTTGAAATCAAACTTTGATGCTTGTTATCTCATAATTAGATTTTTAGACTTTAGCCTGAATTACACAGACAGGGTCACATATTTTCATAAATTGGACTCCAGAGTTGTTTGAGTCCAATATTTTTCACAATTACTTATTTTGTGTTCCGTGGAAGAAATAAAATCACACTAGTTTAGGAGAACTATCTCTTTAAAGTGTCTTGCGACTCGTCTGCCAACTTGGATGATCATTTTCTCTGATGCATTCTGTTGGGATTGCTTTCTTTGCAAAGGATACATGTGATGCTGCCTTAGAAATAAGGTGTCTTTTAAAACCACCTTCACATTGGAAGCATAGGATTCCTTAAAGTGATTTCTAGCAGGTCTCTGTGTTTTTTTGTGAAAAAAATAATTACTGTACATTTTACTGAATATTTAATTAATAACTACCGAAATATTTTATATGTCCTACAAGAATGCTTGAAATTAAGGCAGTTTAAAGGCATTTAAAATTCACTCTTTTCTGGTTTCTGTCCGTCTGTTTTCAGTACACACACACATTACAACATGCACGCATATACAATAACTGTGACATTCTGTGATGCAAAAGTGAATATGATGAGTAGATTATGTTTTGACCTCAAGTCGGTCGGAACCTGAGCAAATGAGGACCCTGGAGAATTGCCTGACTGTTTAATATGTGTGACAGTGGCCTGCGGCATTATGGGAGAGTGCTGGAGTGTCAGTGTTTGATTGATGGATGACAGAACGTCTCACTGTCCTCTGCCGTCGCTCACTTATTTCACTTCCAGTTTTACTGTCCCTGAGAAGCTTTGGATACAGACACACAACCCTCACACACACACACACACACACACACATAGACATATAGACACTAATACATACATGCTAATTTTCTCAGCATGGCGCTTTTCTTAAAGGCTTTGAAAGACAATCAAAAAACATCAAAGGAAGAAGTTAAGAATGTTCTCCGATCCGGCTAATGTCCGAAAGGCAAAGTGTGTATCTCCCTGTGGATTTGCATATCTAAGCGTATGAGTGTTCACACATACACATGTGCACGTGTCCCTCTCTCTCACCTCAGAACGCAGGAGTACAGACCGGCGTCCTGCAGCTCGGCAGGCCGAAACCAGATGGCGTCTTCCTCTTTGCTCATGCGTACCCCATCAAAGGAGATGGGTTCCTCGAAGTCGCCATGTCCCAACCCAGAACTTCGGTACCACATCAGACTAAGTCCAATGCTCTGTGTCTGGGTGTAGTTGGCTCTGATATAACCATAAAACAGGGCACACTTTATCCTCACCGGCTCTCCGTGTAACACCCGGTATTTCAGATAGTCCACGGACCAATCAGTGCAGCCGTCCACTGCAAAGAGACAGGAGGACAGAGATATTAGTCTCTACATCTTTAGAAATTTGCAAAGGTTCCTTATTAATCGACCATTTGGCCATCCTATAAAACATTAAATAAACTTAAAATAAAAAAGATAAAGACAGAATTGTCTTTTTCAGGCGCAATATATCTTTAAGTTACATTATTTTTCAATTATTAAATCCATAAACACACATCAGCCCTGTAGATTAAAAAAAAAAAAAAAAACTCATTATTTTTGGCAGATAAAGCTTTAGATACAAACAGGCACATATGCCACTGTGACAAAAGACAAATTTTGAGCTATTAAAAGGCAGATTTTTTCCTGTCAGAAAATCTCATAATTATTGAGATGTTAAGTCAACATGAGTCAGAGTTCATTTTAAAGCTTGGTTGCTATAGAGAAGTTAACCCGTGCAACTAATTATACAGTACGCTAACTAATTATGTTTCATTGTTGTAATTAACTGCTGTGTTTTATAATGTTTGCATATGCAAGTACGTGTGTGTGTTGGGGGATCGCTGTGCGCATGTGTGTGTGTACTCAGGAGATGTCATGAGCTTGTAATAAAAGCAGTTAATTGCTTTTTGAAACTCTGGAGATGAAGAATATAGAGCTATTAAAATCTGATAGGACAGTCAAATAATCTACTGTCGCCCTTCATAACCAAGATATAAAAAACGAAAACCTAAATAGGCCATATTTTACATAATGCGATTTTGCAAAGTGCCCCCAACAAAACCAGCATTATATTTATGTTTATTACATCATTTGATATACTGAGGTACTGGTGGCCTCAAACAGTGATGACTGATGGGACTCTGTGTACAAAGCCAAAAATGAAAAGCCCAAATTGTGACAAATACTAATGCTATAGCAATTCAGAAGTAATACAATTTTATATATTGTATTTATTTATATATTGAGTGCATGAGTATTAAATATTTCAAACAGTATATTGTTTTTCAGATTAATTAAAAATTAAACGTAAAAAACATGCAGGGGAATCGCCAAACTATAAAACAGAAGCGTATACCTTGCCTTAAAAGTGCAGTTGCCTCACCAGACCAGATCCTTAAATATAGCTTTTATTAGTGCAACTCATTATGTCTCATGTTGTGTTATTTAAATGCATTATATTTTAGCCACTGTAAATTTGAAACATTCCAAGTAAGTAAATACACATTTGTTATGCTTTTCTTTAAGGATAGTCATGTTGACCTTGAGGAACTGGAACCACATTCTTCCTTAAAACAGGTTCTCTTTTAAAATAAAAAAATGTGTAATCCCACGTAGGCTATCTGTAATCAGATGCACATTTAAACCTGGAATATAATCTAATTATGTCACTTACAGTTTCACAAACACATACTCCTTTCTGAATTAAAATCCACTATCAAAATAATACATTTTATTATTCCAGCTGCTGTGAGAAAAGGCTATAAACAATCCGCCTCCTGCAGGATCCTCACATCAGATATAGCCTACTGGCCGAGACAACTTTTTAAATTTATATTAAAATCTTACTGCTGTGAATCAGGCTAAGGCAAGGAAATAGTTTTGAACTCTGGCTGGTTATGTACTTGATACATTTTTTTAAATTAAATATATAGATATTTATTAGCCTAATAAATTCAGTATTATGAAAATTTTAAAAATATAATGCTCTTACAATGCAAAAAATATTAATAGTCTGTAAAATAGGCTTAATTTTATGCCCTTTCTTTTTAATACGAACAGGATATTTTCAGTTTTCATGACAACCATGTAACAAAAGCTTTTCTGTGTTGACGTGCATCACAGGCTCTTCAAAACACACTCTTTTTACTTGTGAGAGCATTAAAAACACAATGGCATATTATACAGCCTTACATCCCATAAATTACGCTTCTATTCCAGAAAAGCAAAGCTCTTGTCATTGAGCACAGTCCTCTGTGTTTCTGGTTGACTGCATTGCCCTTGACCAAATTCACAAATGGCTAAATCCGTCTCTGTAATAACTTCCCAATTGTGTTCAAATTAAGTGAAACCCATTACAGAACATTTTCTCTCTGATGCGGGGGACAGAACATCCACTCATTATTTCATTTCTCGTCGATGCTAAAAGGTATGGAAATAAACAGCATAAACTGTGCGGAAATGCTTAGTGACATACTGCTCATATACAATCTGCGCCCCTCAAGACGTTTTTGTTCATGCCAAACCCAGGCGCTCGTCACTTATGAAAATGCTGAGGCAATAGATGGCAGTTTGCTGAATCTTTTAAATGAATACTACAGCGAATAAAAATTATTCGATGACATGCGCATTCTGCCAAATCAATTACATTTAATATGACAATTACATCACTCTTCTCTCCCATTCCACTCTCCTTCTTTCTCCATCTCTCACTGTTTTCTTTCTGTTTTGTCTTACATCTGTCTTGCATCAGTATGCTGTAACTGCACGGTGTGAAATTACTCTACTAAACCCTGTTAACCTCTTCAGGTGTCATCATACCCTGCTCTCCATTAGGCCCTGTTCTGCCGCTGTCCGTGGTGCTGAAGTCCAGCTGTTTCATTTTATTTTCATGTTCTACTGAGATCAACTTTACTTTTTTATATTTGTGGTCACAGAGATTTGAATGTTTGCATAAAATCTAAAAATAATTTTTGATATTAACATCATATTTTTACTCGAAATTAGTTAAATTAGTTAATCAGATCTTAATCAAATCCCAACAGAAACATATTACTGAAGCTTAATCTCTCTGTTCTATCACAATGCAATTTAGAAAAGGGCCTATACATTTTCGTAACATTGTTTCGGTTTATGGTCAGTACTTCCCCACAAAAACTACTGCAATTGGTTTGTTTGTAATCTAATCATGGCAAAAATGCATGTATTTCTTTTATATAATTCTTAATTTTGTTTTCTTATTATATATATTCCTATTATATGTAGTTCCACACTAACATATATACTGTTTTGTACACTAAACGATACACAGCATAGGTACAGTGTCTACACCAATCATAGAATCTAATCAAGCATCATGAAACTAGGAATCCTTGAATTGATCCAGTTTGATATTTATAATGTTGCAAAAACATTTCTGTGTAAAATAAACACTGTTCTTTTGAACTTTCTATTCCTCAAATGAACCTAGAAAAAAATGTATCAAAATTTCCATAACAATAATAAGCAGTTTTCAACATTCAGAATAATACAATTCTAAAATAAAATAAAAGCATGAAATCAGCATATTATAATGATTTATGAAAGATCATGTGACACAAAAGACTGGAGTAATGGCTTTTTTCTACTTGTAACAGTTATTTTAATAAACTAACAAAACAAATAAATAACCAAGCAAGCTAGCTAGTGGGCCATAAAAAGTGGGCAATGCAACCCGACTAAATACAAACTTGCTTAAATAAGTATTTGACTTTTGGTTAACAATAATACATGCAGCATATGTGATGTGAGAAGAAAATTTTGGAAAAATGACAAGAAACACTTCTTTGAAGTACCGTGCACTGATGAATTGTTCACAATAAGACTAGGAACTTGCATTTAAAAAGTAAACAGGCTCCATCTTTATTTCATGTTGAATTAAAGTGTTTTTTCCCCCAAGCCATTAAAATATTATTATAGTATATTTTTCATGGCTGTGAGGTCCCTTAGACTCCAAACAGAACAAGAGGTTTAAATCTAAAAGGGTCTTTGAGTCGCATCACACTAATAACACAGTCAAAATGAATGAGGCAATTACATGGTCATATTAAACCTGAATGCACTGACCCAATAAACTAGGAGGTATGTGCCTATATACTACAGGCCCATGGCTCTCAAATGTACACATGCAAACATACAGTTAGCTTTGGTTGGCTGCACATTATGCAATGATTTTCAGATGTACGAGGGCTTAGATATGTAGAGACAAGCTTCCACTCTAATATCAGGTGTGCTTTAAACGGCTCCCCACTGCTATAGGAAACTCTGACCTTTTTATGTAAGCAAAAGGGGGAAAGCAAGAGAAGGAAGTTAAGAGATGTTTCATCTGTATCTCCAGCTAAGAACGCTGTATTTCTTTGCCCGAGCGATGCTAACAAGCCAAGCTTCCCTGAGGCACTCTGGGTAACAGATAAAAGAAACGAAATGGAATCAAACTGGAATCAACTGCATTGTTTTCTCCCTTCCACCCTTTCTCTCTCTTGGAACGCTCGGATCACTCGCGTACCTAAAGCCTGCTTCTTTCCCCCAAAGCCTCTTTCTCCTACATTCACTTCACAAATGTATCCCATCATGCTCGGTTCCTCTGCATGTACATGCTTTTCTCTCCCCTCTCCCTCTGCATTTCCCATTCTCTTTTCATCCTCTCATCTACCCCCACCCCATCTATCTATCTTGTTTTTCACTGCTAAATGAACGATAACGAGGTCGGTTGTCTCTGGGGTGAGGTCCCTTATGTAAGCCCATAAAACATTCACATGTTCTCAATCCTGTGCAACCTACTGCACTAAAATAGTCAGAGAAAAACAGGAGCTCGAGAAAATGAACGAGAAGTTGATTGAACACTCCCTCTCTTTCTCTCTCTGCACTCCCCTTCCTTCCCATTGTGTAAGATAAAACAACCAGCTTGCAAATCATTAAGATTTTGGATGCATTTCATGCAAATTACATCTGAATCCCTCCACGCACACACACACAATCCTATCTCAGGTCTCTGTAGCGGTGCACTTTCATCTCTCTCAAGCTCCGTGTGACAGGGCTGCTTTCACATTGCAGCTGAATGTGGCCCAAAAATGATTTCTCCTCTCGCATGTGACACAGATCTGTGTTTCGTTTTTTCGAAGAGAGTGTAAACAAAAATCTGAAGATTACATTTTTAATCCTGATCTGGGCTACTATCATATAGGAGAATAATCTGTAATACATTCACATTCACATTCACACACACACACACACACACACACACACACACACACACACACACACACACACACACACACAATGGTTTTCTATTTTAGTGTATTTTAAAATATTTATTCCTCTGATGCACAGTTACATTTTCATCAGCCATTTCTCAAGTCTGCAGTGTAATATGATACTTCGGACATCATTCTAATATGCCAATTTATTTTTAATGTTGAAAACAGCTGCTGCTTAATGTTATTTTAATTTTTTTTGAACCTAAGATACTTTTTTCAGGATTCAGTAAAAAAAAAGAAAAAAAAAGAACAGCAGTTTCAAAACAGAAATCTGTTCACAAACTTTTTAATGGTAGAGAATATATGCGTGTGTGTATATACAGTACATGTATATATATTGCTGCATATTTTTGATCAAATAAATGCAGCCTTGGTGAGCATAAGAGACTTAAGGCCTACGTATTACAAACTTTTGACTGCTAGTGCACATATATTATTATTATTACTATTATTTTAACAATAAAATTTAGTCATAATAATTTAAATGACTAAAGGATATTGCTTGCAGGAGCATTTCCAATTGTTTGCACAATAAAATGCCCTCTAGATTGATGTCTCCTTTCTCTAATACCACCTGTCACCAACTAGCTATAGCAATAGTAAACCATGGTTTTGCAAGGCTGTGATGTACTACTAAAAAGCAGTTGGCTATTTGAAAAAGCATAAGCCTTTCGATTTGTTCTGCCCCAGCTAGCCATTTCAACAGGAAATATGTCAAAACAAGAAAGAAAATTATGTTTCTTAAACCATTTCATGCAGTCTCTAATGGCAGTAAAAGTAAAGCGCTGCTTTGAAACCGTGAAAACATTTTAGAGAGCTTGAATCATGCTCTGGTCTTGAGACAGATATTCGATTTTTAGTCCAGTTGAGGCTTTGTTCCTCTGAAGGGTCATTAGTAAAAATAAGCCATTTGTGATGAAGAATTTTCACATTAAAATGCTTGGTTTATTAAAGTGAAACTGAATACAAATAGATTAGTGTTCCCTCACTGTGTGCTTACTATAAGAGGTTTTTATTTGTTCGTGTGTGTCCCCTAAGTAAGGTACTAATGATCGCTTGACAGTTTAAGACGCCAACTGTCTTGAGCAATCCCATGTCTGTGTGCACGCAAATATGAGTCAATCACCCAAACTTCAATGAGTTTAAAGCTTGTAGCTGCAGCAAAAAGGTTGTTTGGCTTCTTTCTGTGAGAGATGTGTTGAGCAGAAAGACTGAGAGGCTGCGTGCTTAGTGATCCGACCACCGGGGAGTGTCACTGGCCAAGATTACTGCTAATCCACCATGATCCAACGCCTCGACACACACACCAACAATAACCTCTCCATGCATACACACCAACAACAATCACCTCGCTCTGCACACGATCCTTGAACGCTTACACACTGGCAAATATAGAGGTTTTCACACATAGGGCATTACAACATGTGCAACCATACAACATGGAAGTCTACAGTGCAAGGCACTTCACAGGAAGAAAACCTTAGAAAAGCAGTAAAGAACAGCACAGTAATTAAACATTACACAAGTTAACATACATCCAATGATACAATAAAGAGGCTGTTTTAATATATATAGAAAAATCACAAGCAGTATATAACCACAAATTCATACTCTAAAACATGGCGAAAAGACAAAATCCCAAACAAACTCTAGATGGTGCGTGCCGATAGTTATCTGACATAATGACATCATTATTCACATGGCTCAGCTGATTGGTCTCTTTTGCATCAGCAGCCAATGAGCTTGCTGTTCAACATTCAAATACTCAGCTTGTGCTTGCTGTAACAGTTGCAATGCGGTTCAGAAACCCTCCACTTCCCCAGCTCCGCCTGTATAGATCTGCTATAGAGTGAGTTTATGTATGTTATACGTGCAGCAGCAGTATTTCCTCCATGTTCACAGCAGCATGTCTGTGAATATATTGGAAGTAGCAAGTCTCAGCACTTGCTCTGCCGCAGCAGAAGCGTAGCAGATCTATTCTGCCAAGTCCAAACACATTAACATTTCCATATATATTACCATGCTAAACTCTCAGAGGTTTGTCAATACAGGATCTATTTTAATGCAAAAATAACAAACATTATGGTACAGAAATACAAAAACAAAACAAAAACACATCTGATCTGAGTCACTTTCATGTGAATCAGTTTGCATATTCTTAGATTTACATACATGTACACACAGATATAATTATAAATTAAAGTAATATTAATTTATTATATGATTCAACTAAAAATGTAATGATTCATATTAAAATATATCTAATATTTTAAGAATTATGAACACACACTAAGAAATATAAACACACATCTAAAGACACACCTATATTCAGAATAATATTGCTTCATATTAAAATTATAGTAATATGTTGGTCTGAAAATACAATAATAACGAACATTATACTATGGAAAAAATAATAAAACCACTTAAACATTTACAATCTGATTGTAAAACCTTTTCAAATCAATTTCTTCATAGAACTGCATTGTAACTGCATAACTGCAGTTTTTTTGTTTTTTTTTGTTTTGAGAACGAAGAGAGACGAGTCTAAATTAATTTCTGTGGTATCCAACTGCATCTCACAGATTCTGTCAATAGCGTTTAACTTCCATTGAATCTGTAAAATTCCCTTTGCCTTTTATCAAAAAAATGAACTGCTGACATTTAAATTAATTAAATCCTGATGGCATACAGTATGTACAGTCCAAACATCTTGTACTGATGTCAATTCAAACTGCAGTTATAGGGCTGACCTGTGCATACGTTCATGTGTCCGAAGGAGAGTGAGAGATTTTAAAGGAAGGGGAGGATTTGACTTGTGTGTAATTCAATGCAGTATCGATCATGCTACAGGACTGTCAGGTCAAGGAATTCCGCCTCCACACACACCACAAACACACAACATACAAACAAGCAT
Organism: Carassius gibelio; assembly: GCF_023724105.1. Classification (NCBI taxonomy): domain Eukaryota; kingdom Metazoa; phylum Chordata; class Actinopteri; order Cypriniformes; family Cyprinidae; genus Carassius; species Carassius gibelio. The sequence continues at coordinate 12,786,741 of NC_068404.1, read as the reverse complement.
ACGGGCCTCTAGTGAGATGTGTTTAGTTTAATGTTTTAAATGCAGCCCAGATGCTCTCAGCATAAAGGAAGGATATTAAATAAATAAAAGGGAAAGAGGATGAATAATCCTGTTAAAGATCAAACAACTCCCTCTCCTTCTCTCCCCTCTACAGTCCTCATGGGAAATATAATGCACACACACAAATGAAAGTGCATATAGAACCAAATGACAGTGGTATTCCCAGGCCACAACAGTACATGACTGGCTTTACCTGTGAGGAAGGATTAAAGAGGGAAGAGGACAACAAATGTGAAGAAAAAAACATTTTGATGTTACCGTTACTGATCATGCTCAATTGCTTTCAATGTCTAAAGCCAAATCACTATTAATATAACTTAGGGCTCTGTACTAGACAAAGTATTAAATCTTGGCACGTAACTCATTCTGAACCATTTGCGCTGTGGTCATAAATTTAGCTGATTATTGAGTAGAGGTGTGTTATTACCTAATATATTTTCTAAGCAACTAAACTTGATAATTATAAATAAACATGAAAAAAAAAAATAAAATACTATAGACCAGAATATTTTAGAGACCTTAGTGACTAAATAGTGATGACCTGTCAAATGCTCACAAAATGAATGAAGAGTTTAGTTACTATTATTGCTTTTATTAATTTACAATTTTAAATGAAATGCTTTAAAAATAAAATTATAGCAGTAGATAAGGAGAGATAATCATACTTGATAATCGTGCAATCTTCTCTTTGTGTACTTGTTTCTTAAATTTGAGGGAATCACTCATCTTCAGGGGAGCTCTTTGTGTGTGTGTGTGTGTGTGTGTCTGTGTGTGTGTGTGTGAGTGTCTGGTTGGGTGGATGGATGGAGGTGGAGAATTAGTTTAAGTGGGTTTCTGTTGCTTAGATAAGAACCTTGTTAAAATGCTTCACTACAGAGTTTCCATAACTACAGACACATTTCCAAGCAGCGAGGTCAGGATTAACATCAGATTGGTGTTTCTTTCCCTAGAATATTTTTGTTTGTGTAACATACAATTTAGGTTAATTTAATGATGTTAAATAATTTTATTTAAATAATTCATATTATTATGAATTAATTACATTTTAATCTAATAAATAATTTTTACTTGATTATATAAAATGAAAGCATACTTTACACAGGAATAATTTTTATGTATCCCATGTTTTACAAAAAAACCAAGAGCATATTGGACATTCTGCTGAGTTCCTTGTGTCCCACAAAACAACAACAACTAAAAATACAGGTTAGGAATGACATTAACAATTAATTTTATTTCTTCTGAGAACTATTTCTTAACAAAACAGAATTTGCACAAATCTATTTGAAATGTCAGAATCACAGGCTAACAAAAATGTAGAGAGATGGACATACAAGACATATGACAAGTTTTTTTTTTTCATAATAGTTAAGAACAAGAACAATCATGGGACTGCACTGAACAGATCTCCATCACTGTCACATGGGATGAATATTTGTTATGAAATTTGTTTTCCTCTGCAGCCATCAACCTTGAATTTACATAATTGCATAATTCAACATCTAACAGAAAAGGAAGAAAGAGAAAGCACAGGTCTGGTTTTAAGCTCTGTTTTCCTCATTAATTCACCCTTAAATTGGCCCTAACTAGGTCTGAATAAATATTCGTCCTCCGAAGATATTCTGTAATCAATTATGAAATATGCTAATGGACTGCTGTTGGCCTTGAGTTATCATGTTACTGTCACTAATTGTAGGTCACCTCATCCCTCGAGGTCTCCTAACATTCACTCTCTGTCTTTGTCACTCTTACTCACTCCTCCCGTCCCTCTCGCTCTCTTTCAACCAGAAGGCAGTGCTGATATTATGATGTGATGTGATATTACCGTGGAATGCCCGACCACTGGAGTCAATTACAGTAATATTACATTAACCATTGTATCTCATTTAATTCAAATGTTCTGCTTTAACAAAGAGCCATTTAAGGATATAGAGTATATCTCGAGCTTACTTAAACTGGAACATCTTAATAAGACTTGGCGAAGGCCTCTGATCAAACGCAGTAAAGTATCATCTTGCCACAGGTGGGCTAGCGACAGACTCAAGCCACATTCTGGAAGCTCTTATGCACAATGAACAGAAACCTGAAATGCATCTAAAGCCAATTTGAAGTGTTGCAGTTAAAACATAAAGCAAGCACTTCTGAACACTAGAGACTAAAACTGGCTTTTCAGCCATAATTATGATCAATTCACTGCATTCAGAAATAAATACAATAGTCTGGATGGAAAAACCAAGTCCTGTTTCCCATTAAACGAGAGAACGAGAGTTTCAAAGATGAAACAGTTATTTGTAATTGAGAGATACGGTATGCAATCATGCTCGGAGGAATCGAAAATTCATTTTGACAATCTCGATTGGCTCTTTCGACGCACCCACGCATTAACGGCCATTCTTTTAAGAGGAAACTCAAATGCTGGTTTCTAATTTTCCATTCCCCGCTTGAATTTGAGCTGGTAATTTCTCTCTCTGATATTGAGGGCAAATGCTAGTCGGTATTTAGTGCAACAGTAAATGGCTGTTTGCTTTAGACACTGAGAGCAACTGCACCCCAGTAAAACTGTCATGTTGACTTTGAGTTACCACTGCTCTCTCAGACACTTTGTGTCTTAGTGTGTGTGTCTTTGTGTGTGTGTGTTTGCGCTGGCTTGACGCCATGCAAATCCAATCACCCAGACCCATAAAGTGTGCATTTCCATTTCCTACTGCTCTCTGTAGAGATAGAAAGAGAGAGAGCGAGAGGAAGAGGTGGAACGGGGCTCCTTTACTTCTCCGTGCTTTATGGTTATAGCTGTTTTGAGTAGGTATATTCATATAAACTCATTATGCACCCCATATTTCTAAGATGATGTGTTTTGGGCCAAACAAGTGATTTTAATCTCCCACAATGCACTGCGGCTCTTATTTACTGTTCCCATGGAGTCTCTCGGATCAGCGATTGCAAAAATCACTTTGTCCACCACTAATTTGTCTTAGTCACAACGCATCGAGCAAACTGAGGACATTTCCATGACGACATCCCATGCCGAGCGAGCGTCTTCCTCCCCGCCCCTCGTTTTGACCTTTCCTCGACCGTGCGCTGACCTTTCTGAGTTTCCGCCAACCTCAAGCATGCCTCTGTTGGACAATAGTGCGACTGTTCGTCCCTGATCTTTTCCCATACCTCTCATCCGCTCACCTCCGCTTCTGGCTTGCCATGGTGACGGAGGTCGAGCAGGTTCGCCAGGCGAGCAGGTGGCCTGTTAACCAATGGGAGAGAGCGATTTTCTCACAGCGTTGAGGGGAATAATGGTAAAATTCCTTTAGTTGACTAAGATGGAGAAAAGAGGGATTGAAGTCTTTTCTGTCATTGAAGGCTTTTCATTGGTTGCATAAAGAGAGAGGGTCAGTGGGTCACAGTAACATGACAGCGAGAGAAAAGACAAAGACCTGAGAGAGAGAACTGAAACAAACATGGGAATAAAGAGAGAAAATCCTGAGGCCAGAGCATGGGCTAATCCATCATTAGCATTTAAAAAACAGACATAGATTGAGAGAGAGCGAGGGAACTATAGTGTGCTTAATGAGACAGGATGAACTGACACTTTAAGCGGGTGTGCGTTTGTGTTTTCTTGTGCATGTCGAAGTTGTGTTGGTTTGTTTTAATTGGAGTTTCTGTCATTTATAAAGTCAAACTTTCACGTTCACTGCATAAGCACACATATTTCCATCATTGGATATTCAGATACAAACATCTCTAGCTCACACATGCTGTATCACCCCTTAACTATTAAAGTTTCCCTCATTAAAATGTTTCGTATGCAAAGAAAAAGTGCTTTTGACATATACTTCTTGCATATCAAGTCATATCAGTAGCAGTTTTATTCTACTTGAAACGGGTCGCCTCATGGGGCTGTCATAATGAGATCACATGACTGCTGAATTCTACAATATTCATCTAGGTAATCTCCATAATACTGGACATTTTTCATTGCTGAAAAAATACATGAAGGCTGATTTTGAATGCATTTACCCACTCGCATTAATACCTGACAACATTGGCTTTTTGCGTTATGCTGCATCCGCACCACTAGGTGTCAATATAAAAAGTGCAACATAGAAGATGCATCAAAATCATGAAAATTATCTTTTGGTTGCATTCAAGTCATGTTGTAAAGATTGTATTAACAAGTTGAATGCATATGTATTGTCACCACAATGTTGTAATTGCAAGTGGGAAATTGTGGATTTTCTTTGAGCCTTGAGATTCTGAATTTATGAAAACATGGTGAATGCAGTGGATACAGCTGTAGTTGACAGTAAATTTGTGGAAATGTTTGACATCACTAATTTTTTCATTGACATAAAATATATAAACAATATATATATAAATATTTTAAAATTAGCTTAATTGTATAAAAAAATACAATAATATTTACAATGAAATGTAAGGCATAATGATTCTGCTTACATCAACATCACAAAAACATAAATTTTTTTTTAATAAAAGTACATAAATTAAATAAATTTATGCATTTAGCAGACACTTTTATCCAAAGCGACTTACAGTACATTCAGGCTATCAATTTTTAATTATCATGTGTTCCCGGGGAATCGAACCCCCAACCTTGCATTTGATAAAGCAAATGCTCTACCAGTTGAGCTACAGGAACACTAAAACACTATGTACTAGAACACTATGTGCTAAAGTACATCGGCATTTTGCTCCAGCCAAACTGATTTGAAGGCACCTAATATTGTAATTATGATATCCCAACACATAAATAAAAATAATAAAAACTTCCTAAGAGGACTTCAACAAATCATTTAATTTACTTGAATTTCAAGGACAACAAATAATAAGACATTGGTGAGAAGGGGCCTAGTCTAGCCAGATGCTATTTTTATATGACTTAAATCAAAAAGAGGCTGTAAGTGATGCATTTACAGTCTGTACAATTGCTGTTAGTCAATGAAATATGGCTTTTCAAAAATTCTAGTGTACAAAAAAAAAAAAAAGAAAAAAAAAAAAGATTCAGCTGGATTGTGGAAAATTTGACTTCACCTATGAACATATAACCCATTAAATTAACTGCACTTCTAACAGCCTTGGTTTCATTCATGTCAAATTAAACATGTTGTGTACATTGACTAGTCCATTTGCAAGCCATTCTTGTTTTATGAGGTCTTGCCCTTCCTTGAAATCACCAAATGTTCTTTTTACAAGCCTAATACTAATATAATCAGCAAAAATCTTGCACCAATGCACCAATGAATCAGCCTCAAATCATTTGAAATAATTTCTTTAGAAAAGAACGGTCCCTCTTCATCTCTGAGGATGACATTTTTCCTCTCATTTTTCAAATCTCTTTTCACGAATCTGCATTCAAATTTCAGCATATACATAATCCATAATGTAAAAGACAATTAGAGCTTGATATTTCATAACCAATCAGAACATGTCCTTGTTCAATTACAGCTATAAAGTCCTTTAAAACACATCAAGAGGAATGCATGCTGTGCTGATGAGATGTGTGTTTGTGTCGCTCAAAGTCACGAACACACACATTGACACACACATACTGATGTCTGGGCCATGCCTTGGGCCTCTGCTGAGATGATCAGATGGAAAGGGAAAGAGTTATTATTTCATTTTCAGCATAGAGAGTGATGTGGATGTGTCTGACATTTAATAGTGTCTTTGAAGCTTTGATTCTGCCGCAATACAGTCAGAAGCGTCACTGAGTTGAACAGTGCAGTGGATATGAACCATCCAATAAAACTCTCTTGCTGGTTTCAACACACTTCTCCATTTCATTAAAGAAATATTACAGGCTACTTTCCATCTTGAAGAACAATGCGTCAGTTGCCACATATAAGAGTTTTGAAAATATGAAGATTGTGTCTTTTCTAAAGCTGTCATAAGAATTCTCTGTGTTACCTGAGTTGTGAAATTGTCTGAATCGGCCTGTTGAGGTGGGACTACTTTTCCAGGTGGACAAACTTCTGGTCATGCATAAGTGATGAAACTTCTGCGAGTGCAGCTCCTAACAGTTGCTTGGAATGGAAAACTAGTGTATTGCATACTACATAATATGTACTGTATACTGCATACTAATCTTTTTAAGTACGTGCAACAGAATGCTGTATGCACCAGTGTCTCATGACATCATTAAGTTGCATGTCAACTTTAACGAGTGGATTAATTAACACTTTTAACAAACCAATGAGTAAAAAAATGTGTGAATCTAGCCAGTGCATTAAAAAAGAGGCAATATTGCATCTCTTTATACATGGAAGGTCAAGTTGAGAAGAATACCAAGCAAAAGTAAACATGCAAAGTAAAAATGTCAGTAATTTGATCCCTTAAAACTCATATTTGATCATCAAAATGACATATTTAGATGTTTAAATGTAAAAATAATTTATTTTATTTCACTTGGTTAACTGAAGTAGCAAATTGTAACCAATGACAAGTGGCAAAATTATCTTCATTCATCATGTGTGTTAGAACCAAAAACTGATTCCAAAGAAAATGAAGCGCAAATCATACAGGGTCATCTGCAAGTCGATGTATAAGATTAGGCGCTGTCAGCCAATTAAAATGTATAATTAATTAATTACCTGATGTTTCATTTAATGAATCTAATTAAATTTGACTGTGAAAATACCAACAAAAGATTATTTAAAGCTAGTTTTATGCTAAATAAAAAAAATGTAAAAAGTAGACATGACAAATTGTAGATTTAGAATGAAATATTTAATTTGATTCAATATAAAATGTATTACACACATCATTTAGGCTACAATGGCCTAACATAAACTATGGAACATAAAAGAAAATTATCTGAGAAACATCTCAGTATTTTTTTTCTTCACACAATAAAAGTCATTGGTAACGAAAACAGCTGTGTTACCAACAGTCTTCTAAGTACCTTCTTTATGTCCCACAAAATAAATGTCTGAAGTGACATGAGGGTGAGTAAATGATGACAGAATCGAGTTTTGCTGTACTGTCCCTTTAATATTTTTTATTTTTATTATTATTGTTATTTTTGTTTTATGGAATGATACTCTAATTATGAAATTAACACTGGGTTCCATTCAGAAGGGCTCTTCTCTGTGCCCTAATCCCTTCAAAGGGTTTACTCTCCGGAGTGAGAGCTTCAAAGTGTCGAAGGGTGTAGGGGACCAAACAACTGTTTCTGAATTTCCTTTCTACATCATCATCATGTGCCCACACGGAGGCACCGTCATCATGCAAAGAATCTGCGCAAAGTATCATGGGAGCCCGAAGTGTCCATCAGTTGTACCCTTCGAAATCCTTCATTCCAAAGGGCCCTCTCTAGTGGCCAGTTTTTGAGCACTTCGGTTTGGAACAACCCTTCAGTATGTCGGCCATGATTGTTTTCATTCCAAAGTGCCCTTTGGAGGGCACTATATCCTGTTTGGAACACACTGTTAATCTGTCAGGAGGTGGTGGTAAATGTCTTCATTCCATTCGTTCTAATGACCAATTCATTCAGGAATGTAGTAAACCACTCTCTTTATGAATGAGATTTTGAATCATTGGTTCACACAATTCTTTCAAAATGCGGATTCATCCTGAAACTAAACACAGCTGTGTTGCTCGGAGATGTGAAACAATTCTGCTAAGGTAATATGTTCTCTGCAAAATTTTCATCACATTTAAACTCATGATATTCAGGACAAAATCAGCACTGTATGAAATCGTATGTCATATATGAGACAAAAACGCATACATGGGCATTTTTGCCCCAATATCTTGAATTTTAGGGCATAACAGCATTTATGGAGTTGTTTCTCTGCATCATATTTTTGTCAACAGTATGAAATGTAAGATGATGTAGAGGTCTGGGGGCAGGGACAGTGCGTTAACTGCGTTAAAATGTTTTATTCACATTATTTTTTCATAATTAATTAATTAAGTTAAAGCGTTAAACTGACAGCCCGAACGGTAATGCATTTTATGTATCGCTCTCTACAACATTTAAAGGAAATTGATATCATTAGCCTTTGCTTGACTACATTATCAAACAGCTAATTTTATATTGCTGAAGTTACACAAATCGTGTTCCCTTTTGACATCCCAGACAGCAAATGATATGAAAAGCCCCACCCTGCAAGTTAACAAGATTGGTTACATGTTCGTGATGGTAGGGAACAAGGGTGCTTTTAAACCACATTTTAAAACATGTCTTTGATACACTGCACTTTTAAGGAAATACTCTGTTTTAAAAACACTGCAATGGTTGGTATAGTCAGTGTATTACTAAATTCCCATTAGTTTTTTTTTTTTTACAGAGTGCATCAAAAATATTATTTTTGGTAATCAACAGTGAGCAACAGACGTTGTCCTAAGAGGAAAGCCAGCATGTACAAATTTGAGTACATCTTTGTACTTGACATTACATCCGACATGCTTTCATCACACAGCGGTCGGTGGCAGTCCTGCACCACTTTAATTTTAGAGTGACTTCAAAAAACCTTTAAAGTACTGTGCCTTCAACACCCCCATGGTCAAAAGTCTCTGTAAGGCTGTGCTTTAAGTGATCTCAAACGTGTGGATTTCAAGTGTCTTTTCAAGGCTGCACTGAGGTGCGTTCCCATAAGATGACAGTGCTTTGAAATATGCTTTTTAAAGTCACCATGAAATCAAAATGGACTCTATTTACTTTCTTAACATTGCACATTCTTAACATTTCTTAACATTAAAAGTTTTATCCAAGCAGAAAATTATATTACTTCTTTAGTGAGCAGTTTAAAATCATGGACATTAACATGAGATATAATTTGTCTTATTAAGGCTGTTTTATTCTACATACGGTGGCCACTATAAGTTGATTATCATTATCATTATCTTGGTAACCCTTTTGTTATCAGATAACCTTTGTTTAAGCAATGAATCAATGGTGGCTGACTGTGAATAGCACACTTCAACAATGGAATCAATAACTAAAACTTATCTATGCCACTATGAGCCAGTTATAATCTAAGGCAACCAGTGCCACATAAACTAGTGCTAGATTCTTAAAATAGCAGTTCTGGATGTCAGCTTGCAGTCGATTTCAAAAGTCTACACCAGGGTTATAACATTCTGATGGGTCAAAAATAAAATAAAAGAATGTCTTTCGGAAACATAATCTTTCATCATCAATTCATCTCTGAATTGACTTTCCTTGTTCCTTGATTTTGGAATGAATTGGATAACCACAAACCAAATAGCATTTAAGAACTGTTTTAGCGCACACTCATGCAGATCTGGTTCTATTCTGGTACATAACAACCACTTTTCACAATCCAATCAAGTGCTTACAGATAAAATCACCTCCCATTCTAAATTTTTTTCTGCTTGAATCCTGTTTCAATGGGAAATATGACTTCTTATGGAAGTATAATGGGTTGCGAATGCCATTTCATGCTGACTTTAAGGCAAGACACTGAAATTGTCCTCAAAAGTCTCCCGCCAGTTTCCATCAGACTGTACATAATAACTGTTTCTTCAGCCAATGCTGAAATAGGGTTTATATTTTTAGATCATTTTCAGTGAACGCCTTGAGTTTCAGTAATTGAGTAACTCTTTTTTTGTGTTCTCATTATGCTACAGGAGAAAACTGAGGTATCAGGAAATACAAATTATGGTCCTGAGGAACATCAAACTGCAGCTTAACTCATAACACCTCCCTGCACCTAATTATCTGGAGTACATGGTGGTCTTGGCTCACATTTTATGCTCTTTTTCCCAATCAGCCATACACACACACACACACACACACACACACACACACACACACACACATTTTCTCGCTCCCTTAAACACCCCCCCCCCCAACACCCACAACCCACACACACACACCCTCCCTCACACACATTAGAGTATCACCTCTGACAGATGGGCTGGCACTGCTCTCTTCCCAACCTGTTCTCTGTTGCAAAATGTATGTGTGTATTTACACGTGTTCACATTTGTGTGTGTGTGTGTGTGCAGTTTGGTGATTATGTACTTGCCTGCTTGTGCGTAAAGGAAAGTACACATACACACTCACTGTCTCAGCACACAAAAATGACCTTCACAATCAATGCTGCATTAAATTAAGCTTTAATATGTACAGTCACATGGCTGGTGGGAGCGGTTTAGCATAGCAGTTTTCATTACGCCGTGAAATAATATTTGATGTCACACTTTAATGCGAAGAGCAAGCCCTCTGTGAGTAATAAGAGAGAGAGAGAGAGATTGGACATACCTGAGCCTCTCTTTGACACCACCTTCAGAGTCAGAGACACAGAGACACCGCAGAGTAGGAACAGCACTGGGTTGAGAGCTGTCATCTTCCTCTCCAGCCTGACGGAGACACAGAAAAAAACCTCACATGTCATACAGGCAACATACAAGCATAAGCTACCCACGTCCAGACCTGCATTTGCTTTTCCGCCAAACACAAGATTTAAAGCTGAAGTGTGTAATTTTGTCGATGTTAAAACCCAGTAGGCTGACTTCGTGGAGTGGGTAAACAAGGTGACGCTGTCAAACACTGCTCTGTTTGTTTAAACGGCCCGACATTTTAACTTCTGACTCTACCAATGGCGTGAATTTGGGGCAGGACTACTTTACTGGAACAATAGAAGAGTGTGTTAAAGAAGTCTGTCTATTTGAAAACATCATTATTATTGCAGTCCCCTACTGGTTTACAGTATATTTTTTTTAAATGACTGGGCAGTTTTTAAAGGGCTAATACTGCAGGAAAACCCCCATAGACTTAAGCAATACTGTAAAGAGATTCACTGGGCTATTTTGATCTGGGCTAGTACGCAACCACCCAGAAAAATAACATGCAAAGGACACTCAGTATACATTACCATCCGCTTGGCAATCTTTAATATGATAGTTTTTAATATAGTATGTAAAATGGATCATTCTGATTCTTGATTCTGATTGGCTGAGCTGCATTAGAAAGACATTGTAAAATATTCTATAAACAAACACCTGTGAGCTCATTACTTCAGTATTACTTCGTTGCTGTGTCTGTGTGTTGTTGGTAGACTTTGCTGAAAAACTTGAAAAAATTGTTATCTGTTACCAGTAAATTAATAATTTTTTTATGGCTTTTATGAGATCTTGCCAGGTATAACAACATCCCTTAGCTGTTCTAAAAATCACTGTAAACCTTGGCCTCTCGAGGCTTGTTGCTTTAAAACAGTATACCTTAGCAACCACATAGCAACATACTAAAAAAAAACACTCAAGAATAGCAGCCACCCACTCACAATTTATTCAGAAATGTACAAATCTAGTTGGTTATAATGGCCACATAGCAACACTCAGAGTAAATGCTGCTCAGAATACCTTAGCTACAACAAAGCAACATTTAACAGTATGATTGAATTGATAATATGATTTCAAAACAATACTATTACCCAGAATACCTTAACAACTGCTCAAAACCCCATGTAAATATGTATTAAGTAAACATGCAAAAGATGTTTATATTGACAAATGACACTACTAGTTATATACTCTTTTGCCTAGCTCTGACATTTGTTATGAAAATGATACAAATTCTACTTTTGTCTAAAATGTCTAACTTTGTTACAGGACCTTGATATTCAACTGGAAATCACCACATTAATGCTACATAATTTGAACAGTATCCAAGTTCATTTAATTTTGATCATTTTCTTGACGAGAACTCTGTTCTCAGATTCTGGCCTCAGATTCTTCACATCATGTGTGAGGAGCTCTGATGGGGATTCTAAAGTAATAATAATAATAATAACAACAATAATCATCATCATCATCATCATTATAATCTGCATTATTAAAATACAACTGCACTGTAAAATAAAAAAATGAATATTTCATGAATATATATATATATATATATATATATATATATATATATATATATATATATATAATGCAATCATATCTAAATATATTATTCAGAGCAATATACAACTTTTCATAATATGGCAAATGGCCCCCAAATATGTATTTATAATAAATTCCGACTCTCCTTATACTCGCTTTATGTACAAAGTTCCAGCAATAATGTGTAAATGATGCAGAATTTAATTTCCCTGGAATTCAGACATTTTTGCTTTTGCTTATATGTATATGTGTGATAGGAAGAGAGATACAATCTTTAAGCATTTCTTTCTTGGTAAAATCATATTAAAGTATGACTTCTTCACATTTTATCTGATTTCTCTGCTTTCCAACGAAGCCACTCAATCACCTGCATTCTGTGTTCATATTTGAAATCTATTTTAATCTCTGTTTGCACAATTCTCCCATCTAAGAGGTTACAGAAGCCTGTTTTCAGAGGGAATCCAAACCATTTCCATTGCAGAATAAGCACACACTGATTGCTTTGTTCTCTCTCCTTGAATGAGTGTTTCTTAAATGTTTGAGTAATGTAGGACACCCACGATTATTAAAAAGAACTCTGGGTGTGTAACATTTTAAGAGAATTAATTAACAAACTCGTTAACAAAGAGGTCAGAAAAAAAGATTTTCAGTAATGATTTAGTGTATCATCTCCCTTTAAAGTGTAAGAACAAATGAAGAGAGCGATCAGATCAGGCCAACTAGATATCTGAATGCTAAGCGCAAGCCTCTGAAGTCTATTGAACCCAAATTTGACTGAAATATTCATTAATAAAGAGGCACATATTTTGGTAACTGGACTCAAAGGCAAACATATATTGATGGTTAACAAGGAACATGAACATTTTTCAAGATTTTAGGTAAATAAAACATTAAAGGATAAGGAAAAGGGGATATTTTAATTGCTGTAACTGGTTTTTTAACAGAAGATTAGCCTTTTGCTGTTAATATAAATAAATACAGCTGAAAAATACATTTTCTCAAAACACAAGTACTGCATATATACATGTCAACCATCCATAATCACCTCTGTTTACGATTTTATTTGAAGTCTCCAGCTGATAAAGCACCATAAAGGTCCATAATTCAATTTACAGTCTTGTCACATGACTCCCCCATGATGCACTGCTTCTGTCACTTTAACGCAGACCTCTAAATTACTCCCCGCAGCTATACGGTATTCTTGGAATTCCCTCCAAGACTTGTTATATCTAATCAAATAACACCTATATTCCCTGCTTCCTGTCTTTTTTTTTATAATTAATGTAAACTTAATAAGTGTATGCAAACCCTTCCTCTTCATCCATAATTATCTTACAATAACATTCTACTGATGATGAATTGCATGCCAAATTCAGACACTGGAAGGCCTAAATCCCATCAGGAACAGTAGCATTTGATAGGTTAATAGACTTTATTTTGTGTGTGTGTGTGGGAGTGTTTGTGTGTCCGTGTGTGTGTGTGTGTGTGTGTGTGTGTGTGTGTGTTAAAAAGGCAAAGGGGCGAAAGAGAGAGAGTGCTCTTGTGATCTCTTTAAAGGGCTTATCATCCCTCTCCCACACATAATCTCAGGGTTCTGAGAGAGGAGAGAGAGACTGAGAGAAAAAAAATGAGAAAAGGTAGAATATAAAGATTTCACATTTTCACATTAACAGCCACCAGTTAATGCGTATGAGATCACTTATTACGGCTTTAATTAAAGGGATAGTTCACCCAAAAATGAAAATCCTGTCAACATTTACTCATTCTTATGCTGTTCTAAACCAAAACGACTTTCTTTCCTCAGTGAAACATAAAAGGTACATTTTATAGGACTGTTCTGGAACAGACCCATTTAGGCAATTATTACCGTATTTTCCGGACTATAAGTCACACTTTTTTTCATAGTTTTGGCTGGTCCTGCGACTTATAGTCAGGTGCGACTTATTTATCAAAATTAATTTGACATGAACCAAGAGAAATGAACTAAGAGACATGAACCAATAGAAAACATTACCGTCTACAGCCGCGAGAGGGCGCTCTATACTGCTCAGTTCTCCTGTAGTCTACACTGAGCAGCATAGTGCGCCCTCTCGCGGCTTTAGACAGTAATGTTTTCTCTTGGTTCTATATAAATGCGACTCATAGTCCAGTGCGACTTATATATGTTTTTTCCTCATCATGACGTATTTTTGGACTGATGCGACTTATACTCAGGTGCGACTTATAGTCAGAAAAATACGGTAACTGAAAATCTTGATATCCGCCCTCTGATGTTTGCATCCAGGAAGCAGCAATGTCTAAATTGTGAAATTATGGATTTTCAAATCAGATATCTTCAATGAATTGGTTAATCCAGTTCACAAAATGTAAATGATTCGTTCATAAATCTGACTGATATGGTCAGTTCTGCTCTGTCAATGAATCACAACAAATATGTGTTCCTCACATATTTTTTTTTTTCACCCCTTTTTTTTATACGGCACATTATATGGGACATTTCTGATACTTTATAATCCATTTCGAAGCTTAAAAGTTCCAGTCCACATTTATTATAATTGTATTGAAAACAGCAACCAGTTCAAAAACAAAGAATGCCATACAGGCTTGGTACAGTCATAAAAATTATGGTCAACCAGATTTCACAGAAAAATTTTAATATGTTGATTTCAGATCAAATTGTACAATGTGAATCATCTGAAAATGTACATTTTTAGTAGGTGTGTGAATCTTCACTGGTTTCACACTTCGACTTGATTACAATTATCATCTCAACAATCCAATTCAATTCGATATCACGATGCATCATGATGTGTTGCATCCTCAATTTTTAATATTACTCACATGGCTACATTTTCATGTGAATTTTATATCAAATTTATTTTGTGCATTTTTATTAAATTATTTAAGCAGAATCAGAAAATGGCATAGGAGAATTCATATTTTCTCCCACCCGTTATTAATTAGGGGGGGGGGGGGGGGGCATTCAAAGTAACTGTAACTGGGGTGTAAGCAAATTGTATGAAAATATATGAACAGGATCATAGAAATTCATATGAAATTGCAAACAGTTCAGCAAAAAACAGACACACACACACACACACACACACACACACATATATATATATATATATATAAATATATATATATATATATTTCATTTGATTAGTTTTATGTAATTTGCTGTTTTGCACATATATTCTCTCTTTATATATTTTTCATGCTTAGAAAAGCAAGTAACATGTCTGTCCTCAACAAGCCACATGATCCAAGGTAGCACAAACAAACAATGTGGAATGAGTTATGTGCCATATTTCCAGCCTTAGGGTTAACGCTTTTTTAACGCTTGACTTAGCAAATAACACTAATCATCCCCAATCATTCAGTCACCTGTTAAATCACACAGTCACCTAATCATCTGCCAGATGGAACACTTTTAGGATCAAATCAGTCCAAATGAGTGCTGCTTTTTTCCCCCCACTCACAATAGGCAATTCAATCACCGTCCAGTTAGAGGCGTACACAAAAGGTCTTCCTCATTTCTCATTGCAGCTAATATCCACATACACATGTACGGTCGCTCACACACATGCACACGGACAGGCGTGTGGCGGCGGGCCCAGCTGTGAATGATTGATGTGGTGATTTTATGATTTAATCCAATTTAAACTCTCCACATCTCCAGGCCTGACAGTCAACACATTTACCATGCGGTAAATATAACAGTGCCCCTGGAGGAAGAGAGCTGCGTTATGAACAGAGATACACACATCGTTAAAAACCCACCCACACACACACACTTACGAGACAGCAGAACGAATGACTCAAGGACAACCTGAGCCACATCTATAGTCAGACAGTACACATATGATGGTTCACAAGAGAGCCAAATAGACGTATGTGCATGTGTGTGTTTGTGTTATTGTAGGTGTGGGCTTGTATTTGTAAGAGAATGAGGGGGGAAAGATAAAGACCACGCCGGTCTTTGTGGACTCCATTATTTATCGTGGCAGTTCCAGCTTTCTCGTGCCAGCCAAATATCAGAGTAGAAGTCGAACATGCTCGGGGGCATAAAGTGTGTGTGTGTGTTTGTGTGTGTGTGACTGAGTGCGAAAGCAGGAAATGAGAAACAATAAATATAGACTCAAATATGGACTCCTGAAAGATTTTTTTTTATGACACTGACTTGTTAATGCACATGTAACCTTGACGACAGGTGCTGTACCCTCACATCAAAGCCATGGAAAAGTCAGTGAACACTCATGTAATGGTCTTTCCGTGCCCTTAGCATGAATTGAAATTCAGAATATTGATCAGGTGTGTATGTGGTTTAAGAGGCTTGCAGACTGTTCACACTTCACTGATCGGCCCCAGCTAACAAGGGACCCCTGAGTACTCTTCCATGCTCTGCGCTGCTGATGGTGATTAATTATTGAGTATTACTGCTCTCCTACACCACCTCCAGACACAGCACCACTAATCCCCTCACCAGACACACTCAGTCTCAGTCAGGAGTCAAAAAAAAAAAAAAAGACAAGATAATAGGTGGTCAAAGGGCTAGCAAAGATAATGGATAGCAATGAGAGAGAATAAAAGAGCTATGCAGGAAACGTAAGGTTTTCAATTTAAATGACATCTGACATGACTTTACATGATGAAAGGTGTATATATCTGCAGGGCTCCCACTCCTACTGACTACTGCAGTTGTTTTTGAAGCTTGAAAAACATTGCTGATTCGACGTATTCCACTCTGTGAGATTTGAAGGCTGCTACTCTCACATTGGCTACAGAAGAAGATAATGATATTTATAGAATGATTGTTACGCTCACTATAGAACCTTCAATGACTTTTGAGATTTAATTGACTTCCGTGACTTTTACGAGCCTGGAAATCACCATTTTATAATTCTCTGGTTTTTCATGAGTGAAAAACCTGCCACTGGCACATCATGAATGGATAAATTAGTCAAATGAGCTGTTTATGCAAAACCAAACTATCCTCCGATGCATGAAACATTACAAATATGTATGAATTTATACTAGTTAACTGCATGGATGATGATAAAACAAATATACAATGTGTACAAATCAGCATTGTGTTTTTAATTCCTGGATAGTATTTATATGACTCCAGTGATCCAGTGTCTTGATTGGAATTATATAATTTGTAAGAATGATATAAAATAATGTTACCATTCTAGTAGAGTAGGCTAGGCTAATAAGATTTGAAATCAAACAACAATCATGCCAAATAAATGAATTCTGAATTCATTCAGAAACAGATGCTGTTGTGACCTAAAAAAATATTTGCATATTCAGTTCTGTATAGGTCTACTTTTGATACATTTGCTATTACTGATGTTTCATAGATTTGTTTATATTTTAATTCCTTGGATTGTTTCTAATCACTGGTGCACATACAGGTGCATCTCAATAAAATAGAATGTTGTGGAAAAGTTAATTTATTTCAGTAATTCAACTCAAATTGTGAAAATTATGTATTAAATAAATTCAATGCATTGGTTCTTTTAATTGGGAAGATTTTGGCTCACATTTAACAAAAACCTACCATTAAATTACAATATGGTGCCAATCAGCTAATCAACTTAAAACACCTGCAAAGGTATCCTGAGCCTTCAAAATGGTCTCTCAGTTTGGTTCACTAGGCTACACAATCATGGGGAAGACTGCTGATCTGACAGTTGTCCAGAAGACACTCATTGACACACTTCACAAGGAGGGTAAGCCACAAACATTCATTACCAAAGAAGCTGGCTGTTCACAGAGTGCTGTATCCAAGCATGTTAACAGAAAGTTGAGTGGAAGGAAAAAGTGAGAAAGAAAAAGATGCACAACCAACCGAGAGAACTGCATCATTATGAGGATTGTCAAGCAAAATCGATTCAAGAATTTGAGTGAACTTTACAAGGAATGGACTGAGGCTGGGGTCAAGGCATCAAGAGCCACCACACACAGACGTGTAAAGGAATTTTTTGAACCACAGAAAATGTCAGAGGCATCTTACCTGGGCTAAGGAGAAGAAGAACTGGACTGTAGCCCAGTGGCCCAAAATCCTCTTTTCAGATGAGAGCAAGTTTTGTGTTTCATTTGGAAACCAAGGTCCTAGAGTGGAGGAAGGGTGGAGAAGCTCATAGCCCAAGTTGGTTGAAGTCCAGTGTTAAGTTTCCACAGTCTGTGATGATTTGGGGTGCAATGTCATCTGCCAGTATTTTTTGAAAACCAAAGTCACTGCACGTGTTTACCAAGAAATTTTGGAGCACTTCATGATTCCTTCTGCTGATCAGCTTTTTGAAGATGTTGATTTCATTTTCCAGCACGATTTGGCACCTGCCCACACTGCCAAAAGCACCAAAAGCTGGTTAAATGACCATGGTGTTGGTGTGCTTGACTGGCCAGCAAACTCACCAGACCTGAACCCCATAGAGAATATATGGGGTATTGTCAAGAGGAAAATGAGAAACAAGAGACCAAAAAATGCAGATTAACTGAAGGCATCTGTCAAATAAACCTGGGCTTCCAGACCACCTCAGCAGAGCCACAAACTGATCACCTTCATGCCACGCCAAAGAAGGCCAATAATTCACAATATATATATTTTTAATTGGTCTTAAGAAGTATAAAAAAATTTTGAGAAAGTGAATTGGTGGGTTTTTGTTAAATGAGAGCCAAAATCATCACAAGAACCAAATACTTAAACTACTTAAGTTTGTGTGCATTGTATTTATTTAATACAAAATTTGAATTTAATTACTGAAATAAACGAACTTTTCCACAACATTCTAATTTATTGAATGGGCTAAGGCAAGTTGTGTCACAAAAACATGACATGAGTTTTTTGTAACTGACATTATCTGTCAAGCACAGTTGCTTAAGAAGAGAGCCATGGGGCCATAGCAATTTGTATGTTTATTATCAGTTTCAATCAATACATTCTAGTTTACTGTTTGAGCTAATATACAACTGAGAATACTATTGTTGGCTGAGCTGTTTCAGTCTCCTGTTTCTCAGACTTGTCTGCTGAAAAGACCCCAGTAATCTCTCAAGTATTCCCTCTTGAGTTTCAGAAGAGGCTCTCAGGAGCTTCTCAAGCAGCACAATTTGCTTGCTTACCAAAAATGTAACGTCAGAGATTTTAATATGATCTCAGACTTTCTCCTCTAATTCTTGGCAAATTATCTGAGCCATGTCATTCATATTAATACTTTAGCTCTGTATTGTTACTTTATATGTGAATAATTGTCTTACTAGTCTGGTTCTTATTTTCCCTAAGAACTTTTAAGAAACATCTAAGATGAAATTTAAGAGAAAAACCTCACAAAGACAAGAAGTCCAATAATGTCTAGCAGTACACAGCATCACCAATGCCATTACCAACCTATAATTCCCCCAAAAATGTTTTTAACACACCCAACCTCCAGTTAAATCCTAGCATTACGACACAACTCCAAATCATAATTTCAATAATAATTTCAGCTCCAGAAGGCCATACTTGAATCTCATAGCCAAAAGGTCTGACATGTTCATAATACACTTTGGCTAATTTGAATGAACACTGTGGTTGAGCTTAATGCGTTTAGTTTGTCACGTGAAACAATTACTTCATTTAAAAGTTCAAAAATCACTGCAATTACAGCCTATCACTATTTAAAGACTGCAATTGATTCATTAAAAAAGATTATATACTGTGGGGTCTGAAGACCACATCTGAAATCTTTTTTGAAACAACAAATAAATTATAAATATTTAAGAGGTCTAGGCCAATACTGAGAAAATTTGTCAAATTGACCATGTGAATTCCTTTGTAAAAATATAAAAGTGTTCGTGCATTTAAGCACTAGATTTCCTTTTGAATATTCTAGAATCATTCTCATTATCAGCTTTTTCTTGTGGATTTCATGTCAACTCAAGTCTTGCTGTCATTAAAGGAGAACAAACCAAATACTGAGACATTCTACATATCATTAATTTTTCCAATTAAATGTCCCCCTCAAAATGCTTTTCTACTATAATTTGAAGTGAAAAGTACTGGTCTGACTGAGAAACCCACTGTACAGTGTGTTTAAATCTGTCTTTTTTTCCCTGTGTTTTCCTCTGGGAAATTAGTATTCTAGCTCACTCCAAATCTTCATCCTGACCAATGCTTTCGAAATGACTGTGATTGTCACTATGGAACTACTTTTCTAACTGATGTCTAGGTTCCTGAGGTAGTTTCACTAATGTTAATGACTGCAGCATCTCATTTACAAGGAGAGAACTGAAAATTGAGGTAGATTCCCAATTCCATCAAAAGTTGTCCGCCCAAGAATAAATTGGATTTGTCATGAGGTTATACTCCAAGGTTAAATGGTGAAAGATAATCAAAATGAGGCTTCTCTAAAACTGCAGCCGCTATAAGCCAAACAAATACAATCAAGAAACTTTGAGGCCATAAACAGAGATACAGTGTTGAATTTTGCCATCGGTCTGAAATCAATAATAAATTAATTACCGAACAATGGTGTTTCAGAAACATTCAGAGCTGTTTTATGAGTAAAATCAGTGAAGGAAGTGCTGTAAGACTGAAAACTCTAGTTGTACTGCAAACACCCTGTTACACATGAGACTAAATTGGGTCTACACAAACACACACTGCAGGTTTTAGTACTGTTCGGTGAGAATCAGTGAGGATTCTGACAGTTTGACAGTCTCAAGGGAGAGAGAAAGTGACAGTAATAGAGAGGGAGAGAGCTAGAGAAAAAACAAAAACAAGGAAAGATTACATGTCATACTTCATCAGCAACAGGAAAACCAGCAGTAAATGAGTTTGCGTGCATGCGCCATTGGGACTCGAATTGCATATTCTATGCACACAAATATATGAATAAATGAACTCATTGTATTTATTTATTTGCGTGCATGTGTTGTTTGGACGTCCTTCAAATTGAAATTCCTTATGTGTAATGAAAATATGGGATGCTAGATCTCTGTTGCATGACGTTATACCTTCCCACAGGTGTGCGCCAAACATAAAATGCACAATCAAGGTCAGGAATCCATGGTGAAGATTCAAAAGACCAAATACTTCTCACCAACCCAAATCAATAAATTCTCTTCTCTCATTACCAATCGATCACTTTTCTTTTGAGACCCAATCAATCAGCTTGGACAGCAGGTCACAATCATCACCAGGACAAGATCTGCCAAGAGCCCTCAACCCACTGGATTCCAATAGTAGCCATTACCGAAAAGACATCAGAGAATGAGCTTATTGTTTCAATCATCTAGCAATCCACCTGAGCATCCTCTACTTGTTTCCTGACTCGCTGTACTTGACTTTAATGGCCTGAGAGCACAAACTGTTTTATAATGAGGGCTTTCCCACAGCATACTCCCCTCATTATGCACACAAACACACACATACACACAGATAGCGACAAGCTTCTTATTGATATTGTGCCCATTAAAGTGGTCCCTAAGAAAGCGGGAGGTGAGTCTCATGAGTGCGTTTTATTCGCCGGGAAAACAATACAACTATATTTCATACATGTAAACCCTCGGGAAGCCTATGAACTTCCACAGTTAACCCCATCAAAGATTTTGAGCCATTTAACAGCAACGACTGACTCTGCAAAATGCCCCAATTCCACTCAAATTCAAAAGCGCAATAGACTCAGAACTCAACTGCAATATGTAGTCCAATTTGAGTCTGGATTCTGTGATTCAGGCTTTAAATTACACATACATGCTTTTATCAGAATGCCACAGACATGACTTTTAGCTTCCCACAGATCAGGGGCATCAGTCATAGTGGTTTTGTCATTGAAGTGATACTTGGGTTGACCTGATGATATGTCAAGGCAGAGGGGGTCATAAAAGATGTGTTGTAGTTCCTTGAAAAAGGGAACTGTTCTTTCAGCACCACTCACAGTCAAATATCCACATCACATCAAAGTGCATTTTAACATGTACTGGTTCTTTTGCAGATTCTATTTCACAGATTTTATCGACAAGTGGCCAACCGATGCCCCTGGCCATTCAGTAAAGCCCATGACAGAACATGCCTTGTTTTTTAATAGGCCATCCAAACGCTGCCGGTAATGGCATGCGCTATAGCCAGATCTCTTTGGAAACTTAAGTAGGCAAGTGTGTGTGGGTCCATCTTCAAACTCACCCTAGGCAATAGGAGCCCCACCATGGGACTGGATGCATTCTTTATAACCGCACACACAACGACACAATAAACCCAGGCTGTGCCCCATACCACATTCAAACCTGAGTGACAGTTCCTTTAAGAGGAGTCAATGGCGCTGTCAAAGACAATTTTCGCCAACGTTTCATCTGTGTATTCTAGGCACACATTTGAGGGAATAAGCTAAAGTAATCATTAGCATTAGGAGATTGGCTTGTTTATACTGATATTGCATGAAATGAAGGAAGTCTATGCATTTGGGTGAGAATTTTTGCAGGTGGCACGAGGTAAAAGAGGGCAATGTGAATTTCTGAATCTGCATCCATGACGAGCATGATCCTCATGCCTTGGGTGTGTTCTCACATGAGCCTTGGATTGTGACAGCAACACTAGGCCAGCCAAAAGGCTTTTCATGCTATGCTTAACAGGGTTAAGGCCAATTTTAACCCTGGGTTAAGAAACTTTCACACTTATTTCGAAATAGGTTTAGTTAAGGCTTTTAACCCTGGGATACGAAGCCATGCTTTAGGCTTTGCAGCACTAACATTTAATAAACTGGCATACAGTCAAAAATGATGTTGTGCTGAAATATTAAATTGAGTTATTTAGCAACAGAAAACCAAATATAAATGCACAGTGCTTACCTCGTTAAGTACTCACGAGCTTTGTATGTTGCATAAACTTTCACGTTATGTTTAGTGTCTACAGTGAGGGGGAAATATAGAACAGTGACACAAATGCATGAAACGGTGATAATAATAAAATATTAAAGTATTGTTTTGTTGTATGCTTTATAAGGCTTAAAACAACCAGAGAGGATCTACATGGCAACATTTATACTAGACGTGTTGTAGTTGTCCAATCAATGTTACTGACCCAATAAATATGCAAATAAGTACGTCGACTCATCATTTAAAAATATACAGTGAAATAACCCAGTTTAACGTTTAGCCAATATTAGGAATGACTTTGGTCTACCAATTTCAAGCATGGGAAGCCCAATAATGCGGTATTAGAACGCACAAGCATAAGTCAACCAATCATAAACTAAGCAATTGCCTGTCGCATTAAATATTAATGCCACATAAACTTGCACGCACTTAACTTTAGCCTCTGAGGGGGAAAATGCTGAAAATGTGAGGAAGTGTTTTTTTTTTTTTTTTACATTGGTCAGATAAGTCATTACAAGACAGGACACGTGCAGTATTTGTCCAATCAATGTTACTAACCTCATAAATATGCAGATAAGAATGATAACCCGCTGTTCACAATATCGGAAGAGAGAAATTTCGTAAACTGACTATGACTAACCTAGGGGCAGTGAATGAGCAGTGGGAAACAGTGTACAAGATAACCCAGCAGGGATTCAGTTAACCCAGGAATAAAAATGACCATGGGTTTACAATTTCAAGTGTGAAAAGCCCACCAAAGGTCTGTGTACCAGCCGGTGTCGGCACACGGCACAGATTCTCCTGCGCACTCTCTCTCGCAGACTGTGATCAGACGCCACTGCAGTGTGTGTGTGTGTGTGTGTGTGTGTGTTCTGTCGGTACCATCGCAGGAGGGTGCAATACTCCCGCAAACACCGCCTTTAAACAAGCCATCTCAAACGCTGCCGCACATCACGTCGCGTTTTCTACATTTATTTCGAGTCAAACAAAACCAACACGAAATTATATAAAACAGTGGTTTGCCAACAGACCGCAAAACTGTAATAAAATAATAAATCCTTTATTTTATCAGTATAAAAACACCACGATTAAGACCTTGTCTTGTTTTGCGCGTATGCAAAGTCCGCGGCTCTCACTGAGATCTTAACTGATTCCCACCTGAAATGTTGTTTCAGGAGTGGGTAAATCCGATGAACAAGTGTCCGTTAATGTACAATAAATTCAAGGGAAAAAAAAAACTATAAAGATATTTGCGTACTTGTAGAACCATTAAGACGTTTCTATATCGTGCCATTATTTTTATGTCAGTGAAGCATATGTTCGCCCTCATATCGGATGTTTTACTTGTTTGTTTAAAATTATCATAAATATCAACGAAGATTCTTATTGGAGTCGCATTTCTGTAACACAGTAGCATTAAGAAACATCTTGCCCAGACACCTTGATAATGAAAAGCTAGTAGCAATAAAATTAAGACAGCAAATAATACCACACTTTACTTTGATATAATTACAGCTATATATATGCTTTTTATTTGTATGGGGGGTGTCGTGAAATACTCGTGAAAATATGTCACAGTACAGCCAGATCCTACTGATACAAAATAAGACTTATTGTCTTCTTCCACAAAACATAATTGCCTATTTTATTAAATTTAGGTGAAATATGATCCAGACATGTTGTTGACAGGTCTAACGCTGTAATTCTGCCTTGATGAAAAGAGTTTCATTATTTAAGCATCAAACTCCACATTTACCCGGTTTCGATATTTTGTAAAGGTTAGAATACATAGGCTTCCTCACGAGCCGAAGCAAATCTATTCGCCGCCCCCGCATCACCATGAAACCTCTCCAAAAACACACACTTCAAACTTCGCTTGGGTAACTAAAACAGAGCGCGAGCTTACCGTCAGCCCACGTCCAAAATTGATCCGCGGTCAGTCAATAAGACACTTGGAAACGGAATGAACGCGCATCACGATGAATGAGGAATCTGGCCAAATCATCCATCCGAGCAGAAAAATTCACAAGCTGATAGTTTATTCCAATACAGACGCTGCCTTAAGGAGAATTCAAAGGGTTTCCAAGGGTCTCTATGACTTTAGGACACCATAATGCATTAAGAACTCAAAGGTGCTGAAGAAGGACCCATGGCTTGACCGTGCGCCCTCGTCCAGCGGACAGTCGCTCCTGCGCATTCCGTGGCGCGCCGTGCGCTCGTCGGTCAGAGGGATGATCTGAGATGTCTCAGGTATCCGGCAGCTCAAGCTCCTGTGGGGGTTTCCTCTTCAAGACGGGCTGTGTGCGCTCGCTGCTGTTGAAGAACTCTCCATGGTCCTAAAGTCCGCCCCAAATCCAAGCCTGCGTGCGCGCGCGCGTGCGTAACGACTGTGGTGGGCTGAATGTATTTAGGAACATCTTCAGTTAAAGGAATAGCTCACACCACAACAATAAACATTCTGTCATCCTTTACTCATCCTCACGTCGCTCCAGAAATGTGCTTTCTTTCTTCTGCAAAAGGCAGAATAGTTCATGTTTTTTTCTATTCCTCACAATTAAAGCATGTGACTATATGTGACATGCATTTAAGGCGCCAAAAAAAGCAACTGTAGAGAAATTCCAGTTGCGTGCAAAGGATATTTATGCTGTATTGCACTGAAACTCTTTCACCTTTTAAATGTCATTAAATGAATATTTAATGCAAAATTATTATTATTATTATTTTTTATGTACTGACCCTCAGTCCATTCACGTAATCATCATGGATTAACATCTTGTGGAGTGAAAAACTGAGTTTCTGTAATAAATCTATCATTGAGACAATAACTCAAAACATTGCTTCCGGCTAATATATGAGTTGTCTCTCCCTAATATTGCTTTCTCCAATCGCCTTGAGGAGTGAAATATATACAGATCAAGCACAGCTTACAAAAACAGTCCAAAACAAATATGTCAGTGGATTCTTATGTGAAAGGAAAACAGGGGGATGGACTTTTTCACTGGAGAAAATGTTATCATGAATTATTAACTCACATTTTGGCATTTCAAGTTAATGGCAGTTTTATTACAAACACACAGCTTCTCAAGATATTAATTGATGGACTGGACTTGTGCTTTAAAGTGGATTAGCTATTTGGAATCTCATTTTCATTTAGTATGCCTTTAAAGCAATACTGTGGTTAAGCTGGACCTCATTGAAACAGAATACTGTAATTATGCTAATGTGATTATGCATATAATTAGAGTAACCATAATCACAGTAAAATGTGCAGTACACAAGCATGTTTATGCTTTAATTGCATTTATTCCACCATATACTAGTGTTGCCATGTTACACTCATGAACAGGTTTGAAATCAAAGCAGAATAGACAAAGCCACATGGCCGCCAGCAACTGGGAATGCTGTCCTGGGCTGAGATTAGGGGGCCCCACTTGGGTCCTTTATGGTATAGCCTACTCATCTGGCCTTAGGAAAAGGGGTCCACTAATAAAAATGTTGCCTGAAGCCCTGTGAATTTCAGTGACAGCTTTGAGAAGCCACTCTTTTGGGGACAACAATAAAAAGTTTATTTTTACAGCTTTATGTGACATGGATGTGTTTTACCGATGGTAGAAAACAGTAAAAATGAAGACATGGGGTATATTTAGGGTTTAAAAAAAAACACACTAAATAAAAGAATCCCTTCCAAATACAAAGGATTATGCAGTTGAAGCAGGCAAATAATGAATAGCTGCAACAAACAGACCTACTCTTTTAGAAAATTTGAATGAAGGTTTGGGTAGGGGTTAATGGCATTGAAGATGTACTGTAGACATGTAATGTTTTTATTTTTATTTTTGTTTTTTGTTTTTTGTTTTTTTGCTCTCTGATTATTGCCAATAATCAGACTATTGTTGTACATGAAATATAGCCACTGGTCATATCTAAATGCACATGACTGGAAATGAGATTTGACAGCTATAGTGCAGAAGGAAAGCTGTTCGGTGAATAACAAGTTTAATTTCAGTTTTCTCTGCACAAAGTTATTGCATGACTTTAGAAAACTTGATATAGCCAGAAGTCATGTACTACATTTATGGTGTATTGCATTTATGGTGCTTTTTTGAGATGTCTATTCCAGATGAATACATATATATATATATATATATATATATATATATATATATATATATATATATATATATATATTTTTTTTTTTTCTTCTTCTTCTTTTTACATATTAACAATGACCATATACATGTATGGCACGAGCTGTCAAAAAAGAGAGAAAAAGTAGAGGAGAAATTATTCAGTAAATCATAATTTATTTACAACTGGCTCAAATCAAGAAGAGTAAGAATATAGATTCATTGCATGTTAAATAACAACCAGTTCATTACGGAACAATAATGTTTGGAAGCTTGAGTCAGGTTTGGAACAACAGGAAGGTGAGGGAATGATGACAAAATCATTTTAGGTGAACTATTTCTTTAAACTTATAGAGAGTGTTTGTATGTGTGTGCATTTTATACACAAGTTCTGAAAAGAGACAGCCTTGAGGCCCAGGTGTGTGCACTGGTGTGTATGTATGTATGTGCATGTGTGAGTGTGAGTGGGAGAGAGAGAGGGAGAGAGTCTTTTCCAAAACACTTTGCTGTCCTGTCCAGGGTGAGTCTCTCGCTCTGTGAGTTGCATAACAATGAGGAGGTTCACAGCAGAAGAAAAGCCCACTCAGAACACAAACACACACAAACACACACTCTTTCTCTGGTGTTGCCTGTTTCTTTACCTCTCTCCCTCTCTCTCATCCATAAAACCACACACATTTCTCTCTGTATATTCCTTCTGCCCAAGGGAAAGTGTTCTCTCCTGTAGTTACTGTCCACGTGCTTTTATAACTTCCAGTATCTGCTGCCCACTCCGCTGATGTCATACAGCTCAATCTCTTGTAAGGCTGATTCTGAACTGCACATCTACAGTAATCTCTCTCCACACACTGCACTTGAAAACCTTGATCCAGATACTAGAAACTTACACCATTTCACTTTGATGCTGATCGACCATGAAAAACAAATGCATAAGGTTTCAATACACCCCCCCACACTCAATATTAAAAAAATATTCATCTAATAAATAATTGATTTGCTGAAAGTGTTAATTTTTACATCATAATAAATGCATTAATCAAACTGGATAAAATCTTTGTAAAACCCCTGCAAATGAGCCCATTTCATGAATGCTGCAATACCGCAAAGTAAATCTACTTTGAATGGTCTGAGATATTGCAACATTTGTCGAGTTTTTTTATTCAGTTTGGTTAAACCATTTATTCGGATTATTCTTAAAAAAATTAACTGTAAAAAATCTTTAATACAATTTACGGTAAAAAAATGGCAGCTGTGGTTGCCAGAATTTTACCGTTAAACAATACAGTAGCAACATTTTAGTTTAATTTAGTTAGTTTAGTTTAGTTTTATTTTACACTTTAATTTACATTTCAATACCAGAATTTCATTAACCGATATTATGTTAATATACCAACCCATTGAAGTACTGATTGTTTTTGTACCTTTGTAATACACTGATAACCACCAAAAGCAGGTGGTGATGAAAAAGTCACATGATGAACCAAAGCCCATCACAAACAGTTTTTAAATTTTAACATATATAGAAGGTGCACAATTCACACAAACACTAAAGACCATCATGGTAACGCACATAATACTGAAATTATGCAATAAACATTAATTTTACAGCATTAGATGTTAACATACAAACCTAATGCCCAAAACCGATAAAAAAAACTAAAGAAAAAGCTATAAAAAAAAAAACATCAAATTTGAAATGTAACACAGAGTATTCTGAATGTCAATTTTACGGTTATTCACTGTAAAAAAAATGTTTTTCCTCTTCCGGTATACTACCATACAATTACATGTAATGTCCAATACAGTTTTTACTGTATATAATAGGGGAATTTACCATTAACCATTTAACAGGTTTTTACTGAAGCATTTTTACAGTCTTTTACCATTAAATTCACAGTTATTTTTTTCAGTGTTGATACAAAATACAATACAGTAGCCTGAAAAAAGTATTTTAAACCTGATTTTTACATACTGTATAAAATATTTTAATCTGCAAACTGATGATGTTAGATATTTCTCAGAATTTTTTGAAGGATTTTTTAAATTCCTTTTAACAAGCAGTTTCAAAATAATTTTAGTGGACGTTTAATCAACCCCCCTGTGATTAAATGTCTCTCTAAATGATGTTAAAATATTGTAGCATACGTTTGAATAAACAACAAAAAGGTCTCTTTCCATGGCATTGCAGTTAGTCCGCTGATCTGTTTATCTGTCTGCCTCTTTGTGTTTTCATCTGTCTGTCATAGTGTCTGGGTCTAATATAATTTTAACGGAAATTAGAATGGAAAGGAAAATGTCACAAGAGGTTTTTGCAGCTATTTAAAGCCCTCCCCCAACAGAGATTATTCATTTTTCATAAAGTAGGTGATTTTTTTCAGGACTCTAAAAAGGTCTTTTGTCATTTCATCAGCTTTGTAGTTTAATAAATGAAGGAAGTGAGTAAGAGGTAAGGACAGACACAGTGCAGAACAGGTTCAAATAGCAGGAATGAGAACATGTCTACAAGATTAAAAAAAAAAAAAATACATGACACAAATGTAAGACGACAAAAACCCAAAGACATGGCAAAAATCTAGGAAAACTAAACTGAATAGCAATATTTCTATGCTACTAGTACCACCAACTGGAACTGCATAAATAATAACTATTTTCAAACAGGTTTCCAAACAGCCAACTGTCATTGGTCAACAAGCAGATAGTTCCACCCTCCAATTGGTGCCATTTAGGGAAATCATAGGAATTGATTGCTTCAGTTTTTTTTTTTTTTTTTTTTTTTTGCATAATAAGCCGAGATAAAAGATTAATATGCTGGGATAGACGTAAGAATAAAATTAAAACAAAACATTTTAAATGAAGATAAAACACTATTATTATACGTAAATCCTGTAACTGTAGAAGCTGATTTTATGACTGCTGAGTGAAATATGAAGAACTGAGAAATTTTTAATCACATGGCTATATAATCTACTACAATAACACATGGCAAAAATACAAGAAAAATATCAGCTTTATTAGTTCAAATGACCTTTAAGCTGATAGGTGCACAACAAAATGTTGTTGAACTTGTATTATTTTAATGACATGTATATACTTCTATCCATCCATCCATCCATCCATCTTCTTCCACTTATCCGGGCCGGGTCGTGGGGGCAGTAGTCTAAGCAGAGATGCCCAGACTTCCCTCTCCCTAGACACTTCCTCCAGCTCTTCCGGGGGGATACCGAGGTGTTCCCAGGCCAGCCGAGAGATATAGTCCCTCCAGGGTGTCCTCGGTCTTCCCCGGGCCCTCCTCACAATGGGACGTGCCCGAAACACCTTCCCAGGAAGGTGTCCGGGAGGCATCCGGAACAGATGCCCGAGCCACCTAAGCTGGCTCCGCTCATTTTGGCTGCCTTTATCCGGGATCTTGTCCTTTCGGTCGTGACCCACAGCTCATGACTATAGGTGAGAGTAGGAACGTAGATTGACTGGTAAATCGAGAGCTTCGCCTTGCAGCTCAGCTCCTTCTTCACCATGACAGACAGGTACATCGACTGCATCAGTGCAGAAGTTGCACCCATCCACCTGTCAATCTCCCGCTCCATCCATCACTCACTCGTGAACAAGACCCCAAGATACCTGAACTCCTCCACTTGAGGCAGGAGCTCTCAACCAACCTGAAGCGGACATTCCACCCTTTTCCGGCTGAGAACCATGGCCTTGGACTTGGAGGTGCTGAATCTCATCCCAGCCATTTCACACTCGGCTGCAAACCGTCCCAGTGCCCTGGCCCGATGAAGCCAACATGACAACATCAATTGCAAAAAGCAGAGACGAAATAACGTGGTCCCCAAACCGGACACCCTCCAGCCCCTGGCTGCGCCTAGAAATCTAGTATTTCAAGTACAGTATGACTTACAGTCGGTAATGCGACTTTTAAGGAGTAACGCAATATTGTAATGCATTACTTTTAAAATGAACTGTATTTCAGTGATAATGTTTATTTTGTTTATTTTTATGGTTTTAGTTTTTGTTAACAATACTAACCCTAAGGAATTGAGTGTTTTTTGTTACAATACTATACCTATGTCTGAACACATAATGGGACTGAATGTCAAATGAAGGCACATTATAGTAGCAGATTTCAACGCTTAAGTACACTTTCACAAAAAAAGGTACAAAAGCTGATGCATTACAAAAGACTCCTAAGGGGTGCATATCAGAAATGTTTATATTACCTTAAATGTATATATTGGTGCTTAAATGGAACATGTAAGTATATTTTGAAAGGATACAACTCCAGTGACAGATTTGCGTGTTCTGATTTGATAATGTTTGACTGGCACCAATCATTTAATGCAATTTTACTTGTTTGTCCATGGGGATAAGATACAATGAGCACCATAATGAAATTTGACATTTAAATGTGATTTCGACCCTGATGCTCATCACATAAGTTACACCAAAGGAGGTCTAAATACCTGGAGAGCACGTTAGCATTCCGATTTATCTCAATAGCAGATGCTCAGCTGGTGGATTTAGCCTCTGAAATACACAACCTGCAACCTGCCATCTTTGCTCTCAGGTACTCAGTTCCTAAGAAACATATTTGAGCTCCTACAATTATGTGAGATTTTTTACACAAACCTGGATTAAAATAACCACATATATTTCTGAGATAAGTAGACACTTGCTAGATTAAAGGAGTAGTTTCCCCCAAAATTTAAATTAGCAAAAATGTACTTACCCTCAGAACATCCAAGTATGAGTTTGTTTTTTTATTACCACAGATTTGGAGAAATTACATCCTTGCTCACCAATAGATCCTCTGCAGTAAATGGGTGCCGTCAGAAAAAGAAGTCAAACAGTTAATAAAAACATGACAATAATCTACAAGTAATCTACACAACTCCAGTCACTCAATCAATTAACATCTTTGGAAGCAAAAGGAAAGCTGCAAGTTTGTAATAAATCCATCAAGACATTATTAACTTCCAACTGTTGCAAAGGATCCATTGGTGAGCAAGTTATGTAACGCCAAACTTCTTCTTAAAAGCAATTTGTTCAGATGATGAAGCAACAAACTCATCTACATATTGGATGGCCTGAGGGTGAGTTAAGCAAATTTTCATTTTTGGGTGAACTATTTAACATAGCAAGTTGCATACTGCCATTTGAGGTGTTTCTCAATGCATTTTGCATACAGTTTCACACAAAATAGCGTCAGATTACATTATATACTGTCAAATATGCAGTAAGCTGCAGCCTATTTTAGTATTGCATTCTAAAGAGCTTTTCTCCTTTCCTGCCCTATTTACCTGCAACAATGTGTTTGTGTTTGCAGTGATCAAAGTAACTTTGATGGTTGTTACGTGTTCGCACGTGGATCCCGAAATAGAATACATGTCATCATTTGAGTCCATCCCTTCACTGCTGTAATCTGCATTGATTGCAGATCAAGTCTCAGTGAATCCTACTTTGCATTTCCTTTATTTGTAGAGAAGGAGACTGTTCTCCTCAACCCTGTTTTGAACAGCAAGCTTAATACACAGAGGTTCATATATTGGGATTTCCTTTTCCACATTTACATCTTCGTATTCCTCACGTGCAGCTTGCAGCTGAACGGTTTCTCACGCATATTGTGACTATATTATGCTTTTGCTGACATGACACCCCGCGGGCTTAAAAAATAAAAAACAACAGTTCCTAGGCATCTGCAATATTAAAATGTCAGAAAAATGATAAGTCTTAATTAAGAGATAATAATGTATTAATAATTCATAGATTATAGTATCCCTCCTGTACACATGCACACGCGCACACACACACACACACACACACACACTCACACACACACACACACCACAACCCCCCGTCGAGAATTAAACACAGAAGAGGAGTACCAAAGGTAATTATCTTATTCTGGTTATGTGGGTTAATAAGGCTTTTTTTCCGAAGGCCACAAGATTAATGTGAGTCTATATAAAACCCCTCAGCTCTTGCCAAACTTGAGTTGAGTGTCCGTTAGATTCCAGAACTTTCAACGTGGCAGGGATAGAACTGCAAATGTAATTATGTGTGTGTCAAAGAAGAGCCTTTTAATGGAACAGTTTACTTAGTATGGTTTACTACCAAACAAGGGCACAAATAGAGTCAATTAATTATTTAAAAAACGTTTAACCAATTATACAATTTCTCAATGCATTAAAAAAGTAAAAATAAATGTACACTAATATTTCTATAGGGCTGTCAATTTAACATTACTTTTGCATAATGAACTATAAAAAGTAAAATAAAATGTATAAAATAGTCATTAAGTATAAAAGATTAAAAACATTAAAAAAAACTACTATTTTAAAAAACCTTTTAAAAAGAGAATTTAATAATTAATTATAAATAAATCTCACATTAATCATGTCCCCTTATTCCTTAATGCAATTTTCCTACCATCAGAGCAATTCAAGCTGTATGCTAAAATATCAGTATATTTTCGCAAGTCTCACCAAACTATGGCCCAGAAACAAAGAAGCTGCATACATTCTTCTGTTCAAATAACAGCTGGAGCAGAACGGAATGGTACTAAACACAAGGGTCTTGGAACACGCTTTTTAAAATTGATCTTGACAATGCAACTTAGAAACACGGCATGAGATGCTGAAAACCATAAAATGCAACACAACGACCAAAAGTCCATGCATACAAAATCTGCATGTATACACAGACACAAATGTAAGAAATAGAACAGGAATAATTATTTCTGTGTGAATAGTCTCTAAATCTAACTCAGACTGACAGCTTGATTGCAGTATGGACCGCTGTGAAATTATGTGAAAATAAAAATATATTGACTTCCTAAGCCACTTGTTAATGTCCATTTATTGATTTATTCATCTGCCAGACCAATGTGCTTGAATCATCTTCTTCTTGGGGCTGCTCATAACAAATATTGATATAATGTGATTAATTGAAATGAATGTGGCTCAATAATTGGAATTAAAGAAATTCAGTTTTTCCATTACTGAAGTCTCAGTCCCTCTTCACTTTTATAGAAAAGATCAGCATGAACATTCTGCCAAACATCTGCTTTTCTGTCCCATAGAAGAAAACGATTGACAAAAAAGGAATGACAAGCTAAATAAAGGGTTCTGATGATTACTGGGGATAACTACTAATTTTACAACAATTTCAAAAGTAAAATAAACAGTACAGACAAGAAGTTTTAATGCAAGTAGGCTATGTAATCATTTTGCATTGGGTTCTCAAGTTCAAAATTCATCAGTTTGGAAATAAGTTCGGAAATGTTTAAACATTGGCCGCCTGTATTTTTGATAGTGAATCAATGCAAGAAAAAGTACATTTTAGACATTTTATAGATTTGTTTTAGGTTATTTCTGAATTTCTGCAGCATTTGATACTTCTCTGAACATCACAGTTGGTGTTTAGACAGCCGTATGTATGTATTTCTACTACTGTGTAGAAAAATGCATGCCTGGTGTCTTAATATTGGCCGTTCAAAGCTGTGCATTTAGAAATAAAGCTGCAAGCTGTGAGATGAGTTTCAGAACGAGCACTCGGCCTATCCACATCACGGGTAGTTTATTGATTTGAGTCACATTAGTGGACAAAGGATTCGAAGTTTCGACATTTTGGCTTGATGAGTAAATTGACTATGGTTCTTTGCTTTTTCTCCAAGTACACACACACAAACACACACCGATCAGCTGGTGCAGACTCGCTTGGCTGCACTCACAGTCTGTTTTTCTTCCAGATGAGTCTTTACCATCGATGCCCAGTGTGTGCGTGTGTGTGTGTCCTGCTTTTGGCATGTCCTTTAGTTTAACAGCACTCCTGTGCACAAACCACAAGCTTGGCTCAGTTAGATCATGGCAGTGGTAGATGACAAGGTTTAACCTCAG
Source organism: Carassius gibelio (assembly GCF_023724105.1). Lineage (NCBI taxonomy): Eukaryota > Metazoa > Chordata > Actinopteri > Cypriniformes > Cyprinidae > Carassius > Carassius gibelio. The sequence continues at coordinate 12,751,934 of NC_068404.1, read as the reverse complement.
TAAATGTATCTGGTTAACAGCAGGGTGACACCAAATGAATATGCCATCCTTTCACACTGACACACACTCGCTGACCCAGAACGGAGAGCAGGGTGAGGTATAAGCCTGGGAAAAAGCCAAGAAAACAGCAGAAGCACAAATTGAATGTGCAGAATATCACATTAATCCACGCTGGAACACTGTGACAGTGGCATTTTGCATGAAGCATGGGTTACCTAACGTGGGATGTTAGTAGCGAAAGGCCTCCAGGTTTGAGATGAAATATGGACCGGTGCATCACAGGAATCTAATTTCGATTGTCACATCCTCAAAGTACTAATGAATGCCGACTCTGTCGTTGCTCTCTTACGAGCGCTGTCATAGCAATCCATAAAAACGATACATTATGTGTTTCAGTCGGGGGAAGATAAGTGTAACACTCGACTGTTGCATCCTCAGAATCGGCACAAAAAGCCAATATGGAAAGGTGAGCTATTTTAAAATCTACATTACAAGACATTTCTCAGGAAAAGAATGGAATCAGTCACTCAGCAATCCACAATACTACCTGCCCTGACGACACACGGCATTTTAAACCTACACAAGTACTGCTGAAAAGAAATATACAGAGGGAAACCAAACACAAATGGCCCAATGTATGTGGACAGTCACTGCTAATTAACTAAACAGCTAAGCAGGAATTCCAGCAAGAATGAATCTCAATGCTTCAGCACCATCTGAAGAAGAGATTGGCAGAAGGCCTTATGTTAATAACTCCTTTGGATATTAGGATGAGAAGATTTTATGTTTAAAGTATAACCGCAAACCTCACAAAAACAAACAAACAAACAAACAAAAAAATAATAATTAATAAAATAAAACAATTATAATTAATTAATGGATTCTTTTTGACACTATCAAGCGGTGTATTATTACTGTTACCCTAAAATGTGATGTGGGACTTTAGAAAATTTGCTAATTATTTGCAAGCTATTGAATAAACTAAATACAAATATGTTAAATTTAAAAAATACAGAAATGAAAGGTACACAGTTTCACAACAGCTGTATTTTCATTATGATCGTTGTGATCAATTGAAATCCAGATGCAATATTGTCTAAACACAGCAAAGTGCCTCTCAAACCAGCTAAAACAGTTTGTAGAATATTTGATTAATGATTAGGCAGGACATATACATACATATATATATATATATATATATATATATATATATATATATATATATATATATATATATATAAATAATGTGTGGGGGTGGGGTGGTTGTAGTCCTGAGGGAGTGTATTTGTAAGTGGGGCTTGCTGATTATATTAGCATCTATCTACACTACACTTGAGCTCAGCTATAATGTAGAACATACGGAACATTTATAATAAGCAGTTCACACGGAAAGAGAAGAGAGAGAGAGAGAGACAAACCACAGAGACTCCTAATGGGGTCCTGCTTCCCACCACTTAATAAAAATAGGCAGAAGCTCATTAGATTTAATAATTTCATTTTTTAAATTGTCGTACAGACATACATACATATAATTCTCACATACATTTGGCTGAACAGACCTCTTCCTGTTGAGCTTTTCTAGTATTAAACAGCCAAACCACATGTGGGGAAATGTTGTCAGATTAATGCAAATACGCTTGTCAAATATACGGATATCATAACATTCATAAACCCTCCTGTAATAAGTGGTTATTTCATGTTCCTCAAAAAAGGCTTTCTAGGGACCTGAAAAACAAAATTATACAAATTATAGAAATTCCATAATACAGGGTTTTTAGGCTTCCAGTTTAATCTTACTGGCCCTACCTTAAATTATTTAATAATTAAAAATAAATAAATTATTTAGAATAAACAAACAATTTAGAAATCAATTAATTCATATTTAATTAAACATTTTGTCTTTATTAAAACTTAATGGTGTTAGTAGTTAAATACTGTTAGATTGCTTTTGTTTAGGCTCTGAGGTTTAACCAATGCTATCCAATGAATTTCTCTATGTGTTCTATAAAGGGAACTCATAAAGTTTTTCAGAAACTACCGGTGGAATCCACAGCGTCTAATAATATACAGGCTATAATAAACACACCAGAGGCATAGGCCCGTCCTCCTTGGAAAACAGGTAACGGAGATAGATGACTCCTCTGATCCATGCCCTTGGTTACCGCTCCATAACTCCTTCCCTGAGCCCAGATTTGGCTCATAAATGGCATCCAGACTTATTCAGAAAGTTCACTGGCCACATTTCATTCAGAACATTAAAACCGTCACTCTGTCAATGAAGCAAAGGAGGAAGGTTGCTATAGTTACTCTTTTGGCAAAGTATGCCACGCTTTGGCATAAATAAATCACTAAAAACACACAAAAATGCATGTAAACAGATAAACACACACCTATCGATTTATGGTGCAGCCTGTCTCTTTTTTTTTACGGAACTCAAGGCACAGCTGCCTATATCATTCATCAAACTGACTTTTTGCAGTACAAATAAGGCCATTGTTAGCCTTTCTGGATTTCAAAGCATACAAATAGCTTTTCTAGCAGGAGCACTTCTCTCGTATATAGTCAATATGTGCAGTGAGATGGATGTTGAAATTGCCCGTGTCATTTCACTCTTTGGGATGCTGCATTTGTGTCTGGGCGATTGTAAGGACCTGAGACCTTGAACAGCAGCCCGGATAAGAGGAGGTGAACAGCTGAAAAATGTGCCTGTCCACACACACTCAATCCTGCCTACACCCTCGGCACAGCGGAACATAAATACACTCCGAAAGCAATCAACCTTCACTTTAAACAACCATAAAAACAGTATGACTAATAACAGTGCTAATGATAAGACGAAAAAGAAAGTGAGAGGGCAAGTAAAGATTTTTTTTTTTTTTGTGCATTTCTCCATCTTTATCTATCTCTGCAGTCCTGGCTCAGTGATTTGCCACCATATGGCCTGGCTCATGTACTCGAATATGTGAATGCTAAAACAATGAATTCAACAGCTGCTCCAAAGAAAAACAGATCCTGAAGAGGAAAACAACAGGAAGATAACTGCATAAGCACCGCAGATCGCAGACTTAAATCTAGCAAATAAAGCCTATGTTCAAAATGAAATATTTGTGTACTTATTAATACGTTTTTTTGCATTATTCTGTCATTAATATGCAACACTGTTGCCAAATGTCATTGCTATTCATTCAACAAAAAAATTAATATATACCAATTATTTTGTTTTTGATATTACACTGTTGAAAATGTTTAAAAACTTTTTTTATTATTATTCAATCAACTAAAAATTTTAACTGACTGGTTTGCATTGTTATTCAGCCTTTCTCCTCACTCTGAGAGCTACAGTTCATCTTGTTTTATTGCTTGTTAACATTCATTGCTTGTTTGGACATTTTTTCACAATTCCCATATTTAATCTGCTTGGAATGAAAAGTGTCAAAAAATCATAGTTGATTTGTCATGATGGAGAAGGAAGGTCGAGCACGCTGCAACGATGGGGTGCAGTATTGTAGCATCTGATTATTCCATGCATAAAGAAAATGTGCATACTATTAAAAAAAAAAAACACCAAAAAAAAAACAAACAAAAAAAAAAACAAGCAACTGCAGGCTCACTGGAAAATCTTGCCTGTGGCGACATTTCTGCAAAACTTCACAAATGTGCCAGTACACAGTTTCCTGCAGTCTCCAGCTGAAATGTCCACTATAGTGGCAGCAAAATAAAAACAATTTATATTCATGTTCACACAAATTATGATTAGCAGATTACTGATTAATATATATTTTTTTGTGTGGCTCCTCGCACAATACATTGTTATGACCTCAAACCATTGTAGTGCATGATTTGCAAACTAACACATGCTGATATTTGCATCACATAACCAAACTTGCTTATTAGCTTGCCTGGTACAGTACAGGAAAACACAATAAAAACAACTTTTATCAGCAAGCCAAAATTGCATGGTTACAAATGTTTGCTTATGTTAAAGTGTTCCTGTGGCTCAAGTGGTAGAGCATTGCGTTAGCAGCGCAGGGTTGTGGGTTTGATTCCCAGGGTACACATAAGGTAAAAACTGTTAGCCTGAATGAACTGTAAGTCGCTTTGGATAAAAGCATCTGCTAAATGCATACATTTTAATTTATGTTAACACTGTCAGTTAAGTTTAGGGAAAAGTTGTAGTTAATAGGTGAGCGTAATTTCACCAAGTACAACATCAAGGAACAAGGAACACCAACAAGGAACATTATTCAAATCAACCAATCAGAATAGAGATATACATTTTCAGGAAATGTCAGTTTTAGACTTACAATCAGGATTTAGAGCTTCTGCACCAGGGATAGGCAACTCCGGTCCTAGAGGGCCACTATCCTGCAGAGTTTAGCTTCAGCCCACATAAAAACTCACCTGCTTGCATCTATCTAGTAATCCCGAAAACACTGATTGCCTTGTTCAGGTGTGTTTGGAGCTAAACTCCGCAGGATAGTGGCCCTCCAGGCCCGGAGTTGCCTATCCCTGTTCTACACCCTTGTTAATCAGCTATCATGTCCCTCTGATTTTAGGAATAAAATATGGGTAGGTTTAGGGGTAGGGATTGGGTTAAGTCTGTATTTTTGGACAGTAATGTTGATCCAGGAAAAAAATAATGTTGATCTGGGAACATGTCTTACTTGGCAAAATCATGGCGACCTAGGTGATAGATTATATTCAAACGCATTAGAGCATTAACCTTAGACAACCACTCAATGGATATTTCAGTTACAAACTTTCACAACACATACAACAACCAACATAATCAAATTTTTTCAGATTCACGTTCATCTGATTTGGATAACACACTTTTGGCACCACTCGAGACATTGCACAAAGTTTGAACGTGTTGCAAAACATGCAAGAAGCAATATAATATCATTTTGCAAAAATGTTAACAAAGGGACGCTTTTCCAATTAGTACTATTCGAAACTGTGCTACAAATGACATGCATTATTGATACGTACATTCATGATATTTGCTGATGTTTGGCCTTACATCATACACAATATACATTTGCTATTAGGTTTGCTATTAGCTAACTCAGAGGGTCGGAATAATTGCACATCTATTTCTCTTGAAATGAGTTTCAATATGAAACAGGTAATGTGTTGCAGGCTCTAAGCACTGGCCCAGCTGCTCGTTGTTGTCATGGTGATCTTAATCACCACACAAACACCTACAGAAGGACAGAAACTATAACAATCACCCAACCAGTGCCTCATAAAGAGTGTGATTATAGAGATCTAGAATCATAAGATACAATCTTCTGCAGAGGGGCCTCTCTGTTATTCCTTTAATTCCTTCCTCTCTGATTTTCAAATGCCTGATTAAAGACCGAAAATATGTGCATCGATTCACTCTGATAAGGTAAAGCTTATGTTATTGCAAATGACAAACAAGATGACATATGCAAAGTAATGCATATCATATTGATATTTAAGACAATACGTGGAAAATCCATATCATGTGGGTGTGTGTGTGTGTGTGTTAATTAACTACAGAATGATCTCCGGTGCTTAGCATTTCCAACTCTCTCTTGTGTATAGGCTGCTAATTAAAAAATAATTAAGAGGTGGGGGAAAAAAATCAAACATTGTTTGCGATCAAGCACCGCATGCCAGGGGTGGGCATAATTACGGTACGCCATCGAGAGAGTCATGTCCTCACCACGGCTACCTCTCAACATCGATTAAACACATGCCTTATCAGTGACACAACCCGAGCAATCCACTTCACAATCAAAGAAAGACAAGGGACGGACACTCAGTGGAAGGGCCGTCTCAGCGGACCACCAATTACGCACAATTACTCTGAAAGAGCGTGAAAGAGAGCGCAGGAGGGGTGGTTACATTAACTCCTGCACACTCGCTCCAACATACAGTCGCCGTAGTTACCGGTCTATTCTGGGATGTGAGCCCAGCTGACTGCACATTTATCTCGACTCTCATCTGTGAGCCATACAGGCTTGTGTAGGTGGGCTCAGAGAAGTTCGCAAGCCTGGACGAGAAACAGAACTGATGAAAAGTTTCCACAGGAGCTAAACAGGAAGTAGCGGTAAGGTTACACGCGCTGCGTTTCAGCAGAGATCCCCGGTGGTCAGAGAGGCATCGTAAACGCATCATGTATTGTGTAATATTCTTTTATCCCCAAATTACATCAGGCTAGCTCCATTCCAGAAGACTCGGAGAGCGAGAGAATAAAACGCCGTAAGAGTGAGGGAGGACACCAAGATTAATGACATGCATCTGCATTTAAATTATGTCTGATTCCTCATTAACTCTCCAAGTTCACGTCGCCTCCCTCCACCTCCTCAAACGTACCCTTTGGAGGAGTGGTGTGGTTTTACAGAGAATACATCAGCCCCAATGATAACATGACCCCCTGATATGGTCACAGAGCAAATGACAGCTAATTAGGAGGAAGTTCACCCTGAACACACACACACACACACACACTCAGCTAGCAGGTGTCTGACTGCTCGAAGCCATCTGATGGGAGTCTCGTTAGGATGTAGAAGTGAGTGGAGCCCAGAGAACAGGACATTTATCCCACAGTATATCGTGGAAAATTAGAACATTGTGCATCGGAATGTAAGGACACATTTAGCTTAAACTAGAGCCTGTAATATGACTTCAAAGGAAAAATATTAATCTCTTGATTTTTCAAACTGAGAGATTCAAATGAGGCAGTATTAAAAACAAATTTGGATAAACTATTTCTCAAATCAATTTGGTAAGCACATATTTAACTTTAAAAATTAGATCGGACTGGGCTAAAAACAAATAAATAAATCTAAATAAATTATCTGGCTTTTTCGACAGACCCTCTAGCACCCTCTTGAAACTCCCTGCAGGTCTTCAGGCTGCAGTGTGAAAACTCTCCGCTCAGGATATTTAGTGAAGCTGTTTTTGTGTTACATTTGTGTCATTTAAAATCTGAATTTGAATCAGAATGTATTAGAACATAGCTGGATCTTCTGGAGACTTCTAAAATACTTTCTTTGACATAACCTTGTAAAAGCTCGCATTCAGACCTGACTCCATCCAATTAAGCACCAATTCCCGCTTTTATTATTTTTCAATAAAAAAAATCACTTGGATGTACTTCCATCACTATTTCTGTTTCGACACAACTTGAAATGCTTCTTCTAAAATGAAATGTTGACAAAGCGCATACAGCTATAAAATTAGTGGGACTAGCGTTACCATAAAAACTGAAGGATTGCACCATGACTAGCAAAACATACGCCAGAAGCTCTTGCAAAAACTACAAACCCTAAAGACTATTGACGGCAGTACGCCTAACCTGATTTTACCAAGTGAGACATGTTCCTGGGACAACATCGTTGTTGACCCTGGAACAACATTGTGATTAACCAATCAGATTTGAAGAACCAGTTTATAGATTTTGTGAAGTTTATGCTTAAAATCAGTGTTTGGTGCTTGTACATCAGTGTCATTCATCTATCATTTCCTCTGATTTTAGGGATTACTCATGGTTAAGGTTAGGTTTAGGTGTAGGGATATGGTTAAGAATATATTTTTGGAGTAAAATGTTGTTCCAGGGTCAACAAAATATGTTGACCTAGGAACACATCGGACTTGGCAAAATCAGGACGTGCCGGCAGTACACCATCATAAGTGAAATGCTCAGTGATTCAAGAGGTGTCACAAGACCCTGTACTGTTAAAATACTGTTACTGTAATAATTTACTGAAAATATTAAATAAATCTTCTAATTATTTTCATCTTTATTTTGTGTGTGTCTTGTGAATAACTCCGTGCTGCAGGTATAGACCATTTATATGTCCATAACAGGATTAAAACATATATATCAAAACATGGAAAGACATTTTTTTGGATGGGAGCCTGTGACACTTGAAATATATTGGTGTTTCTTGAGGCACCTCGAGACGTATACTTTTCTAAGTGTCATCTCTGTTTTACTTTGCTGGAACTTCATATTGCAGCACCTCTTATGTCACTGGCTCACTTATGATGTATTCCTCATTAATAAGTCGCTTTGGATAAAAGCCTCTGCTAAATGAATAAATGTAAATGTAAGGGTGCTCACACTGTGAATATGAAAAGACCACCATGTGATCCGAGGAACCTCAACTATCAAGTATCTTTTTATTTTTACAGTACAGCTCAGATATTTTGTCTTTGAAGAACTTGATGAGAAATGATTTTATTTGCATGAAAATCTCTGACTTTTGATTGTAGACTTTGATATCTTGGAAAATCGAAGCACATATCGAGGCTTTATATGATCTCTTCTGACTCCAGAGTAGACGCATTAGATTACTGGGGTTTTTTCTCAAGAGAAAAATCACAGAATCTATTTGCTCTCCATTTAAACCCACTGTCGTGTAGGAGAAACGATGGAGATATCAAAGAAATTAAACAGATATTTCTTTCCACTGAACCCTCCTCACTGTGTCCTTGATAACTTCAGGTTATTCCAGTGGGATTGTTCCTGTAATACTGTTAAAAAAGCTATCACCTGCATGGCAGTGTTGTGTAAGTCACTTAACAACATCTTTGTGTCCTGGTCGCATGGTATATATAGACTATTCTCAATTCACACTACACTAACAAAGATCTAAAAGTGAGAACACACTAATAAAATGGAAAACAGCAGCACCTGGTCTGCATTTATCTAAACCTTTTGTGCTGGACTGACATAAGGCGTATTCTCATTCTAAACCTCACAATTAATCACCCTCCATTAATTATGAAATAAATAATTAGTCTCCAAGTAGACTTGGAATGATGTGATTAAACCAGACTAATTAATGTATTAATTGATTTTATGTTAATTTAATTTTCAGCTAGAAGCGTCGAATCTGTGGAGAATCACACTGAGTTTAATACAGAACCCAATGACAAAGGTCAGCTTAATAAGAGGAATGCTGTTACATGACTAGCCGAATTTAGTTTAACGTGACATTTACATTCATGATGGGAAATATAGTCATAAATAAATAAATAAACCTGGTCAGGTGGAACATTCTGACAGAGTGCCATTTTCTAAAAAAAGTACTGAAGAAAGAAAACTGTGCTCATTGTAAGCACAAACTGTGAAACTTTCAAATTGCTGCATTTTGAATATTTGGTCAATTTTTAAACATAAATTGTACTTCTACAAAGTGCATAACAGTTACTCTTTCCATTGCTTGAATATTAACAATCCAACATCCGTTTAGCTAGATGAGCTACTTTTCCCTTTGGATTCTACAGAGTTTAAGAAGTTAACAGGCCTACATGCAAAATATTTTAACATAACTTCAATTAACTTGCTCAGAAAAGAAATCAACGTTTAATATTTCTTCTCACAATGTGGTGTTTGAAGGCACTCATTGGCTGCTATAGACTAGTTTACTGCAGACTTGAAAACACTTAACTTGAAAACATTTTTCATTTTTAATCCAAATTTCAATTAGATCATTATGGATAGAAAGGGAATATTCAGATAAAACCTTTAACAATGTATTAGGGAGAATCTGTTTCATACAGAAGTATATATTTTTTGGTTACTCTGCTTACTAGGCATCAGCTAAGCTTACTTTCACACAAATATACCCATAATTCATCAGCATACCAACTCCAGATAAACACAATAATTGACACATGAGGTTTTAATTGGCATGATTTACTTAGGGGGGACATGGGAAGAGACGTGACAAATCAGCTGTTGCTCTCAAACTCATTTCCACAGATTGTTCCAGAAGCTTTGATAGCCCCAATCAGAGAGCGTGATAGCGCCCATTTAACATTAAAATAACGATCATGATACAGCAAACTAAATAATAGATCAAAATGCATTCATCACATCTGTGAAGTCCAGTGAGTCACCGAGTTACAAGTGGGGTCTGTCAGCTGAATAGCAGCTGTCAGATTCACAGTGATGGAATGGGCTCAGTTTCTGTTTCACAGTGTGAATACTAGAATACAGACTTTCTGAAATGTTAAAATGACAGATATTTTACAGACCCACTGCAATATCCAATTCACAAACATAAGCTTAATAAGGAAGAACTGGAAAGCATATATCAAGATTTGCACAAATATATACACTTTAGAGCTATGCCAAACTGCAGCATGCAAAATAAGCACTGATGTAAGTTCACGATTGCATATTCCATTTGAAACACATAACACTTTTTTGAAGTCACTCGCTTATTTAAAAGATAAAAAAAGACAACATGTCATCCTGTCCGATGGGACAATTTTATGATAGTGTTTTGGTTATCCAACCATCAAAAGATGCTGATTTTGTGCCTGTTGAGCTATAGTGAGGTCATAACTGAGGGTTGTTACTGTCGTTGTGAAAGTGGGCAGTTAATGATGTGGCTGTGACAGCGTCACTATGGAAACCCTGAGATGTCACTGCATCTGTGAGATTTCATTTTATCAATGGAGACCACTGTTAGAAAGCAATGGGTTACAGTTTTGTGTTACTCCTAATTCATCTATGTTTCATTATTATGATATATATATATATATATATATATATATATATATATATATATATATATATATATATATTAGGGGTGTAACGATACGCGTATTCGTATTGAACCGTTCGGTACGACGCTTTCGGTTCGGTACGCGGTACGCATTATGTATACCGAACGGTTCGTTGGAGTAATTAATTATATTTGAAGAAAAAAAAAAAAGAGAGAGAGAGAGAGAAATATAATGATATGCGTTCAACAAGGTAGCCCAATAACCCAAACAACGTAACAGGCAACGCCCCTGACACTCCCGAAGAAGAAAAAAACACCATCTTATATGTTTATGTTAGGCTACTCAGCAGGCGCTCGCTCACTCAGTATGCGCTGAAGGCTCGTTGCAAAATAGCCAAGGCGTTTAACAGACTAGAAATGAGAAGATCCTCCAATAACCAACAGGTCTGGTGTTTGGGTGCACTTTGGATTCCCTTTAAGCTATAATGGTGATGGCAAGAGAGTGGTGGATAAAAAAACAACGGTATGTCGCATCTGCAACAGACTAAGCGCGTCTTTCTCCTCCTTTCCAAAGCGCTTGGGCAGAAGCGCTCATGAGGCGTCTGTCTTTGCTAAGCAACAATGACGTGCTCTCTCCATGAGACGCGGAAATTTCAGCGAAGGATAAATGGATTTGCAGCTCTAAAAATCGCTTGCAGTAGCTCTGCTACTAAATTTATTTCAAAATTGCAATCCATATACAACTATGATCAGCTGATCCTTCATCTTGGCTGAGCTCTCAACGTTGTTACGGGAAAGGATGAAGCTGATTGGTTAGTTCTTGTCACATGACCCGCGGTGCGCTTGCGGCATTCTGAAAAGTTGAGATGTTTTTACATTTTGCTGTATCTAAAACGTATCGAACCGAACCGAACCGAACCGTGACATCAGTGTATCGTATCGAACCGAACCGTGAATTTTGTGAACCGTTACACCCCTAATATATATATATAAGCTCATAAATCACTGTTGCATTAATTTTAAATGAAAAAGTATGTGTGTGGGTAGGCTATTGCTATATTTATATTAGGTTTTCAATCACATGTAATAATGTAATGCTAAACCATGTTTTTTCTCCCACTAATCAGACAGGAAAGTGTCCAAGGTAGGCTACTGGTTGTGCAATGCTTGCTAAAATAAACTCACTAATTAAAAACAAAATTACAATTATACAAAATAGATAATCAAATAGAGTGCCTTTCAACCTTCACAATAAAATTTTTTAAATTTACCATTCACTTTATGTCTAAGTACTATACTATACTATAGAAACATATTAGCTGAGCTCCCACACATTTTTTAGGCCATTATTCAAAGCATAAACCATAAGATATGTCCACCCTGTCATGGACATATATATTACTGTTAAATTCATTTAAAACTGTTTTCATTGCAATATTAATATGCAAATTACATTTTCTGAAAGGTATGATGTCCCTTTCCTAAACAGGGTTATTGAAAAATTTAAATAATAATAATAATAATAAATAATATAATTACATCCTCAATCACATTGGACCTTTTGGAACAATGACAGGGTGAACATTATGAGCTTCAGTTAGCATAATAGCTTACAACAAACTGTGACTAGTTCAATATTTAGTATGGTTGCTGAAGAGCTGTTGTTTGTATATTTAAACTTACATATTTAGAAAATATTGTATTCGAATCACTTCTGGCATATTTTATGCTGACAGGGTGGACATGTTACCCTTATAAAAAAAGAAGTTAATTCAAGTGTACTATTAGTATACTTCATTTAAACAAATAATCATTTAATACAAATAAGAAAGTATAATTTTAGTCTACTTTTTATGTACTTCTCAGAAAAGGGCTTTATCTACTCCTCAGAAATATTTTTAAATTGACATGTAGCCTAAGTATACTTGACCTATAAGTCTAAATATATTTGAGCTATACTTATGCTCGAATTTGTGTTTTCATTGTTATACAGTAGGAGGCGCTATTACACATCTTCTCTACAGAATTTCAAGAAAATAAAAACAACACAAGTGAAGAAGAAACAGAAAAACAACAGATGCTTCCACATGTATTCTAACATGATCATCAGACATAAAACAGCATCAAAACTGTATAACATTATGGAATAAAATGTCCACCCGTGAAGATCTAACAATGATTGTCAAGGTTTGGGGTGTTGATCGATTCCATCTTCATTCATATTTTCATTCTGAATCCAATTCATAGCCTTTTTTCAGCTTTTATCGTTCAAAATATTGTTTATTTCTTTATTTTCTATTTATGAAACTTACCCACATTCAAATGTTTAAAAATAGTACTCCAAATGCATTTTAATTATAATTGTTCTAAGTAAGTCTCGAGGAATATGCCAGTAAATATGTTAATAGATTTAAACTATATGAAATAAATGTATTTTAAATATATTCCTTTTTTTTTTACTAGGATATGCATCATCAATAGGATAGGACCACTGAACAATTTGACTTGGTTCGTACATTAAGCCTCACCAAGCATTTTTCATCTTGAGCGTGAGTTGTGTATATGGATCATAGTCCCCAATTATCTGTCACTATATCATTTATATGTGTTGTTAAAACCTTTGTTGACACTGAATAACTTAAACCTACAATTTGGTTTGCTTCTATTACATTCCAAAGAAAAAAAGAGAATGCAAGCAAATGAATTCACTGTATTTTCAAAAAATAGTCAATACCACATTCTTACTCAATACAGTAAAGTTGAATTATATAATATTTCTCATGATCATACCATACCACCCTCTAGGGTCAGCGGTGTAACTGTCAGTGTAGGGTACGTGATGACATCATGCCTGGGAGGGTTTTGATGATGCGAAAGGGTGGCGATGTCATTGTGTCTGCGGAATTCTGATAGTGTCACAGCGTCCTTAAAAAGCCAGCGGCGACTGTGCTATCGCTGCACACTGCAGGATTACGTTTGGTGGCATGTTGAAAAGGGCATCTAACTTCATCTCAATAAGCGCCGTCCTTACAAAAACCGCATTTGCAAATCCCCACCAAAAGATTCAGCCCCACGAGACACCACGGCTGACTACTCTTCCATCCTGCTGCTTTTCCTTTACCTCTACATTCGTTCTTCCTTCACGCATGTCATTCTTTTCTCAGTCGTCTGTGGTCAGGGGAAGTGTCCCAGAAACTGCGCTGCAAGGCCCGATCTCTCTCTCATCTGTCCTCTCCTGTTCCTCAAAGAAAGTCCAGATGGATGACTCTAAAATAACTCAGCTGAAGGGCACGCTCTTCCTTTTTCTTGTAAAAATGAGTGGGTGTCCTCCTGGACCTCTTGCCTTTGAACATCTTTATACAGGCGATATGAGAGCAGGTGACTTTTCTTTGAGTGAGATTAATATAGAAATTAAATTAACTCTGGCTTTTCTTATAATGCACCAAAGCCCCGTTGAGTCTGAAGACATCGGAGCTACATCCCAGAATATGTGCCTGTCCTCTCACCTCTTTCTCCTCTCATCACTGCAGGGTTGGGACAGTGCAGCTCACTTGCATAAACATTAGCTCCAGGAACAACCATTTCATTCAAATCCCTGAGAACATCCCATATAAGCTTATACTAAAATGAATATCGATGTATATTTGAAGTACGTAGACTGCGACCCTGAAAAAGGGGTGGAGACCTCATTAAAGCGATGCCTTCTGGGATATACATATCATGAATGTAGTACCCTTTCTTTGCTAAGCGTTTGAAACCCAAGACTGTGATCCAGCAGACATTAGTTGCATGGGTACAGCTCTCTTAAGCTCAAAGAGGATTAAAATGTCAGGCACACGAACAAACGAGTTCTACAAACTCATTGCATGCATTAAGCAAAAGATCAGATGCTTATTAGCTGCTTTTTTATTTGCTTATGAGTCAATTATTTTTATTACTATAATTGTTTTCATTCACTCTCTGTTTACACAATAAGAATCAGCTCTGTTCGCTTTTTAGCAGCGTTAATTAAAATCTTAAATCTCCTACCAGATGCCCTAACCGACTAATCAAATATTATATATTAAATGATAATGACTTTCATTTTGATTGCACAACTTTAAAAGAAAACTTATGAAACTAATATAGTGATCTTTAGAATAGCACAATAGCTTTTTTCATCTCCAGTGGACCATTCAGACAACTCAGAGTTTGATTTGCCATTCAAGAATCTTTGATAGGCAGTGTCCTTTTTTTCATCCTTTATATATGTTTACTGAGTAAAAAATAAATAAATAAAAACAATTCCTTAATTTCATTTAATAAGATATCAGTGAAGTTGGTAGACACACTGTCACTTGATAAAACAAGCTAATCTATACATGACATGGCAGCTAAACTGAGATCATTAAGACATAATTATTGCAATGTTTGCTTTAAGATTAGCCATGACTCGAATCCAAAACGGCCTCCTTGGAGACTACAGCCCCATTTATCAGAGCTGTCTCTAAAGTGTCAGCTAGTGTAGAGTTCAGGATGATGCTGGAGTGTGACAGATTGCATTAAATGGCCCATGAATCACTGGGGCAGAAATAGCAGGAGAATGCCTGTCAGAATAAACCTCATGGGTTAACAATCCTGACTTGAGTGATCCTGAATTTGACCCCTGCTCATATGCTTTGACCTTTGCCCTGATTAAAGCTGCTCAGGTGCATCAGGGCTGAACAGATTCAAGTTAATGCATGTAGAGTGGAGTGAGAATGCTTGTGTCAAATGGCACAAATGAACTCTTTTACTTAGGGGCGGTATTAACTCTATGGAAATGATTTTATTATAACGATATGAAAATAATGCATGCTGTACATTTATGTCAAAAACTTAAACACTGAATTAATCATGAAAAAGCTGAACAATTATGGCTGTTGCTTACGAAATCAAATAAAAATCAAAGTAAATAATGCAAAAAATAAAATTAAACATTCTGCTAGAGAGCATTTTAAATAATTGGTGGGTTTTCATAATGTATTATTCAGTTCTGTATTGTCAGAATATAAGATTTATTAAATTTGAAGTATGATTGATAACCGATTCAACAAAATGGAAGAATTTACTGCAGGTGCTTTTGCTACAACTTTTTAAATATTTAAAGGGATACTCAAATATCCACACAATTCTACTTATACCTTTGCACATATTATTACTGGTTATGAAAATAGTTGTATTAGTAATACAAAAATAAAGAATTCTTGGCGGAAGAATCCATATTATTTTTTAATAAACATTATTTAATAAATGATATTAAATACATGTATCTCAATCATTTTTGTATTTTGTATGTTTTTAACAGTGTAAGCTCTATGTTTACTGTAGCTGTCACAGTGCAGATCAGGTGCTCATAAACGATGACTCTGCAGCCGTTTTTCAAATTTAGTTTGACAAGTTTTGTTTTTAGCCTAAGAGCAAATGCCTTGGGTTCAGATGGCATTGTGATAGTGGTTTTCGTAGGAAATCAAGTCATCATTTAGTTTCTCTCTAGCTGCGGGCATTCTCTAGGCACTCTTCACGACACAATGTGAAAAACTAAACACTCTGACAGACTTTTCTAACAAACCTTTAATCATAATCACCAACTCCTAATTACATTTATTCTAATTAATGTATTGATGTTTTAGCCCTCTGAACACCAACACTGTTCTAATAAAGGTTAATTTAGGGAGGAAGATGAATGTGTGTAAATGGGTAAGAGTACCCAGAGAAAGGTCATCAGCAGAATTAGCATTGTAATGAATTATTGCACTTTGTTCCAGAATACAGAACAATAACCCATTTCTCATACTGACAATAACATACTAAAATTGGCGTGATATCTAAAAGGTTCAGGGCAAAGATGTTCAAACACACAGTCATGTAGAAGCTCTCCAAACAATTACACACACTGACACTCTTTTGTTGACCTGTAGTGCGCTGTCTTGTTGACCGGCATTGAAGAGATACTTTTCTATAGTCCCTGATAGCACAGTCCAGCCCTTTATATCTGTGCCAATCTGAAAAATCCAAATAAAAACAGATCTGAATGGATGGATGGATGGATGGACAGAAAGATATATATATAGATAGATAGATAGATATGTCCAATTCTGGTACTCAGTCCATATACTTCTGTTGTCTGTGAAGAGCACATGCTGCATTTATAGTCAGATTTAAGATAATTTGTTGACATGTTTATATTCATTGCCAGTTTCAAAGTTTCAAAACAGAAATGTGTAGCCTGCAGTAAAATAAAAAATTTATGAATATCGAAACTGGGAGATGCATCGTCCAAATAACAAGAAGTAGCAATTCTGAGAACTTAAGGTACAATTACAGTTGTAGCTCTTATTTGTGTAATCTAATTTCAACAGTGACACTAATGTAGACCGATGTACAGTTTCAAAACTCCGTAAGCCCATTTATTCATTTAAGTCACGTCTTCGTCTGTCTATGCCTATATCAATTTTACATTCAGAGGGCTTATCTCCAGGTGTGGGAGCACTCTGACCGTCACAGGTCCCAAAACACTGGCCCTATTGGCCTGGGGCATAATGCATCCATCTTTGCTGTCAACTGGCGGCCAACTGGTATTGTATTGAGTTCACACTTAAGTCAGCATCTATGTCTTCCTCCACTTCTGCCTATCATGTACATGAAAAGAATGACTTGTTTACACCTGGGAACAAGGCTAAGCAGGGCAGTGTATATATTAATATTGCAAACAATTACCATCTTGTAAGGCGATCAGAGGCCAGTGACTAAAAATGACAGTGGAAGCAATAAATCTCAATCATTTATGTAACAAGCCGAGTGAACAAAGAGAATGTAGTTCATTCTCTTCTGACCTATTTCTTTTTGCCCCACTCATCAATAATGGATGAAGAAGATGAGGCTGCCTAGAATCCATCTGGAGAGGACAAGGCCTGCCTGGGTATATTGGCTCAACTCATTTTTGAAAAAAAAAATAAATAAAAAAAAATGAAATAATAACAATATTTCCTCCAGCTTTTCCTCAAGATGCTCTAGATAAGCTAGTCGGTTTCATAAGGCAACTTGCGAGGAGCCTGCAGTGCGAATCAAAGACGCCGTAGAGTTAAACGAGGACGTGATGTGTTTGTTTGCTCGTACGCTTGCTTGTTTGTTTGTTTGTTTAAATCTGGCTTGGAAAACTCGCTTTAACATGCTTCTCTTTTGTGAGAGCTATAGTGCTCGAGTTTGATCTTTCACATGGTAATGAATGAGTCACAGACGAGAATAAGACAAAGAGGAGCAGATTTTGTTTGGTGCTCGTCGCATAATGATGTGAGCTGGTACAGTGCAAGCGCACCGAGTCAGGTTTCATGGACAAGAAGAGTTATATTTTAATCAAAGCCCACTCATTGACAGAGAAAAAGGAAGGGATGGATGGAGAGAGTGAGGAGACAGAAAAAGAGCAAAACAGAAGGATGAAGAGGAGAAAAAGAGCGCTTGAGAAAACAAGAAAGCGGAACAGAGAGTGAGAGATAATGATGAAGCAGTTTGTTGTAACCTGCATTTCTTTGGTTGAGCGACTTTGTGATGTGTGTGCAGAAGACAGTTCCTCCTGTGTACAGTTGCTGTTATTTTGGGATATGAAATCATGGCTTTTGTTCTAAAAATGGATGCCCTGAATGTGGGATGATGGCAGCGGACAAAAATACACAATGAACGTCAACATTTTATGACCTCACGAAGTGCTCAGTCCAGATAGGCACTGACATCCCAAGATGTTCGCAGGCAAACCTCATCTTGTTCCACGGGACAGATTCAGCACAGCACTTAAGCAAAAATCCCCTCATGCTGAAGTTAGATCCCATAGGAAAGAAAGTCACAAATGAGATCTCTCTAAAAAGGCAGGCGTTTCTGCTAGACAGCAATGAAATTAATGGGAGAGTGAATAGAGACGTTTGCTTAAGTCTTCTGCTTCTCAGATTTTTCCCCTGAGAGAAAGACTCCAGGCTCTCAACCACTTTTGCTTTGGGATGCAGATTTTCCATTGGACATTAAGTGACAACTCAACACAGTATGAAAAATGATTGAAATTAGCACTAAAATCAAACATCGAAATGAATGTTACAAATATAACAAATATAAATGATGATAATTTTTGTAGTATTAAAATGACCATGATTAATTTAAACTTAAACATTAAAATATAATTAATATCAGGATTATTATTACTGTGAACTACATAGTCCAGAAGTTTGACAAGACATAGGTCGAACTGGATAATTGTCAGTTTTGCTTTCTAAATTTCTCTTGAATTTCATTGTTTTCATACTTTTGGCAGTCAGTAAATCACAGCACAAAACAAACTGTGTTCAGCACAAGCCTCATTTATCCATGCGGCAAGTGAAACTCTAAGTTTGTCTGGGTCAGATTTTTTATTATGTTGTAAAGTGTGTAGTTCTGGTCGTGGTTTTCAAGGATGAGTGGATCTCAAGCAATGTGTTCATGCTGACATCTGCCTAACCTCTTTCTGTACAGATAATTAGATGCACGACCTTTGACCTCAATGAAAAATATAAGGGCTTCTTCTCATTTTGCATGCAGGATCAAATGAGTTGCATCACATTATTTCAGTTTATTTTTATCTTTAAATCTCCCAAGACTAAATAATTTTTTTAACAATTATTAGCAACTAATAACTCAAAAGTATTTATTATTTAAACAACACTTTTGAATTATTACTCAATAACTGTAATAGTTCAATCATAATAATTCAATAATTAGAATATTTTTCATTTAATTACTCATATTATAAAATATCCATAGCTCTATATTCTAGTATCAACAACTTTATCATTTTGTCTCCATACCAAAGGAGAAATATAAAAAAAGAACGATCTGAGACAGTTGATGCTTAAATAAAACTCCATTAAATCTCTTGAGATATGAAAGAGCAACATCTAAGCACAGTCAGGGTAGACGTTTTTATTAAATGCATATTAAATTCACAGAACATGAATATATGATCCCTTATTACTGAAGCGCAGTGACTTCCATAATCAGGGCAGAACCCTCTGCAATATAAAAGTGAGTTAAACTAGAGCTAAGCTGCATGTATAACTATTCATAGAATCACAACACAGGCTTTACATTAAACGCCCCTGGTAAAAAATATTTGCACATGTCGGCATTGAGTATTTTTCACCGCTTTGGGGTTTCTTATGGAAATGGAAATTTCAGTAGATCATTTGGGACATCTAGTATGCATGTCCTGTAATTTTCTTCATTAGGCATATTGATACTACCGAGAGAGAGAGGGAGGAATAAAAAGCTTGTTTATGACTGTAATAGAAGCTCAGATCACTGTTATTGATGGTCTTTGCATAGCATTAAAGGCCAAGTGTGTATGTGTATGCATCTTTTGTTTAGTTTGACCTGCATTACAGACATTATGCTTTTGTTATGATTCTTTGTGTACAGTGGCGCATCATTATGATAAATCTGTTCCTTGGTGACAAGATGAACTACACTTTGAAAGACACGCAATTTCTCTTTTTCCTCCCTTGCCACACACACTGACCCTGCTGTATGACCAAGATGGATTGCTGTCAAAAGGACAGACACAATAAATAAGCAAACAAAGCAATAACAGGCCATTTCCATGCAGATCCAAAGGCATCCATCAATAAATACCTGAACACCCGCAGGCGCGACGAACATGTGCGATGTCTCAGTGTAGAGGTATACAGCTGGGTTATGAATGTAGTCTTCTCTGTAATCTATCAGGGCTGAGTTTTAACTGCAGTCTGTCTCTGTGGGGGCCAGGAGTGTGTCACAATGACAAATGCAGCATTTTACCACTCATCAAGTACTGCTAATGCGCTCCAAAAAGAGCTTAGAGACTGCTTCCTGTTCTCTCTCCATATTCACTGACATGAGTTGACGCCACACAAGGAGTTGCTCATTTCTGACTTTTTTTCTTCACAAGCGCACATCTGCCTATCTGCTAATTAGCAGTGTTTACGTTAAGGTGGCAGTCGCTAAGAACTGCATCTGAAAACTAATCACAAGACGACTACATGAAAAGAGTTGATTGTGCCAGGCTAATTATTTTCTTCAGTGGGACTTTGACTGCCTTGTCTTTCTTGAGAATTACACAAAGTATTGGCCCCAGCAAGTATTTTGATACTTAAGCCACACTTGAAAAATTTATGAATGCCACTTGCTGTAGATAGCAACATAACAAACCTAGTGGAATCTTCAAACATAAAAATAAATTTACAATTTCATCTTGTGAAATGTTTTGCTTGAAAAGTGTGCTTCTGCAATCATTCTTTTGAATAAATGCCACTTGGTTTCATATTTCACTTAATGCAATGACATTCATGCATTTTTAAATGTGGCTTCAGTGTCCAAATACTTTATGAGAAGTTATGATGCTGTTGAGGCTAGACTCCTAACTTTCAGAAATTGCTTTTCATATGCAAACCAAAATACATTCACTTGGAAAACTGATAACACTTACCTCTGCCACTTAAATGATAGGCTTCATATGGTTCTTTTTTAACCAACCCATATTTATAAATAGTAATTTCCAATAATGTATAATCATCTGTATAGCACAGTGCCAAAACACTCTGTCACTTTTATGATTTCACTGGTATTACATTCAAATAATCACTGGTTTAGCATATTTTCCACTTGTACAGTATGTAGCTTGCAGGTGTGATTCTATACTGAAAGAATTAGAAATATTGCAAATACATGGACAATATTAAACCAGTTGCCACTGACAGTGCTGTTCTAACACAATAAAAAATGTGATAGTGTCTGTAACACACAAAAAACATTAGTGTGAAAGTGAAAGTGAAGGTTACGTGTCATACAGCCAAGTATGGTGCCCATACTCGGAATTTGTGCTCTGCATCTAACCCATCCAAAGTGCACACACACAGCAGAGAACACACAAACAACATGAACACACACACACACACACACACACACACACAGCAGTGGGCAGCCATTTATGCTGCGGCGCCCGGGGAGCAGTTGGGGGGTCGGTGCCTTGCTCAAGGCCACCTCAAATCGTGGTATTGATAATAATTGCTCAATAAGTTCATCGAAGTATCATCAAGTTATGTTTTACAAAGATATTGTTTTACTTGTAAACAAAAAACAAAACAAATAAATAAATAAATTATAAAACGGAGAGAAACGGAGCCGGTCCAAATTAGCCTTCTAGGCGCTGATGTTATACCTACACCACTCTATGAGACAGCTGTTGACATAAAAACATTAAAGAGATAGTCCACCCAAAAATGACATTTCATAAAAATATATTTTTTTATTAACTTACATGAACAAAAGTTAATAAATGTCATTTATAAATATATTGCACAATGTCAGTTCATGTTAGCTAATGCATTAAGTTAGAAATAACTGATGACAGTGTGCATTTTTCTTAAATAATTCAATTGCAGTCAGTAAAAAAAAAGGTACAGAGCTGTCACTGGGGCAATGCCCTAAAGTACAAAAGCTTAAAAAAATATATATTTTTCCCTAAATAGTGCATATTAGTACCTTAATAATATTAGTACTTTAAGAGTACATATTACTAACCATAAGTGACCATAAGTAACATATTATTATCTATATTAACTAATTTCTAGAAGTTTTCACTTTTGTACCTTAGCGTACTTCCCCAGTGACAGCTCTGTATCGTTTTCTCTGAGAGTGATGGAATTCAATTATTCCTCTTATACCACAGACACAACACCTCAAGACACTGTTCAGATGCGTTAATCCAATACATTTGTCAGGAATTTGTCCTTCAAACGCTCTTTTGTGTAGAACTAATTTCTTTCCCATCTTACCCCAAGCCTCTGGTGCTAATTCCAAAACATAATTTTAGAGCTATACGGCGGCTTGGAGTTATTGGGAGAGAGACAGAGAGAAGGAGAGATTAAATGTTTGTGAATTAACTGCTTCTTTGCATCTCTCAGCCAGTGTTCGGCTATAGCATATCTACTAATAGCGAAACTGTAAGTTAAACTGATTCAAAAACAGCAATGTTACCACCTCGCTACTGAGAAATGAAAATAATAATAATAAAAAGTAACTGAATTAGAATAACATGGAAACTGTCGTTTTTATCCTATTATTAGTCATACAGTATGTGTTTGCTTGATCAATCTTTTGTGGGTTTCGATTTATTTGCCTTTATACGCTGTAAGGATCTTTAAAATAACATATAATTTGGCAAAGCAATGTGGAACTGTAATGCAGTTGAGAGACCTGTAACTACTTCATTTTGTAGCTATGCTTTTACTAGGAAATAATTGCACACCTTAGACTGTTAATTTACTAATCAAAATCCAGCATTCAGCAGCCCATTGTATAACTGATGTTAACAAATGATACCTTACAGTAAAGTGTTACCACTAATGTTAATGTTTTTGACATGAATAAAAAAAATTATGTGTATGGATAAATCATTTATAATGAAACACATGTATACAATACCGGACAGCGAACTCAAAACAGGAAACCATTAAATACACAGGACTAGAGGAGGGACACAATGAGGAACACCTGAAATCAATGACATAATGAACATGGGAAACACCTGGGACAAATGAACCTAATCAGGGAACAGGAACAGGAAGACCATATAAGGACATAAACATAACATGGAGCATGTGGGGGAAGAAACACTTACAGACACAGAACAGAGTCTGAGGCCCTGTCCACACGCCCTGGTTATTAAAAAAAAAAAAACACATCTTTTTCTACACAGTTTGGCTGTTCGTCCACATGCAAATACAGCACCAGATCACTAAAACTGAATTTTTTTTTAAACGCCTGCCAGGGTGAAGATTTTTAAAAACTCTTTGCAGTGTTGCAGATTGTGTAGACAGCGAATCTGGAGTTCTGGGCTTGTGACGTCACAGCATGTGCTGTTATCTCCACCTACTGGAAACTGTTTCAGGTGCTCTAGAGTCTAGACAGTGCTTCATACCGTGCGTTTTCATGTGGACAGAGATTCTTTTTAAAACGGAAGGAGAAACTCAGTTTCTAAAAATACCCTTTTAAGTGTGGACATGTCCTGATACACTGTGACTTTAAACTTGATTAAATAAAATGTTAATTAACCTTGTACACCATCATCTTAACAGTTCTTTCGTTACAGAATTTGTGAAACACACATTAATAGCATGCAACATTACGAGTGCTGACCTGGTAATAAATACACATTAGCAGCTTGCATCGCTCTGCGGTGAGAGTTCGATGGGTAATCTCCATGCAGGTCTTCCCCCGTGATACAATTACACTTGGGACTCATTAATATTAGATGAACTATTAATGTACAGGCCATTTTATATGGAGAATTCACACGCTGGCACATAGCCGAGGTTGCTCTGTGCATGCATATGCAATGTATGCACACCCACACACAAGTACACACACAGGGGTGCAGCTGTGCTTACTTGTTGGATGAAAATCCCCCAGCAAAATGGGCACTGTGTTTTTGCACATGACAAAGTGCTGGAGGGGCGGGTTTGGAACAGGGATTGATTTTTGAATTGAAGAGTGCAGCAGTGGCTATGTATTATCATCTCCCTGCTCCTTCCCTCTCTCTATCTCCCCTCCTCTCTGTCTTCTGATGTTGGCGTTTAGCGTGTGTGTGTGCCTGCCTGAGTGCATCTCTAGCAGAGAAGCTCAGAGGAAAAGTGGGTCACACTCGGCTCGCCTCAAGACTAAGACCAGATCTGCTATGCACACACGTTTAAACACAGTGAAACGCACCTCCACACACACGCACGCACACACAAATCCACCTTCACATAAAAATGCACATCATATTGCCCCTAATCCTCCAGAGAGAGGATCTCGGTACATCACTATGAGTCTTGAGTTATTTGAGTGGACAGTTCACTATTCAGAAGAGTGAATTACCCTGCAGCTTTTCAAGGGAGAATAGGACACAGTTTGTAAGGACTTACCTCTCTCTCTCTTTCTCAACCCCTTCTTATATCTACTGGGTGGATTAAACCAATGTCTCTTTCATCCTCATTTGGCAGTATGAGCGCTTCTCTGAGTCATGCTCTTCCCGGGTTCTGCTGAGCTGTTGGGTATGTAAAATCTGTGCAGGCAAGTGAGCAGCATCACCTGGGAATACATAACTGTACCATACTGTCACTCTATTTTACAGCATGGTGAGCATTTCAGCCGTTTAGCATATTGAGGACATGTTGTACTGCCAGGATATGGATATAGTTTCCATTTTATATAATAACTGTTCTGTATCCAGACGAAATCTTCCTACAATATGTGAAGAAGCAGCTTTCTGTAGGAAAATAATTCTCACAAATGGGATCAGTTTAACTTCTCGTTTGTTTAAACAGCTGTGAGATTAAATGGAGAGCAAATGGAGATTTTCAGAGGTCTTCTGCTGCTCAGATTCTTCTGCTGGGTAAAAAGACCCGGGTAATCTCACATGTCTTCTCTAAAGAGCTCAAGCTGCACTCAGATGTGCCAGGATACTGAAGTCTGCAATCAAAAGCCAGAGATATCAAAATTCATTCAAATATTTTTCATCAAACTTGTCCAAGATCAAATTATCTGAGATGTAAATTATATATATATATATATATATATATATATATATATATATATATATATATATATATATATATATATATATTATATAAATCAACTTGTTGGCATGGCTGGTACAGTCAAATCTTACAATGATATTTAAATAAGACAGATCCTGTCATCACTCATGCCACATGCTGCTTTATGAACACTGGTACTATTGAGTTGTAGAGTGATGAAATTCTTTTTAACTATGTACGCAATTATTGCATACAGCACTTACGTCAAAACTAGCAGTGCCTTTTGGCCTCATGTTTAGTCAATACTGTGTGTGCATGTATGAATATTTCCTCACCACAGAGTGCATTGGCATGGACTAATGAACTATTCGGCGTGAGCCAGCAGGGAAGAGATGCCACACTCAGTGAATAATTTGTTTATTGATTGCAGCATTTAAATGCAGTATTGATAAACAGGAATTCACTTTAATGGAAAGGAAGGAGTATCAAGGACTTATTGCATCTGGGAGAATGCAGGACTGACAAATTTTATTGAATGACGCTGGAAGCACTCGGGGGAGAGATAAAAAGATAAAGGGAATGCTGAAGGGAGAGAAAAGAAAGAGACCAGCACTGTCTTTTTTGAGGCTGGTGGGCTGATTTCCACAATCTAGACCAGCACTGGAAATTAATTCCGGTTTAAACTGGTCTTTTCGTCATACGAGTTGTATTGTTTTGCCAGTCATTTCTTCCAGGACATCAAGAATCATCTTTAACCCAGTCGTAGCTTAAGCCTCACAGTCCATATGAGAGAAATCTGTGTCCTTGCATTCGACCACACACTAACGGCAGCATGTGTCACTGTGGGCGGATCATTCCCGTGTGAGTAACACGCAAGACGGCGTGGGCGTATCCATTGGCCTTTCCCGGTGAAATACTATACGTTATATTTGAATTGAGTTCAAGATGTGTTCAAATGCACATATAAAGGAGATTTTACTATACCGTGTGCATAAGCTTCACTATATGATATATGCACTTAGAGCCGGTTTCCTCCACACGGCCTGTTTGAATGCAGACTCCATGAATGATTTAATGTGAAGCGCTACATTCTGTGCTTGATCGGTAGCCCATTTCTTACACACTTAGGTTAGATTATATATTAAACACACCGTGTAATTTCTAGACATACTTTGGATACTATTTATTAGATGCAGAAAGGCAAAAGAAAAAGGCCTGTGGCATCTAGTATACCAGAGAGATTTGACTATCGTCATTTACGGTTATTTGCTATTACGAGTCATAAGGGTGGAAGGATAGAGGAAAAACCTCATGGGTCTGTCAGGAAATATTAGACTACAGATATTCAATTCAAAAGTGGCTTTATGAGTTTCTGGATTACCCTAGAAATGACTGCCATGGTAGCGGAATCGAAAGAATCGGTGACAACCTTTCTTTCCATCTCTCTTTGATAACAGACGAGACGTAAAGAAAGAGAGAAAGAAAGATAGAGAATGGGAGCGTGGGTAGAGTCCCATGCTGCCACAGTAGGGGTAAATTATCCATAATCAGGGCATCAGTGTGGATGGGTCCATCGGAACCTAACACTTATACCCCATAATCAGCATCTCCGTGTCAACCAATCGCTTATAGCCGCACAAATTGCCACCATTTGAGCTCCCACACAGTCTATATTGCAGATGCGTTTGAGTATGTGTTTGCGTCGGTATCAGTGCACACTGCCTTGCCACAATAGTGAGGTCAAATTCTTGGAAAAAGATGAGCAAAATAAGCGAGGATGATTAGAAAGAGATTAGATTGTTGCCTTTCTTCTTTCAAATTGGCCTCTAATCTTCAAATCATCATCACAGGGAGGAGGACAAGCAGTGACAATGACAATTCAAAAAATGCAGAGGAGATTCTGTGCCTCGTGAATGCAATTGCGGCCGTTGGTTCCTAATTTTCTGCAGCGCTCGAATCTCCAGCCACAATAAACTCTTATAATTTTCAAGTGAGAAGCGCTGACCTGGATTTGTCAGCACTGTGTTTAAGTAAGGACTCTCAGCTCTGAACATAAACCACATTCTTTTGTGCTGCTTAAATTGGGGCTCTCAAAGCTCTCTTAGATACTCTAGCATGAACTATTCCTGTTATTTCTCAACCTTTGATGAACCCCTCTGCACCATCCGTCTGCAACTTCCAGCCAACTTAACAGCCCTGTCTCTTGTAATGTTACATATGGCGCACATATATAAGAGATGCATCATATGCCATGCTGATATTAAATAGGCCACTGCAATGTAAAGTTCACATCCACACTGGGAGTTGTTATGCATATTTAACCCATACTCAAACACAGATTGGTGCCATACCATGGAATGTATTGAATGAGGTGCCTGGATTGAAGGAAGGGCCTACATGGAGCACATAATAGGCAATATAAGTGGTAGAATATCATGGAGCCAACAAGGTTTATTGTATTCTTAAAAGGATAGTCTACCAAAAAATAGTCTACCCTAAAAATTCAGTCATCATCTAATTACCATAATTTTGTTCCATACAAGTTTGACCTTCTTTCATCTGTGGAACACAAAATAAGATATTTTGTGGAACGTTGGGAACATAACAACATTTGAGCTTCAGATTATAAATAGTCAATAATCATTTCTGTTTACACTTAGGGTGGGTTGCACCAATAAGGATCAATTTTAAATCTAGATTAAATAAAAGTTTATCTAATAATTCTGTCGCACCAAGCTTTAAACCTTGTTTAAAAATAAACAGGTTTACATTTAAATCATCATCTTGATCCTGGATTTAATTTATATTTAAGACTTTTGAACTCAGATTTAAATCTCAGTTAGGGATCCGTTTTAAATTTACAGGTGAGCAGGTTTAAATGAAATAAAGTGTACCTACAGTTACAATTATGTAGCTAATTAAACAAAGAAAACAATAGAGGTGTCAGGATTATGGAGCTGTTTTTCCACTGTTTCAGTTTCAGTGTGCCCTTATTTGGTCATGTTCCTGTTCTCGTTGTCTCATTATTAGTTGGGTTCTTCGGCCCGTTGATCTGTCGGCTCCACTATGGCTTCTAGCTCCCTCCTCTCTGCCGTGGTCCAGCAGTTAGCGAGCTCCGCTGGGCTCCCTCATTCCTCCGGCTCCGACTTGGTCTGGCATTAACCATCCTGTGCTGTAGGTTGCCGGCACCATCTGCTCCACCTAGGACCTCTGGATTCCCCGTTGCCCTGGCTCATTGTCTATGGATCTCCGCTTCGGGGGCCAAAACAACCTGCTACACTGCCATTGGAGTCTGCGGTAAGTCCTCCTCCATGGCTCCATGGCTTTGGCCTGGATCCTGCTGTTGTTCTCCTGCTCTGGGCCCCTCCTGTCTTCTCCCTGGCTGCTCCCTCCTTCGTCGACTCCCTGGTCTCTGTTTGCTGGCCCCCTCCCGGGTGCCCTTACTCCTACCGAGCCTCCTCCTTAGTTCCCAACTGCTCCCCCCTTTGTTGTTCTATGGGGCGAGGACGCACCTTCTGGGAAGGAGGCGATATGTCAGGATTATGGACCAATTTTGCCCGTTTCTGTGTTCCCTTATTGAGTCTCCTTGTCCCCTTACTCCAGCAAGTCATGGCAAGAGGGTGTGTCATGAGGTGTTTATTAAATATAAAAATTACAATTAAAGCGCACTGAGCCGCCTGATCATGAGGGTCTTGGTAGCCAGTAGTAAACCTGCATCTGCTATCGAGTCCAGTATGTGAATACATCACTCATCTAAGCGTAAGGCAAAGAAAACAGAAATTGACTGTGGCATTTAACGGTAACAGTGATGATGAAGTGAGCACCAGTTATCGTGGCTGCGCCTCATACACCCGCTCCACGCTTATGGGTGGCAATCAAATGGACAGGGCGCTGTTTTCTCTGTTGTTTTGTTTTCTCTTATCTCGGTTGTAGTGTTTTGTTATAAGATATTCTCCATGAATTAATTCTATAAATATATTTCCAGGATTATGAAATTCATATGCACTGTCCAAATGTAGTCTATTCAGTGCTTGCTTGATCAGCCGTTTGAATAACGGTCTCTCTGTATAGTTAAAAAGGCAGATATTTTACAAGTTTATTTCCTTCATCGACAAAAGAAACTTATGTCAGAAAGAGAGTTTGGTTGTCAGCAAAGAAGGATAAGGAATATAAACATTGTTCCTGTTTAATTGCAATGGTGAATCCATAATGGCGGAGAAAATTAATCATAGATGGAGGTTTTAATCGCAGGTTAGAATTCTATTCCCCGATTTGTTAATCTCTGTTTGAAATGAAGTGTTGCAAAACAACTTTTAAAATAAAACCCAGATCAACAAATCCTTGATTAGCTCTAAACTTTGCTTAAATTAACCCTTGTTGGTGCAACCCCTAGTGTTTTAATTCATCTCTTTCGTTCACTTTCAATGATTTCTGTCCTCATTTTTTGAGGGACAGATAAATGTATGGGCTTTTTCAGGCTTTGGACCTTATGGACGAAATACGCTTGCACAATTTACATATGAACGTGACGACAGGAAAAATAAGCCGAGCAGCAGCTTTCTATTCTGATCTGATAGCCACAAAACCACACAAATTCTGTAGATATGTAAGAAATCCGGAACATTGTGCTTCCTACATTTTTCATCTTCAAACCAAACTTGCCATTTCAGTGTGTTTTTCATAATGATTACATGTTAGTTAAGTATAGCCTAGGTGGAGAGCAGAGACATTCTTTCAACAGGCTATTTGAAGATATTTGACCACATAATTATTTTGAAAGCAGTCCGGTCGAATGCAAGTGGTCAAATGTGGACAAGCATATTTAGTGTTGAACACTTGCAATCAGATCGATGGAAACGCATATTAATGTAAATGGGTCATGAGACATTTCTCAAAATATCTATAGAATTTTGATGATGGCAGAAGTTTCACTTTTGGACAAACTATCCCTTGAAGAAACCTGTAGGCTTTTGTTTATTTATTTATTTTAAAGTAAAATTATTTTGAACTACTGAGGTTTAGTATGTAACAAAAAAGAAAAAATGGTACAAATGAAAGTCAATAAAAAAGTGAAAGTGTGTGAGTATGTATTCAAAGTTGCTTAGGTTGTATATATTCAAATGTGGGGTCAGCAAAAAAGTGGCAGTAAAGACATTTAAAATGTTACTAAAGTTTGTGATTTTAAATAAATTCTATTCCTTTGAACGCTATGTGCATCAAAGAATCTTGAAAAAAAAGTATCACGGTTTTATTTAAATATTAAGCATCTCAACTGCTTTCTAACATTGATAATAATACGTTTCTTGAGCACGAAATAAGCATATAAGAATGATTTCTTAAGGATCATGTGACACAGAAGACTGGAAATTCAGTGATGACATCACAGGAATAAGCTTAAAATACATTAAAATAGAAAACAGTTATTTTTAATTTTAATAATATTTCTCAGTATTACTGTTGCTACTTAAGTTATGCCACAATAAATGCAGCTTGGTCAACATAAGAGACTTACAAAAAAAAAAAAAAAAAAAAAAAAAAAATGATGCCTGATTATGTCAATTATGCCTGAAATGTAAGTTACTTTTCTTAAATATTGGGGTGATTTATGAACTATAAGCATATAAGCATTCCACCTCAGGTTACTCCAGAGGGACTGACCCAGTAATAAGGTTAGGTACAGAGTAGGTTTGGATCAAAGTATCAGCTAAATTACAAAATGTAACATGCCAGTCACTACAATCTGCACTCAGTTTTGAGATTTTATTTGATTGCTGCATTACTCAATTGCGTTCCCGTGGACCTTAAGTGCTGTTACCCAAAGGATAGCTCTTAATAACACAGAAAATCTACTGAAACAATGAATCCCATAATGCACTGAACGCATTCCACACTCCATCAGTCTTTTGACCACCGCGGCTCGAATCCAACGCAGCTTCACAGTCTATTTCAGAGCATGTTGCCATGACGAGAACCTACTTGTTACTAAGGATCACTCAGGAAGAGAAGAAAAGGAGGAAAAAAGAAAGAAAGAAAAAAAGAAAGAAAGAAAGATAGGAGACAATGGGAGAGAATGGTTGTAATTAAGGGCAAATTACAATGTTGAGGGTCTTTTTCTCTCTTCCTTTTTGTGTGTGATTGTGCATGTAAATGTGTATTTAAAGGTTGCACTTGAAAGTCCAAGGCTGTAAAATATTCCTCCTCGTTTCATGGACCAAGTTGAAATTGCATAATCGTAATTCAGTCACATAAAATGCAGCTTCAAAACTGCAGTTCATGATAACAACTTGATCTTTACTGTAAAATTCAAAGACTCTACAGCAGTATCTGGGACAACAGCATTACAACAAACTTGCTAGGCAACCTTCTCTCTGTTGCCAAATGCTGTTGAATAATTAGATATGGCTTTAGAGGATTTCTGCAAAATCATTTCCATCTTTGGTCAACTACAAGTGATCTCTGTGTTAGACGAACAGCCTGTGAAGTTGCTCTCAGTGCTGTACGCTGAAGGGAAACAGATTTTTAATTCATGTTTGTGATGAATTAATAATTGCGTGCGCGTTCTTGTGTGTGTGTGTGTGTGTGTGTGTGCGTGTGCGTGCGAGCGCTTGGAATGGCACGGAATGAGAAAGAAGGAATTATAGAGTTATGACCCGTCAAACAAGCGGGGAAAGTGGAACAAACGAACACACACACACACAAAGAAACACAAACACATTTTAAATGATCCTTCCCCGTCCAATATTCACACACACATTCATACTCAGAGAGAGAGAGAGAGAGAGTGTAAGCATCCTGCAGTGTTAATTATAATTGTATAGGACTCAGCGCCGCCTAGTGGTTCAGATTTAATTAATCTGAATACCGCATGGAACTTAACAAATAAATAAATAAAAAATAAAAACCACACTGTCTCGGTTTCTTTTACACGTAGACCTATTCTGGGTTAAAAATTTAAATCCCAAATCAAGTCAACATTCAATCAAATAAATGAAAATAATAATATAAATTTTGAGTAGTAATTTTAGTAGGTTTTTTGTTTGTTTGTTTCAAACTATAAAAAAAAGTCGTATTAAGAAAACCATTTTATTTGACGGTCGTTTTTTTCAATACTCTTGTGTTTGTTGGTAGATTCGCGACGTTTTTCTGTCAAGGCGAATCTGCCGTGCGCAAACTGCAGGCATGCGATTGCGGTTTGACCGTTTGAGACATGGCTGATGATTTGGGAGACGAGTGGTGGACCCAGGGCGACAATTCAGGTAGCAAACATGTTTACTATGTGAAACTACATAGTCTTTTGATTATTTCAGCTATAGTTTGTAGCGTACTATTTGTATCATGTATTTTTTTGCTCTACGCGTGTCGTTTTGTAACTCCCTGCTGTGCCAGTGCGCTCCCTGACAAGGCTCCGTTAGATCTTTAAAAATTCAGCTGGAACTTACACGAAACTCCTGTCAGTAAACGGGCATCATTTGAAACTTGGTTAGTTGTGTATTCACAGATCTATGGCTAATCATCTCTTGCTAGAATCAGACTGCTCAAAACACGTGTTTACACGGCCAACAGTGCATCTTGGGATATGTAGTTTTCTTTCATGTAAATAATTGCAGTTCCAAATTTTTGTTTCTTCGTTCCAGAACTGGGTAGATTACTTACAAATTGTAGTCCGTTGCTAATTTCAAATTATATTTTAAAATTTGTAGCCTAGTTAGTAAAGTAATCCGTTACATTACGCATTTTAGGTGATGTATAATCAGACTACTTTTTGATGACTTTTAACTTCTCATTTTTCACATGGATTTAATTAATAATCTTGTACCATATTCATATAAAAATACAAAGAGTAAGGAAATATGTTCCTTTGACTGTTATTAACAACATGAAGTACAGTAAACTACATTACATCAAGGTTTCCCAAAATGGGGTTTGTTACGTTTAATGAAAAGCTAATAATTAAATTGTAAAAATATTAAATTACAATAAATAATTTAAAAATAACAAATCACACCACTTAGTAAAAACATATAATATTTTATTTGTTTAATTTCTTGTGACCATTAACCAGTGTCAGAGAACCGTGAACATGCAGATATGATACTTAATTATTGAATTATTTATTTTAAAATCTCAGGCAGGGCTTCAAGTAAATATATTAGTTGAAAGAGGTTCAGATGACCAAAAAGTTTGGGAATACCTGCATTGCATATAAATAAGAAATAATGTACATTTGTGCAATTTAATGTGTTTGAAAGACTAAGGCTGATAATACATGGGGCAACTTTCTCTGAGTAATGTTGCTCGGGCACTTTACCATTGAGAATGGGTAACACATTTTATTCTGGGATTCTGAGTACTTTAGATTGGTTGTGTCTCACCTGGTTGCCCGTTTACAGCAACATTACCCAAAGTTGCCCCATGTATAATCAGCCTAAAGCCTTCTGAAGACAAAGCGATGCATGGTTAAATAACCCACTGAGTGATCATTTAAATAAAAAGTAATGTGTTTATCACTACTTGATTCAATGTATAAGCATCAGGCTATTTTAGGAAGGAACATTTAAAAGATGAAACCGAGGTATTAGGGAGAATCAATAAATAATAGATAACAATATGAATAATATGTAGGCTAATCAATAAAAAATAACTGTAGTCTGATTATGAGTATGTTGTAATTTAATCTAATTACAAACCCAAATTACAAATTGTGAATAAAATCAGAATGCAATGATGTGGAAGTTTCAAATGTAAATATTTTATTTAGAATACAACATGGATGACATATCAAATGTTTAAACTGTGGAAATGTATCATTTTAAGGGAAAAATAAGTTGATTTTAAATTTCATGGCATCAACACATCTCAAAAAAGTTGGGACAAGACCATGTTTACCACTGTGTGGCGTCCCCTCTTCTTTTTATAACAGTCCGCAAACATCTGAGGACTGAGGAGACAAGTTGCTCAAGTTTAGGAATAGGAATGTTGTCCCATTCTTGTCTACTACAGGCTTCTAGTTGCTCAACTGTCTTAGGTCTTCTTGGACGCATCTTCCTCTTTGAGATGAGCCAAATGTTTTCTATGGGTGAAAGATCTGGACTGCAGGTTGGCCATTTCAGTCCCCGGTAGGGATGTTGCGGTGACAGATTTTTTCCACCGGTTAATCGACGTGTGAAAAAACCGGTAATCCCGGTGTCACCGGGGTTGCGTGTCGGGGATTTCGGGTGGCCAAAAATGCGGTCGTGCAGACGTGCACACGTCTCAATTTACTTTCACTTTAATTAGCGGCAATTCAGTAGCATTTGTTTGAATTAACCATGGGTTCATAAATTTTTTTCTTAATAAAAATACACAAAACAATAAGACACTCGCTTGTATTACATATTGCAAAATGAATAATAACTTAACACACTGTGCAAAAACTAAACAAAAGCACTTATGAAACGCCTTTAAAGTGCATTTATTAACAAAACAAACCACTGCACACATCGTGGAGGTATCAAACAAGAAATTATATAAAATATTACTATAATAATATAAATTATATAAAATTCACTATTCGTTAAATAAAGTGCCTGCCTTGGCTTTTTCAGCAAAAAAAAAAACACCGCACATCCATCGAATATGCAACGAACAAAAATCAAACACATCCCTGTTGGCATTTGGTTTGAATCCAAAATATTTCGAAATAGGTGCTTTTGCATTTCGCTTTGAAACCAGATCTTCCGCCATCCTTTAGCTCGCCTCACTCTGCTCAAATGATAAATGAAATCGGACACCTGCTGCTTTACTGCGGCGCTCGTTCCGCTCACGCTAAATTACGAAGGCACGTAGTCACTAACTGAATTAAGTGCTTTATTGCTATAGGTTAAAACTTGGGGACGGTGCCAGTGGTCAAGTGCTATGACCGGTAGGTGGGTTAAACACCGTGTATCACCGGTAACACCGACTATCGCAACAAGCCTAGTCCCTGGTAGGGCTGTGTGATTAATCAAAATCGAAATAAAATCGCGATTTGAGTGTGCGCGATTTCTAAATCGCTTTATAGCACAATTTTCCGCGGCCCTGACCTCCTGCAGTAGGCTATGTTATCTGAACCAATCAGGATGCAGCGCACCTAAGTGGAACGCGAGAACAGAGCAGACTGGGCATATGCCTAACTCCAGGTTCACACACTGTCTGTGATGCGCAGCCTTTTTGTTTTTCGAGCCAACTTAACGGATCATAACGTTCACAATGCACGCAGTAAAAAGATGAGAAAAGAAAAGGTTATAAATAAAAGGTGCGAAAAGATTTAATATCTTGCGCGTGAGCACAGGGAGAGTTGTGAGTGCACAGGACACAGGTTGAATGAGAGGAGACACGTTGTAAGGCAGCATATATATACAGTCTATGATCTGAGAACGCGCGTCTGGTTTTGTTAACAGAGCAAAGGAAATCTGCGTTCGAGTCAGTGATGCGCGGGTTATGAGTCATCCAAAAATATTTTTAATGATATTCGGCTCGCTGTCGGTCGGACCCTTTGAAATAAAAATGCCAGTTAAACCTTTGTCATTTATATAGTACTAGACACATTTTTGAAATACATAGTCCTACACTTTATTGGCTGAATAACTGGCATGAAGATGAGGCACGAGCTCGGTCTGCAGGTAGAGATGGAGGCGGCAAAGAAGACTGCATGGGGAGCAACGTCGCTGTTTTTGGTAAAACATTATTTTGATGACTTCATTAAGTTTTGTTTTATAGAAAACTATTTTTAAAAGATTTTCGTTTTGTATAAATTGTATCTTAATTTTATCAATGTTTTATAAATCAGTTGCTTGTATTTAATAAATAAGAAGCAAATTTATAGCCTAGCAGACAATGTAATGAGGCGCCAGCACGATCACTTGCATTGCAAGTGAACTAAACTCAGCGTGTGCCTCACAGATTTGAGAAATATAAGCTATATATTACAGAAAGCTTGAAATGTCTTCTTTTAAACGGAAATATTCAAACCAAAATAAATGGGCTACTCTCTGATGATGTAATCCATATGAAATGTGCCTTTCTCTCTGACATTCATGTCGAGTCTGCATCGTCAACTTCATCTTTGCAGCGACACAGAAAACACCAGTTTATTACTAAACAATTAAATGACTCCTTGCATATTTTGGAACCAGCAGGCCATTCTGGATTAAGCGAGACCCCACGGAATGAGTGAGCGGATCGGGATATTCAGAAATGCGCTCACGAGCCCGGATCGGTATAAACCTGAGCCTCAATGTCTGCTGCTGACCTTGCAGAAACATACAAATAGACATATTCAGACTAGATTATTTTAGTACAAATTATGAGTTTACTGACATTTTTTTTTATAATTCTTGACAAAATTATGATATATTAAGTCTTGTTTTTTTTTTTTTTTGCCTAGTTAGTTTTGCCTACGTTCCTATGGCCCATTGACGCTACGATGAGAATTTAGTGCTTTTTAAAAATGCGAGTCGGGTACAATATATATATATATATATATTTTTTGCGGTCGGAGTTGTGGGTGGGTTATTAATACATTGACCCACGCATCACTGGTGCGAGTGGAAAGATTCGCCCTCGCGCATTATTTTAATGTGCTTTCGTGTTACAATAATGCATTCTCGTTGCTGCTTCTGAACCGCGTACACATAACTTACTGTATACGCACTGCAGATGGAGTAAGTGACCCTTGGGCAATACATATATTGGGCAAAACATATAAAATCTGAGGTACCGCTACAGTGAGCTCTATGAGCAATGCATGGAGAAAAAAAAAGAATTTTGACTTATGTCTGTTCTAGAGACATTTGATAAAGCTC
Source organism: Carassius gibelio (assembly GCF_023724105.1). NCBI lineage: Eukaryota > Metazoa > Chordata > Actinopteri > Cypriniformes > Cyprinidae > Carassius > Carassius gibelio. The sequence continues at coordinate 12,715,019 of NC_068404.1, read as the reverse complement.
TTATTGGTTTTCTTTTGGAAATATGTTTAAAATTTGTACTGAATGCATTTATGACTGTAAAGCATGTTTATGTTTGTCAAAATCGTGATTAAAATCGAAATCGCAAAATTGATCAAAAATCGTGATAGGTTTTTTTTGTCCATATCGCACAGCCCTAGTCCCCGGATCCTCCTTCTACGCAGTCATGATGTTGTAATTGATCCAGTATGTGGTCTGACATGGTCATGTTGGAAAATGCAAGGTCTTCCCTGAAAGAGACGAGGATATCTAGAACTTGGATATACCTTTCAGCATTGATGGTGCCTTTCCATATGTGTAGCTGCCCATGCCACATGCACTCAAGCAAACCCCATATACCATCAGAGATGCAGGCTTCTGAACTGAGCACTGATAACAACTTGGGTTGTCCTTGTCCTCTTTAGTCCGGATGCCATGGTGTCCCAGTTTTCCAAAAAGAACTTAAAATTTTGATTCGTCTGACCACAGAACAGTTTTCCACTTTGCCACAATTTGAAATGAGCCTTGGCCCAGAAAAAAGTCTGCGCTTCTGAATCATGTTTCGATATGGCTTCTTTTTTGACCTATAGAGTTTTAGCCGGCAACGGCAAATGGCACGGTGGATTTACTGACAATGTTTTCTGGAATTATTCCTGAGCCCATGTTGTGATTTCCATTACAGTAGCATTCCTGTATGTGATGCAGTGCCGTCTAAGGGCCCGGAGATTGCAGGCATCCAGTATGGTTTTCCGGCCTTGAGCCTTACGCACAGAGATTGTTCCAGATTCTCTGAATCTTTGGATTATATTATGCACTGTAGATGATGATAACTTAAAAATCTTTAAAAAAAAATTATCTGAGAAACTCCTTTCTGATATCGCTTCACAATTTTTCCCCGCAGTATTTGAGGAATTGATGATCCTCTGCCCATCTTGACTTCTGAGATACACTGCCACTCTGAGAGGCTCTTTTTATACCCAATAATGTTTACCCAACCCAGTTGACCTAATATGTTGCAAATTGGTCCTCCAGCTGTTCCTTATATGCACATTTAACTTTTCCGGCCTCTTATTGCTACCTGTCCCAACGTTTTTGTAATGTGTAGCTCTCATGAAATCCAAATGAGCCAATATTTGGCACGACATTTCAAAATGTCTCACTTTCAACATTTGATATTGAACACATTTGATTTATCTATATTCTATTCTAAGTTTTGAGATTTGTAAATTATTCCATTCCTTTTTTACTTACAATTTGTACAGTGTCCCAACTTTTTTGGAATCGGGTTTGTTCAAGTACTTAATTTAACCTGTTAACTGTCACCCTGTCCCGAATATGGGACGCCTACATTGACTATACTATATTACAATCAAATCTAATCTAATCTTGACAAACTATATATCGTTGGAAAGGTCTAAGACTCCCAAATATATATTTTACCAATATTTTTTGTTAAAAATTATGTAGGAAAAGTAATAGATTAATTTATGACAAGAGTGCACCCTCAGAAATCTACATTACAAAAGGAGTTTTGACCTTTGTTAAAAAAAAAGACTTCCTCGTTGCCTTTTTCTCTATCACATTTTAGAAATCATCAGAAGTTATATATCACTTGAAAACATAAAATCTCAAAATTCATCCTTTAAAACCCATCAGACATTGCATTGCCATGTAAATGGCACATCAAAATCATGTTACAAAATGTTTTCAGTCATGAATTATAAAAATTTAGGTTTGTATCATGCACATTCAAGTCTATCTTAAAAAACGTGATTGACAGTTAACAGGTAAAAAAAAAATCTGATTACATTACCCAGCTCTGTTTAGTTTTTAATAATAATTTGGTGTTATGTGCATTGTGATGTTGTTGTGGTCTTCAATCAGTTTTCATTTCCCTTGCAAACTTTGCTTACTCACAGATGTGTCAGAGGTAGAGGAGGACACACAGCCACTTGAAGAAGAGCAACCGAAGAAATCTACCTCAAAGAAAAGGAAGGGTGAAAAACAGGTTCAAGACAACACCAAGAAAAAGAAGAGGAAGAAAACAGTTAAGGTAACACAAACAATATTTCTGGTGGTGATGCTTGTGAAGCCATTAAAAATATTTTCTGTCAGAATAGTGTGTGGAAGTTGGGTTCCATTCATGTTATCCATAGGAGAATTAATTATGAACAATAACTTAGCCAAAAGAAAGCCACTCATTTGAAGCACTCTGAATTACATTATCATACCATGTTTTCTTGTGTTCTCAGACTTCTTAAATATTTGTATATATGCATATTTTGCATCAAACTTAAATTTTATATTTTGTATTTGACTGTCGCTTGCAATTGTAGTTAATTCCCTTATTATAGCTGTTATGTACACTTATTTTCAGCTAAGTCTGTATGTTCTTATCTCTTAGTTGGTTGGTATAGTTTATGGCTTATAACCCCTTTAACAGTGACTTAAACCATGGCTTAACCAATGCCGTTGGTTTTGCAATTCTGTTTAGTGATACTAGAATTACAGAAATGACACGTGAGTTAAAGATTCAAAATTAAAGCTTGCTTAAAATGGTTTTGCCTTTAGGCTGAAATGGAGCTTATTGCCAAATGAAAAGTCCCCAAAATATGTTCAAATAAAAAGTGTTCACTTTGTCAAGCACCAAAGCTCTATTCAGTTGACCAAGCACAACAAAATGGGCCAGCTGACCAATTAGAGCAGACTGGGTATTTTAGAAAGGCAGGCTTTAAAGGGACAGAAACAGAGAAAAACAATGTGTTATTTTAACTTTAAATAATGTAAATGTATTCAATCAGACCCCCAAAATAAAGTTATTAAGTTGTAAATGAACATACACTGGCACTTCAGAACATGTAGAAACCTCAACTTTGTGAGTAAGTTTTTCATCAAAGAGATGTCTTTGAGACAAAAGGTCTTTGTGAGCAAAAACAGAACCAGGGCATCTTTAAGTAAAGAGTGTATTACTTTCCCTGCAGAAAGAATGTTTCATCACACAGGAGAGATCAGAGGAGAAAGACGATAAGGAGTCCAACAAAAACAAGAAGAGAAGAAAGGTAAGAATTATGATTCACATGTCGGTAAATGTTACTGTAGATGTCAAACTCTTCTGCTGCTTTGCAATAGATTTCACTTCATGCTTGATAAAAAGGGATAAAAAGACATGATAAAAAGAGCAAACTTTCTACAGAAATGCTTTGATTTCACTAAACATAATTTGACTTCTCATTTCTCATTTTGGTTTGCATGCAGACAGAGAAACTCTCCTTTTAAATTATATTAGAGGACAAGGTTTATCTTAATTCATTCATTCCTTTTCTAGTCACTGTTTCTGTCCCTGATGTATGTGATGTAAAACATGCTATTGTTGCATAATTCTCCTTTGTATTTAGAAGAAGAAAACCATCACAGATGTTCTGACGAGCGCCGAGCCGGTGCCGGGCTCTCCAGCTGACCTTGTGAGCCTTTTAAAGAGTCACCACAGCCAGACCCGCTCTGTTATTGAGCAGGAGGAACTGATGCTAAGCGGTGAGTCCATTAATGCATGTTTGTGGTTTCATCTGGGTCTGGATAAGGAAGTTGATTTTGTTTGTGTTCTTTTCTGTTTCAGAGTCTTGTTTCCTCAGCTCTAATGACCTTACACATAGCTTGTCTTCCTACCTCAAAGAAGGTGAAGTGCCTTTTTATGCACTTTTATTTTATGTTTCACTTTATGACCCCCAGCCCCAAAAAAAAGATTTCCAACCAGGAGTATCTTGACTGTAATTTTGAATATGTACAGAGATTTCCATATTGCAGAATTTACACTTACATTAAGTAAAAGTTTGGAGGTTTTGAAAGAAATCTCTTAGGCAAATATTGTTAAAAAAAAAAAAAAAAAAAGAAGAAAAGAAAAAAAAGTAATAATAATTATGACATGTTTTAAATGTAATTTATTCCTGTATTGACAAAACCGAATTTTCAGCAGTTAATAATCCAGTCCTCCATGTCATATGATTCTTCAGAAATCATTATAATAAGCTGCTTGAGCTCAAGGAACATTTTGATTAACTCTTTATTGTAAGGTGTCCTTGTTACACGTTATGTGTGCCTACTATTATAATAACAATTTATTATGCTTTACTACATGAAAGTAACCCTAACCATATATTAAATACATGTAATTAATTCATATTATTCAGTACTTAAATATATAATTACACTGTAACAAGGACACCTGTAAATAAAGTGTGACAAACATTTCTTATCATTTTCAGTGTTGTAGATGGGATAGTTCACACAAATCTGAAAAATCTATATTTACTCACTCTGTTGAACACAAAAGAAGATATTTTGATGAATGTTTTCAAACTGTTTCTGTTTAGCCATTGAATTCCATAGATTTTATTTCTCATCTTATTTTACTTTCAACCGACAAAAGAGACCTAGACAGGTTTGGGGCATCTTGAGTGTGAGTAAAGGATGACCGAATTTTCAGTTTTGAATGAACTATACATTTAATATTTTTGTGGTAACTGTGAAGTCCCAGTCTTCTAAATGATATTGTATAGACAATTCAAAGGGCTTTATTATTGTGTAATTGTTTTTTTTTTCTTCATTAACTAACACAGTAATCAACAGCTTTTTGAACAATTAGTTTATTTATATATATATATATATATATATATATATATATATATATATATATATATATATATATATATATATATATATATATATATATATATATATATATATATATATTACTACTATTTTTTTTTTTAGTTTGTCCAAAGTGGGCAAAAATACAGAAGCAGCACAGCCAGACCCGTTCAGTGGTGTTGCTCATCGTTTGCGGATCTGCTCTAAGGACGATTGATCTCATTAAGTGAGTCTCCGATTTCCTATTTTAAATAATACAGCGTTGCTTTCTCAACCGTTAAGACTTTTTTTCCCTTCTCTTTGTGTTTAAGGCATCTGATAGCGTTCAAAGGACAAGCTAAAGTGCTGAAGCTGTTCGCAAAACACATCAAGGTGGATGAACAGATAAAGTTACTGAGTAAAGGGGTGACCCATATTGCTGTTGGAACTCCTGGGAGAATTTGTGCTCTGTTAGAGAAAGGTTTGCTTTGATGCTCATTTCTTGAAAATCTGTTATTTTAACCAACTTTAAAAGGTTTTTTTTATTATTTTTTTTTATTGCTTGACTTGACTTGTGATCCTTGTACTCTAGAGGGTTTGACTACACAAGGACTAAAATATCTGGTTCTGGACTGGAACTACAGAGACCAGAAGCACAGGAGAATGGTGGATATACCAGAGGTAACACTCATGTGCTTCTTTCAGATGGGACAGACTTGTTCATAATTGAATTACAAAGATATTTTTAAAGAGTTGTAATCCTGATAGCAATGAATGTGTAATGATAACATAATAACATATTAAATGACTTGAACTTTTGTCTTTTTTTATGCAAGAATTGTTTTGCTATTTGCTGTTGTTAGTCGTCCACAATAATATATTTTTTAAATATATTTTTTTAATTATCCAGGAAAAGAAAGACTAACTTTTAAATGTTAATATCTGAAAAACTAAACTTTATTTTGATTTAATTCTCCTTAAATTGTATCTATTTTGTGATAACTGAAAAAAAATCTAATCTGTTGTTGTTTCAGGTGAAAGGAGACTTGCTGAAAATGATGGACCATGGTCTAATTCAGAGCTGCAGGGAAGGAACAGTTAAAATAGGACTCTTTTAAACTGATACTCTGCCCTCTGTTATTTACACATACATTACACGTTCATTTATTTGTTCAAAATGTGTAATAGAGCTATTGCGGTGTATTGTAGTGCCATATGTCTGCTGCATGAAAATGTTTTTTATGATTATAAATTAAAAGAAAATCTGATTGGTCAAAAAAAATATCCTTTTTTTTTTTTACTTGTAAACCATGAGCCCCTCCCATGATAGACTGTTCATCCTTCATTCACAATAAAGGCCTACTGATTTTTGCAATATTCTGTTGCAACACACAAACTCAGGCACCAAGCACACACACATTCACCCATATGCTGCTCCCACACATTACACCAGAGTCCAGGAATGAGGAGAGACGTTCTGATGGAAAAGAATGTGTGGAGTGCTGGGGAAGTTTAACAGTCAGAGCTAAGGACGGAGAACAGCTCTGTGTGTGTGTGTGTGTGTGTGTGTGTGTGCGTGTGTGCGCGCGTGTGTGTGTGTAAGGTGGAGTGGTTGCAGTTAATAAGTAACAGTCACTTCAGGTTCAAAGGTTCGGTCACACTGGGAACTGCGAAAACTTACTTCGGTGGCAGTTAAAGAAAACACTTGCTTATTTGTAGCTGTGTTATTAGTAGTTCTAGAGAATCTGACATGGGAAAGAAGCAGGCAGGTACAGGGCCACTGTCGAGGCGTCCGGATAACTCCGCGTTTAAACAGCAGAGGTTACCCGCCTGGTCTCCATCTCTCACGGCAAACACCGTGCTGCCTACCTTCTATATCCTCTCTCTCGTGTGCTTGTTACTGGGCATATGGCTCCTCATCACTGTTGAGAACACACACGAACTAAAGGTTAGACATGTTTTTATCATCTGCCAGTTTGCAAGAAAGCAGGAAGTGGAGAACTAGACGAGAAAGATGTGTTCCTTTGTGGAAACCAACTCAAAGCAACACACAACTCCATCAGAGAGTATGTTCTTATTGTGTGTTGGTCAAGTCATTTTGCTATTTTTTTTTACTTGTAATAGGCCTTAACATGTGTAATTTGATACATTTGACATCTTGGTTTTGCTACGATTATATTTCTCATCAAGGCTGGTGGTAAAAAGCCAAACTTAATAATACACTGATAATGACCGAAGCCATTGCAACTTAATTTGAATTATTTGTTTAATTTAAGTAGCTGACTCACGACGATGGACCATGAGTTATTTGTATTGTTCTTAGCACTGCTTGCTTAGGAAGCCATATGTAGGGACCATAATGTCATAACTTTGGGGTGAACGTTTTATGAACTATAAAAATATGCTAAAAATAATTTATGAGTCTATAAAAATACAAAAGATAACAAGAAAATCTAAATAAGTAGATAAACAATCATAAATAACCCCACCTAGCTACAGTTTAGCAAATGCATAGCAATATAATTTACAATACAATATTGTACAATATACAATATTTTACTTTTTATAGTGAAATGTAGGCCTAAATTGTAACCAGTAGTTTTTTTATTGAGAAATATTGTTTTTACACTTTATTCTGGATGTGAAATATCCTAAATTCTAGAATGACTCATGTGAATTCTAGAATGACTGAGGGCTGCAGCTCAACATGCTGAAGTATGTATTGCCACGACTTCAACAAGCCACATTTTACATTCATATTGTATGGAACATACATTTATTTTTTTATTTATTGTTGCATAGGTGGACTACACCAATGCTGGAACATGTGAAGAATGCTTCAATTTGAGGAAGAGTCCCAACGACTCCACAAAAGCCTGCACGTGCACAGTCAGCTTCCACGTACCGACAACCTTTCCGGTTTGTCTGACTGTATACAATACCTTTCAAAGTTTTTTTTTAAAGAAATTAATACTTTTATTCAGGAAAGATACATTTAATTTCCAAAAGTGACAGTAAAGACATTTATAATTACTGAACATTTATTTTAAAATGTTTAATTAAAAGTTTCATTTCCCCCCAAAACTTTCCATTCATGAAATCATTTTGAAAACACGTGTAGCTATCATGGTTTCCACAAAAACATTAAGCAGCACAGCTTTTTTTTTAACTTTAATAATAATGTCTCTTGAGCATTAAATCAGAGAAAATTTGAATAATTTCTGAAGGATCATGCAACATTGAAGACTGGAGTAATAGTGCTGCAAATTCAGCTTTGTCTTCAGAGGAATAAATTATTTTCGTATAGCCTACACGATTTACACCAATACATTTCTATGGCAAGTTTGTATGCTTCAGTTTTTAAACCATTCCCACACTCACAGCTTAATATAAAATGAGAAGACGTCCTAGATTAAAGTAATTAAAAAAGTATGTTGTCTAATTTAAACGAGACAACCTTATTATGAACCTCATAATTTGTCATCAGCGTGTTTCCTTTCAACATGTAGTAGTTGGTCTGAGCGCGCGCTGTCTCCCTCAGGGCGATGTTTTCTTTTACTACGGTCTGAGGAACTTTCATCAGAACCTGCGGAGGTACATGGACTCCCGCGATGATGCACAGATGGTGGGGAGGAAGAACAACCTGAAGGTGCTCGACGTCTCTTTCACTCCCCTTCTGTTTGCACTCTTTTTCACGCTCTTTCCTCATCCCTCCCACTCACTGATTAAAATAACGTCTGTCTTTATTTGATCTATCACTACGCTTCACATTAGTAGCGCTGCTGTCTCATTCAATCTGCTGTTACTGCTCACGTAGACACCGAGTTCATACTGCGCTCCCTTCGATTACGATGCAGACAGAAACCCCATAGCCCCCTGCGGTGCCGTGGCCAACAGTATGTTCAATGGTAAGACCCATGTTACAATTATGCCAATAAGCCTTCCATTTTTATCCATTTTTATGCTTATATATAGACACATTTATTACATTATCACAGTTTTGCTATGGTTTAGAAAATGCGACAAGAAGTCAGTTAAATTGAGTCAGGACAAATTAATTTGGATTATTTCAGAAAACGTTGATAGAAGTAATGAATTAGGTTGAATAGCTATCAGATTTTGTTCAGCCTGTTCTGTAAAAAGGTCGCATTGAGCAATTTAAGAAAGGACTGTTAAGCAAAACATGGTCAGGTCAAAATGACTGTATAATTTTATAAATTTGATTGCTAGTCCACTGTATGACGAATTTTTTAGTATAATATGTCAGTTTATTTTGCTATAGTCACTTACATAAATGCAATATAGTGTGTGTGTATATATATATATATATATATATATATATATATATATATATATATATATATATATATATATTATTATTATTTTTTTTTTTATTTTTTTTTTTTCAGACTCATTAACAGTGATGTATAATCTAATGGATGGGTCAAAAATACAAGTCCCACTCTACAGGAAGGGCATTGCTTGGTACACGGACAAAAACGTCAAGTTCCGTAACCCTTCAACCAACAACACATTCCCTCTCCAACAAGCCTTTGAAGGTAGGCTACACACCATAGACCACATGTTTATGAACATATGTGTCAGTTTTTCTCATTGCTGTCTCTCTGTTTGTTCTCAGGCACGACTCGGCCCTTGTATTGGCAGCGTCCGGTTTATGAGCTGGATGACACAGACTCCAACAACAATGGCTTTATAAATGACGACCTGATTGTTTGGATGAGAGAGGCGGCCTTCCCTAATTTCAAAAAGCTTTATGGGGTTCTCAATCGTGCTCAAGGGCCTTTCACTGAAGGCCTGCCTGCTGGCAACTACACCCTCTCTATAAATTACAGTATCCTTGCTTGATGGAGAACAGAATTGGTTGTAAATGGAAGGAAATTGTTCAGCAGCACCGACAGGCTTTCAGTTCAGTGAAAAAACCTATTTAAATAGCTGACAAATTTACTTAGTCACAATGTGACTTTTTTTGTTAAAAGAGATGGTTCCTCCAAAAATAACAATTCTGTTATCATTTACTCACTTTCATGTAATTTTAAACATCTATGACTTACTCGGAAAAACACAAAATGTTTTGAAGTATATTGTTATGGTTACCAAACAGTTTTGGTGACCAATGACTAATAATAATAAAAAAAAAAAAACATTTCTTAAAAGATGATCTTTACATATCTCAGAGAAAGTAAGACACACGGTTGAAACAGAATATGTATTTTGGGGTGAACTATCTCTTTAGGAGATTATATTTATCAGTTACATTTGTTTTTCCTGTAACAAGGTTTTGCCTTGACTAATAACTCCAGATTTTCCTGTCGAGCCCTTTAGAGGTCGGAAGGAGCTGGTGATCTCGACGGTGACCTGGTTTGGTGGGCAGAATTACTTCCTGCCCATAGCATACCTGGTCACCAGTGGACTGATCTTGGTGACGGCTGTCGTACTCACAACGGTGTATGTGAAAGTGGGCAAAAGGGGCAAGAACATGGAGGAATAGACCAAAAGATGGAAATGTCCATCAGAAAACAATGATGAAAAATTGCACTCGAGCCATTATTAAGCAGACGAAAGCAGTACAAATGTATTATTTAATTTAACTTTATATTGGGTTTTCTAATTTTGAGAATAAATTGAACAAAACCTATTTGATACGATTGTATAATAAAATATATAGTTGGATATATAGTGAAAAATATTCAGTGAAATCATGTGCGCTATTTGTCAATTTGTACTAAAATTGTTTTGCTTAAAATATACTTTGTAATTGAAACAAACAAACCTGTATAAAAGCAGAACATTGCAAAACAGAAACATTTTCACAAGTGGACTTTTGAACCCCACTGTACGCTACATATTTATATCCTGATGACATGTAAAAACTGGCCTGTATTTCCAGACAGGAAATGAGTAATGGATAATTATCATTTCCAGCTGTCTTGAATCATTGCACTGGGGTCTTTTCTCACATTTGACACATTCTAAGTTTGGAATGGCATACTACTAATTTATGTATGTTATATGTATATTGTGCATAGTATGCAAATTTACTTTCTACTGCACATAACCATATGACTTATGTGTAAAATGTGCAGTAGACAAAGGGTACACTTGACTTGATCTAGTTACAGTGAGATGGATGAGCCAACAGCAACCGTATACTGTTTAAAAACAATTTATTAAAATACATTATATATAATAATAGCATAAAGTGCTATATATGCAGTAAGGAGTGTACTAGTAATTTGTCCTAACTACCAGCAGGGGGCGTCTTTGACAATTTACGAAATCTTGATCTGTGAACACACAATTACCACCTGTGTTTACTGAACTCTGCATTTACTTGCTAGGACTATATACTGTACAACATACAACAGTGCATAGTTATTTTTCATTTAAAAGTTGTAGAAGAATACCATAGTTTGCACACTTGGCTTATGTATTTCTTATGCGCTAAGTAGTTTAAAGTGACTCTTTTGTCAGTATGCAGTGTCACTCAGACGCTAGAATCCTACTTTCAGGAAATTTTAGGTCTTTTGTCAGTCTAAATTATTTGTGATTGTTTAATAATTGTTAATGATAAATTTATTTAGTAGCAAAGTGTGACATAAGTGTTTTCTAATTCCTTTATAATTATTACCAATATTATATATACTATTGAGGGAGGGACTATGTGGAATTTATCATTTAAAGATCTTTTGTCAGTGCAAGACACTTTGAATGAAGTATACAGTGTATTTAAAATATTGAAAAATAACATGTCTTTTAACATATAATTTTCAGTGTATATCTTTATGTACATTTTTAAATTAAATTTTCATGTTTAAAAATTTTGAAGCTCAAATCTGTTCATTTGCTTTGGGATTTCAGCTGCTTGGGTCACATTAATAGATGTGTGTTTATATTTTAATATGTCAATGTGAAAATAAAATGAGAAATCCCATGCTGAATAAATTTGAAGGCGATGATACAAAGCTATGAATTAATCCAGCTGTCTGATTTTTTTAAATCACATTTTATTTTTAATAAAACTTCAGTTTAACATTTTTAAATTGTTTTTCTTTATAATCAATCTACAGTACCAATCATCATTTAGAGACAGATGCACAGTGATCAGCAGACACACATGAACACACACACACAGGCTTGTGGATACAGTGCACAGAAACACATTAGATAGAACAGATTTCAAGAACTACAAGCAGATATAAACATACACGACTGAATCTGGTACACTTTAAAGCACACAAAGACACTGAAACATACAGGCATGTCCATAGCACCGCCACTGTGGACATTTCTTTGCTTTAAGCCAGTAAACTAATGCAAGTACCGAAATACGTCTTATAATGTTATTGTAAATGACAAACATAACAGTGTACTATTTTAACTTTGAACATGCAACATCCTGGTATCCAAAATCCATAGCGTGAGGCAATGTTTGGTCTGATAACATTAAATCAAATGGATAATAGGATTGATTATCCATCAGGTTATTTGGTCTTCAAGTCAACAATAATAATAAAGAAAAGACTTGGCACAGAGTGAATCCTGTTATAGGCAAGAATGTCGGCATCCTGTTTTGCTCTTTAACCTTTGACCACTAAAGGGTCACATTTGGTAAAGTATCCATTAGGACAGTGCAACTATGTGAGCAGTGCATGCTTGGTAGCTTAAACTCGACCTGTTAGTGGTTTGGGAGTATTAATATTAGTATTAAGACACATCAGCAGGAAAAATAAAATGGATTTTTGCGTGGCACAGGTTTTGACGCGCATGACTAATAATATATTTGGCATGAACGTCTATGTGCAGTCATGCACGGATGACTTTTCCATGGAAATTGAAAATGCAGCACCAGCACCATTGTTGTAACGTTATTTGTAAGAAAGGCCTTGCTAGTTCCTGCACTTAATAAATGTCTGTCAGTCTGTCCTACTTAAATTTATTGAGACTTAACTGAACAATGCACACAACCATCATCTGTTCCAAAACCTTGTGAGCTACCTAGCAAGACAGCATTTTAAGGCATCAAATGATCTCCCCCAAAAAGCAGACTGCATTGCAATGAGTTTAGTGAAAAAATCATCCAAGAGGAGAGAAATACTTTGATGATAATAAATAACCCATTCATTCAATAATGTTATGTTAAATATACATTAAAAAACTGACTGTTTTGCCCAGTATTTGTGTAAAATAGATTTTTGTGCTTAGGTGTTAGCTTAGCAACATGCTAAACATTATCTAGTAACATGCTAGCTGGGTACGACTACAAGACTTTTCAAATCTAAACAGATTTTTAAACACTAGGCATCATACATTTGCTAACTTGGTTACAGAGGAAAAACTGGGCATCCCTGCCAGTCTATGGTCATTGTAAACTATGATTTTAAGTGAAATCAGTCACCTTAAATCTGCAGACTGACTGACTTTCAGCAACTAGCACAGATTTGTCAAGACTGTAAATTAGGGCAAAAATTTAGAAAAAAGTGTATTCAAGCTTTAAGTCAGTGACTAATGATATGGTGCATTGATGCAACACAGAAAAAAAAATATTTGTATATATCTATAAGATATACTAGAAAACTTGTTTTGACTGTTATAAAACTGTATTTTTGACTTTTTTTCCATTGTTTCAACAACTGAGTACCTAATCTAGAATTTTGAACACTAGATTTACACAGAAGACTGAAAGACTTTCTTGACAGTTTTCAGGGTTTATATAATTTCACAAGCCAATGATGAACTGTCATCAGATGACTGATGATTTCCGGTGTGACTTTATTACAGAATTTGCCATTTCAATTATTATATTTTGGCTGCATTTGTGAGTTAAATAAAAAAAATAAAACTGGCACATAATATCATTCTCTTGATAGATCATCCACAGCTACCTGAATCTATTAAACTGTAACCAGATCGAAAATATTGTATCTGGCTAATGTTGGCTAATTTGGCTAATAAAACCAGTCAGATGTGCACCCCTATAAGTTAGTATGCTGCAAAGCTAAGGCAGGAGTCTATGTAGGCAGTTTAGATAGCAAGTTAACTCATCAGGTTTTGGAGCAGAACTAGAGAAACCAGCAAAGGCTTGTGTTGCTTTGTCACAAAGAAGGCACCTATGTAACAGCAGAATACAATACAACAGTGCAAAATGACAGTGAATCACAGTGTTATGAGAGTGTCTATTCATTTGAAATGCGATCATTTGCTATTCTGCGTGAGGGCGGTTTTGTTTAAACTATCTTTGCCTAAAGGGAAAAATGTGCCTTACAACGAGCGATCGAGTCGAATACATCTCCGCTCTCAGAAAAATGCACAGATATCTAAGGACTCACAGTTTGATAGCAGAGCACAGTCACGTATATGCACTCGTACACACACATTAAGACGTATGAACACACAAAACACAGTAGTGTAACGAGATCGCTGCTTGTCTCTCTCTCCTGACATTCCTGTGTGTTATTTCAGTGATAGGACTTGCGCGGCGTACAATTTGAGACGGCAAATGCTGATCTGATCTGCTGATTTCTTGGAAAGGTAGTGTTCAGCCGTGGGCTTCCAAAAGGGTCTGCTCTTCTGCGATTGGTCAGTCTTTTTTCTGACATGGTGCATTGTGGGTATTCTGTGGCACTTGGTACAACTGTCCATCTGTGAGTGTGGCTTGATCAGATGTGCTCTTGGGTGTGTCATAGGCTGAGCTTGCCGATTGGCTGCTGTCTGTCCGAGCCACTAAACCACGCCCCCTGAATGGTAGAGTGCCTCCTGATAGGTGGTTAGCCCTGTCAATCATGATTGGCATGGCATATTCAGTGCCAGACGCAGGAAGGGGCTCAGCGTAAGCATGGTAATGTTCAGGGGGGATAGGAGCATCATACTCAGGGGGATCAGCTTCTTCGGGCTTAAACGTTGACCTTTGTCCAAGAGAGGCCATTGTACCAGTGACAAGTGGTTGGGCGTATTCTACACAGATAGGAAAAGCAGAAAATAGATTGTTCAAGTGTTTGTTTGAGAACATAAAACTAATTTGAACAGTGTGTTTGTATGTGTACCTGCAAGCTCCACCTGGGGTCTCTGGTGGTCTACTCTTGCTGTGGAACTGTAACGAACACAGTCTTCTCCATCCAACTTTGAGGGCAGCAACTGTTTCATACTCTTCCACCACACTAAAACACACATTAAAGCACATTTAATAATTCATGTAGGTGTAAATGCAAAAGACTAAACAATTGAGAACAGACGCACCTGTGCGCTCCCAGTGTGGAAGGTCATAAGTCACCTCTGGGCTTTTCCTGTAAGTACAGATGGTGTCCTTTAAGGCTATTTGCATTAAAACGGTCTTTGCACACTGCGTTGAAATTTTCGCATGTTAAAAAATAAATATGACCTCACGTTGTGTCAATCACGTTTACACACTGCCTCCAAAGCTTGCGTCCGTAATACTAATAAAAATAAAAATTGGGACCAGGTTTGATTTTCTGGGTTACGCATCGGTAGCAAGAATTTTGATAGAAAAGGATGATGAATTTGAAAAAAAACAAACAAACAAACTGAAAAAACACGTACAAAAATTTCAGGCTCAGTGCGCAATGACCTTTAGTTTACATTTTCATGAATGACATGGTTTTAATATTAGGCTAAAATAAAGTAGTCAATGTTTGAAGTGGATCAAAACCTTTCAAAGTTGTCAAAATCAACAAAAACCAAATCAACACCCGTTCTTTCCTTAGGACAACTCTGATTAACTTTTCTGATCCACTTCAAATGTTGACTTCTGTATCATAGCTTAATGATCTATTGGGGATTTTTTCAACTATTTGGATCAAACTATTTGTTGAGATATGGAAATGTTTTTACCAACCTGTTCTTCCACAGCCACGAGCAGACCATGACTAACACAAGCGTTGTCAGAACCACCACCAATACAGGAACCAACACTGCCACCAGCGCCACCTCTTTTACATTCACACAGCACATTAATAACATTAATCTAGTGTCAATGAATACTGTTTTGCCTAATTAAATAAGAAATAAAAAATGTTGTAAATAATAATAAATACTGTATTCAGCACTAAACAGTAATGAAAGATGGATTCAACTAATAAAAATTTGGCTATTTCACCCAATTTTTGCATGTGATTTGTATTTTTTTATAATTCTAAACCTAGCAACATGCTTAAATGAGAAACCTAAATGAGTGCACTTCATATGAGAATCAAATGAAAAGAGAGTTTGCCGCCTACATAAAACGAATTAAAATAAGTTATTTATGGAGGTTACATTTCACAAAGAATGCTGCCTAAGGGGCTGTTCACACAGAATATGCTTAAGCCTTCAAGTGTGCTGCTTTTTTATGTAAAAGTGCTAGACAGAAGTGCTTGACTATTGCATTCACTGCTTGCTTATCACAGGATTCTAATAACCTGGTGGTCAATTTAAAAAAAAAAAAAACTTGAGGCCATGAGTTTTTTTGTCATTCCATTGCCTTACATATTGGTGTGAACAAAAGGCCCCTAAGAAAGAAGATGCCTATATAGACGCCAAGGCAGCTTACTAAAGTTTATACCAAAGCTCATTTGTTAAATAACTGAATGAAGTGTGTTCTTACCATCGTGAGAGTGTGGAGGCATGGTGGTGTTTCGGATGTTGGGTGTGTGTGTCGTCCTCTCCTGTAGTGGGGGCACTGTGCTTTTTCTGCGAGGGGGAGGAGGGGCTGGATGGAAGGTTCCTGGCCACGCTGACCAACAGAAAGAGATTCAATCATGTTTAGCATGGCTAACTTGCCGAATCGGAGTCTGATTTCTCTGATTAGTCTCACCTGCATAAGGTTGGCAGCCCAGCAGCTCCATTTTAAGGGCGATCCTTTGGTGCCACTGCAAGGGACATATTCGGATGAAGCGCGCTTCAATTGGAGGAATAAAGTTGTTCCGCACTTCCTGGAGATAGTTGGTGTTGCCTTGGAAAATCTGTTACAGAGAAACAAGGACACATTAGCAACAAAGAACATTTGGCCTCAGACCAAGGCCCATCTTATTTACGCCTAATCAATGCTCTTCTCCTTAAGCTCCCTGACAGTCGATGGACATTCATTATTAATGACCACAGAGTGCACTTTAATTTCAGGCTCCTTAAACCTCAGGAATGTAAAACCAATTTTTCTGGAAATATGCAAAGCTTGATGTCATTCTGCAGCAGTTCCAACACCAGCGCCAAAAACCCACCAAACACAAAAGAAGAACAGACAACAAAACAAAATATGCTCTGCTTCAAAACCTACAGAACCGGATCTGCTAGTCAATGTATGGTGCCTCTAATGATTGTCTTGTTTTGGCTTAATTCAATTGCAATAAATTCACGAGTTCACGCTTACAATATAATTAGCTGAGGTATAGTATGCGTATTTGACGTGCTGTTCGGGGAAGGGCTCAGAGCTTGGGAGGAGATGAGGTGAAGGAAGGATGCTGATAAATCGTCAATGGACAGAGGTAAGTCAGTGATATTTATACTGTGGTATTGATTACTTGATTGTGGTCCACCTGTGTTGATTTAGGCTAAGTTTCTGATGTGCTCCTCCCGAATAGAACATCATTAAAATTTTATAAAATTGCATAGAATATAAGTGCATAAAAATAAAATAAAAGGATAGGGCAAAAAAATTGTAAACCTAGATTTCATTTAACACTTCCAATCCAATCCAAAATTTTACCCAATATTTGTATTTTTAGGTCTTAGCATCAGGTTAACATTAAACATCTTTTTTTTTTTTTTTTTTTTTTTTTTAATGTTGCTTCCAATGTAGAGCATTCTAAATCAGTCATGAATAAAGTTAATGCTGGTTAGAATGCTGTCTTAAAAGATTATGGAACAGATCAAAGCAAACATGATACAAACAATCCTCCATACCTTATTTTTATCTGATCCACCTTGATAGGGTTTCCACTGCTGTCCGTCATGGCTATATAACACCTCATAGGCCGAAACGTAAAACTGATATTCTTGGAGGGTGGAGCCAGTGGTGGTTATACCTGAGAAGCAGAGTCGACTGACTGACCAATCAAATTACAGACGCAAACACACTGATGCCTCTTTCTCTCTCACACACAAACTCTACCTGTTATTTTTTTCTCCTTCTTTAAGTCCACTTGAATCCATTCTTTTATGTCACTGTTGGCTGCAGCCCACGGACGTCCTGATGTTTTGAGGCGAGCCCCTGTGGGGCCCCAGACAGAGGGCTCCTTCCCATGACCGCCCCATTCCCATTCTGAGGAGGCTGTGATCTGAGAGTCACTGACCACCCCCGACTCCAAACCCAAAGTGCCATAGCAACCTTGAGAGAGAGAAAATGAAAGCTTCTATTATTAGATCATCAAGGTGTTGAGCATTTCTGTAGAACTGACAGGAATAAAGAACAAACGTCTTCATTAAATCTTCAAGTTATTTTAACAGATTTTATTTTATTTTTTTACAATTTGGGAAAAACAAAGCATTCTATAAGATACTACACAACCAAGAAATACTCCAAATAGTCAATAGGTTCGACACATTACTGATTCACTTACCACTAGTCTTGAAGGTAAAGAGGCTTGGGGAGAGATTTCCACTGTAAGAGGGAGAGAGAAGCAGAGTTATCATTGTGTCTACTAATCAATCAGTTTATTACATAGAAGAGAAAAAAAAAACAATTCAACCAAAGAGCGGAATCGAATCTAACTAGATTTGCATTCCCAGAAAGAAATATCAGTGCTTGCAAGACAGCAAAGTGCTTTAATAAGCTGAAGTTTTGGGCTTTGATTCGGAGTTAATGAAATGCAGCATCAGAGATGTTTTGCACACAGCATGCATCTCGTTTTCCACCAGCTGTGCATGAGAATCAACACACAACGCAAGATCATCTTCACGCTGTAGACACTCATGGATAGCTGCAAATAAATGCATCCAGTATGCAAATGTTAAGCTGTTGCTTAAGCTGTGTTCACGTCATGTCGGAATTACCATAATTACCAGATGACAATTTAGAGCAGTTCAGGTCCCGTTTCTATGGTAACACACGATTCATAATGAAAAGACAGATCCATGTGCTTGCTTTGTTGTTTATGACAGTACTTCATTCACCACATTAACTCACCTCTGTATGCTCTTGTGAAATACTGAAGAACAAAAATTACTATAATAACAATAATATACTTAAGTCAAAGCTTTGATCAAATTTACTTTCCAACTTATAATTACAAATTTAAGAAAAATAGACATGGTTTTTACTTGTTTGAAAACTTGCTATTAGACTAATTCTATACTTGCTAAAAACTATAATGAATATTTATAATATATATATATATATAGATATATCTATATATATATATATATATATATATATATATATATATATATACACACACATTGTAGAAAGGGGGTTCCTTACAATATTTGGAAGGTCAAATTTTATTTGTGTAAAATTTTGAAAATCACTGCATAGCACAGTTAAAGGGAATTAATTTGCAGAAAAGACTAAGAAAATTTTATTAAGAGGAATTTCAGAACTTCACTGCCTTGCAAGCCCTGTAATCAAATGAAATTGATTTTCCCATGAAGAAAGCAAGCAAGAATGTAAATGGGTTACTCACGGCACAGATGTCACATTGTTGGCCAGCGAGCTTTCGTAGTGTGGGATGCCTTTGCTGCTGACCACACTGATTTGCCCCCCCAGTGTGTTGGAGACCACACCCGCATGAACACCGGCCAGACAGAGAGGAGAAGACTGCAGAAAGAGACGTGAGACATTAAGACAGCTGACACTGACTCACTCACCTAAAACCCACAAGCTGTGACTTGGCATGCTGAGGTCACATCCTTGAAGAAGAATTGCAGTGGTATCATTTATGCCACTATGATAAAGAATGATGGATGATTCATTTGGCTAACTTCTTCCAGGGTTTAGACTTAGACACACACACACACACACATTTAGTTCTCACAGGCCACATACACATTGCACATTTTCAGGAAACACAAATGGGTCTACAACACTATTCAAAAGTTTGACCTCAGTAATATAAAAAAAATATTCAGCTTTTATTCAGCAAGGACCCATTAGATATCGGTAATGTTACAAATGATTTTTTATTTTAAATAAGTGCTGTTTTTTCCAAAAAAAAAAAAAAAAAAAAAATATATATATATATATATATATATATATATATATATATATATTTCCCCCCCCCAAAACCATTAACCTTTAATCACCCTCATGTTACTCCAAACCTTGTTTTTTTCCCCTTGAATGTTTCAACGGTTTTTGCCATAGAATGAATGTCAAAAGGGTAAAAAAAAATAAAAAAAACATATATACATATACATACATATATATATATATATATATATATATATATATATATATATATATATATATATATATATATATATATATATATATATATATACACATATATATATATATATATATATATATATATATATATATATATACATATATATATATATATATATATACATATATACATATATATATATATATATATATATATATATATATATATATATATATATATATATATATATATATATATATATATATATATACACATACTGTATACACTGCTTTTTTCATGCTCTACTTTTGAATATTTGAAACCAACTGAAAAATTGGCAGCCAGTCAGCATGAATTCTCAGTGAATTCAGCTGTCAGTTGCAGTTGCCATTCAAATAAATAACCAAATCTGTTTGTGTCCATTAAAAGAATCAGGTCAGATGCAACTTGGTTTTGATTCGTTTTCATTAGTGAATGTTGACTATACAATGCTATTCCGCATGCATTCTGTGGACTACTGATGTAGAGTAGCGATAAAGCTTGCCAGAAAATACAACTCATTTAGCAGCTTATGGGGTGACAGGAAATGTACCACATCTGCCATCTGCTATGGCAGCACATAAAGGACGAAACGCAAGTATCATTTACACACATAATGTGCATCCTAGCCTCTATTTTGTTGAATTAGGGCCTTAAAAAGCTTCTTGTCTTTCTTAATAGGTTCCCTAATGTGTCCAAGAGCTGCACAATTAATCAAATAAACAAATCAAGATTATGTTTACAACAAATATGTCTGCAGTGCATGTGAACGCAACAAAATCAGATTTAGCATTTAAATCAGTCTTATAAGCCTGTCAGCAAGAAAAACAGTCCTAATAAAGAAGTTTTAAACAATCTGATCCACAGATGCGTGTTTTACAGTGCACTCATATTTGCAGTGGCACTCGAATGCACATTATGCTGAAATGATGACTTCCAAACTTCCCAGAAGGACTTCGAGCACTCAGGAGAAAATAACAACCACATCTAACTACAGTGTTTACATGGCCAGAGCCACTAGCTGCCCAACACTGGAATAATAGTAAAATTGCTAGTTTAAAAAGAAAAAATTACAGTTCTGATTAGACATACACACACAGTTGGGACTCCAAACCAAAAAGAGACCACAAGCACTAGACAAACTCTCAACACCCACACACACCGACACCGCAAACATACACCACTTCCTCCGGGCAAAATAAAACAGCACTCTTGCCACAAACAACCCATGCACACACACACAATCGTAAAGGCTTCATATGGGCCCCTCACTAATTCTGAGGGGTGTATCTGAACTGAGAAACAAGACTGTTGTCAGCTGGTCTGCATTAGAAAACCATTCAGCCAAACCTGATCTAACATCTCCCCATGAAACACACTGTCATACACACATAAAAACATGCACACATACATCCAAACACACAGACACGCATACCAACACACCCCTAGGAGACCAAGAGCTTTAAAACTGACACGCAGAATCATTTACAATGACTCAACTTCAGAAGAACGTCTCCTTCACACTCTGTCTTTTGTCTTAAGTTTGAAACGGGCTCTTAAGTAGAAAACTGCCTATTGTGTTCAAACAGACTAAATGAAATCATCCGAAAGCAAGCAGGAAGCATTAAAGGGGTGATGAGGTCATCAGCAATGACCTAATGTACAGCCAAGACAGTGTGCGGTCGTGCTGAAAGAAAAATACAGCTGACAGCATCTGTGACATGCTTTTCATCATTTTGACTCGTCCCTTTATCTGTAAAAACATTAGTCGATGCACTTATACAGTGTTTTAAATACGCTACTGCTTTGAAAAAACAACCCATTTACCTAAATTTGTTACTTCAGACTTATGTGCCCTCTAGAAGCTTGCGTTCTGCAAGTGAACGTCGCTTGATTGTGCCATCCCAAAGAAGCACAAAGTCACTTTTATGGACTTTTAAATTAAATGTTCCCTCCTGGTGGAATGACCTTCCCAACTCAATCCTGACCGTCCTTAGCCATCTTCAAGAATCGGCTTAAAACACATCTCTTCCATCTTTATTTGACCCTCTAACTTTAACACTCACTATTCTAATTCTATTCTTTACAAAAAACAATCTAACTACCTTTCTAATCTTTTTGTAATCTTGTCATTAATTATGCAATTGTATGTGTATGTGTAAAGACCTCTAACACTAGCTTGCTCTATTCTTTTTTTATTCTATCTGTTTTCTTTATATTATATTATTTAAAATCCCATGCTAGGTGTACTGTGTTAACCTAACTGAGACTTGTTATAGCACTTATATATCATTGCACTTTTTGTTGTTTTTGATTGCTTCCACTGTGCTCATCTGTAAGTCGCTTTGGATAAAAGCGTCTGCTAAATGAATAAATGTAAATGTAATGTAATGTAAATAACACGTGGTAAAAAATATTATAGCTGTATGATATAATCATTTATTTGTGGACCTGTGCAATTTCAAGAGCCTGTAAGATAGTTTTCTTTGTTTCTTAATAACCAACTTTCAAAAAAGATGCTATTCATTGAAAAAATTATTTCTGAGTGAATGCCTCCTCACTCATTACATCAATACATATATATTACGTATGGAATGAAGGACAGTTTTTATAAACAGTTCTTAGGAATGACTGAACATTTCAAACATGAAACCATAAGAGAATATCTTCCTTTGAAGAGCTGAATCACTGCAGTTAAAGAGGATAAACAAATCATACAATGCAGAAGCAACAGCATCCGCACTTCTTGTGTCCCTGAGTATGTCTGGTTTGTTTGGAGTCAGATCTTTTCAGTGATCTCAGGCATTCAATGTGGTCACAGTGGTTCTCAAGCTGAGAGCTCACTGGAGAAGAAGATAATCAGTGAATAATGACTTAAATGTTGCTCATGTTCTTCATACAGGATAAAACGACTTGAAATATATGAGTCATACTGACCACTTTTAAGATGTTTTACTTCATTTTTAAGCTTGAAAACTTCAGTCCCTGTTCAATTGTAACTGCATTGAACAGAACAACTGAAATGCTTCAGTTTTATCTGGACATTAGGGTATGTTTACAATCCAAGTTATGTAAATGTTATTACCAGCATGATATGCGCAGCCTGATTTTTTATAATTGCACATACTCATGTT
This sequence comes from Carassius gibelio, assembly GCF_023724105.1. Lineage (NCBI taxonomy): Eukaryota > Metazoa > Chordata > Actinopteri > Cypriniformes > Cyprinidae > Carassius > Carassius gibelio. Next base: position 12,691,891 of record NC_068404.1, on the reverse strand, counting down.
CCTTAGTTTGCATGTATACCTAGAAATTTTTGCACTAATAGTTAATCTACAAGGTGGCAAGACCTTGGACCTTGCCATTGTTTCACAGATGAAAAAAAAGAAAAGGTGTTTGGATAATCATGATTTTTAAAGTTCATTAACAAACATATATTTAGAGATGTTTCCATTGCTGTTGATGACATTAAATATTATTTTCATTAGGTTAGATAATGAGTATTAATCACTCAAATCACTATCTAAACATATCTCCTTAACCATATGTCTAGCATATGTGTCATGTTTGTCGTTTTTAACACTTTTTATTCATCATGTTTGTAGTTCTGACACACAATTGGTTGTGTGGAATCTTAGCCTTTAGAGTGTCTATGGATCTGCACCTTGTCTTTCCACCAGAAACAGTAAACCAAGACGAGATTTCAACATAAATTTCTACTATTTAGGACATAATAATTCTAACATGTAAATATGTAAATGGAGATGCAGCATGTGTGTTCGGCTTAATGCTTGCACTGACATTCACATAAAAAAAAAATCTAAGTATACCTTGAGCATAACACATTAGGAACAACGTCTCCTTTTGCATTTTTTTTTAATAAAGTCATACAAGTTTGGATCAACACGAGGGTGAGTGAATAATAAAATAATTTTCATTTATGACTAAACTAACCCTTCAATCTAACATCCACTCAATAGTGGCATACTTACATCTCTGTATCCATGCGGTATGGTTCCCGAAACCTCTCCGAAATCAGTCAGGCATCCAGCAGGACAGAATTTACTGCAAATGCAGGACGGGAATATGAGACACAGACACACATATATGCAAGAACATGAAAACACACACTCCAGACAGCTGTAACCGCGAGTACCTGAACTCCGCTTCACTGAAGTGCTCTCCTTTTTCCAGACAGGTGATGAGATCTGAAGGATGAGAAAAGAGGCACATTTTCTTTGAACCTTCTTGAAACATATTTACCTGGGTCAGATAAAGCAGCACGTCTGATGGTTGCCATGGTGACACTATTGATTAATGTCATCCTTCCACACAAAGATAATACACAAGCATGTGTGTGTGTGTGTTTGTGTTATGTGCGCACTGGCCATTCAGTAAGTAAGTGATGTAACAGAGTGGTGTATTGCGTTTCATTTTTGTGGATAAAAGCCTCCATCTGAATGAACAGATCAATACCTATAAGATTTACATCCGTTACTTTTTCCCTTAGTAAATATGAGTGGTGCTGGCCCGTGCAAAACTTCCTGCCACAATGCTGGAATGTGTATGAGTGCGTGTGCGCTTTTCTGGTTCAAGGTATTTTGTGGTGTTATTGTACCCATTACTCACACCCACAGCATGGATTCATCTGTCTCTTTCCTGACTCATGGGAAATATGATCTCTCTCTCTCTCTCTCACACACACACACACACACACACACACACACAGTCTCGCAGTACTGGGGTAAACAGGTGCAGCTCCCACATGGCAGAGTGAACTCCTGACCTCAGACAGCCCCAGAGGTCAAAGGCCAAATGTCATTGTTAAGACACATCAAACACAGAAGTGCACAGCTGTGATTCCACAGATTTGGAGGCTCAGGATGTACCATGGCGTACGAAGCACATTCACAAATGTGCTTAAACTGCAGTTTGAAACTTTCCTGTAGCATTTGGCATTATTAAAAAAAAAAACTAGCACTTTTGCATATGCATTTGGGCATTAGAACTAGAACTAATTGAGCAAACCGCCAACACCATGTCTATACCGGACACAAGAAGCAATATTATATACATGCAGATAAATTTTTTCAAAAAAACGTTTGTACTAATTAGGACCGAAACTGTCCTGGTTTGTTGCTTCACTGTAGAAAAAGAAATGGAACATCTAGATAATTAAAATCTGTTTAACAAACCATGTCATCTGAGTAACCAGACATAACTACAACTAAAAAAGCAATGCAAATGTATTAATAATAAACATGTGTTTAATTTTAGAGGCACATTAGATAGTTATCGAACTCTGTACTAGCTACATTAAATTGTACGGTAGGTCTTTTGCATACTTTTGCATTATTAAGACATTGGACACTCAATTGAATTATATAACAGCAATATAAAAAAAACTACATTTAACCATTGAAGATGCTGTCATTTTGAGTGTCACCACACAGTGACGCAGAGGTCAGGTGAGTGAGAGTCAGAGCTTTCAGAAAATTCAAGTTTTCACAAGTTATAATGACAAGTTCCACAAGGATTAATTATCTTGTAATTATGGTCATTTTGCATGCCATGAATACACGTATGCATTCATAAGTGTCAAAACTGAAGTACACTTTAGGTGTCTCTAAGTATATAACAATCCCATGTTTATCTTATGGACATGGATGATCATTTTTAATCATGCAGCATATTTAGACCAGGTATACTATTACTTAATTGCTATTATGAATAAACGTCTACAAGTCATTTTTTGAAATAGTCACACTGATTTTTACTGTAAAGCTGTTTGGTTGGAAGCAATTTGTTTTTAATAAAGCGCTATATAAATAACTTTGACTTGACGTTCTAAGCAATCAGACTTCCTATGTAAATCCAACTGATATTGAAAAGTGGCCAGTGCTACAACTTGGGACAAGAAAATAGATTTGGCCAAATAAGTGATCACCCAGCATAAGCCCACAACCCTCTAGCAACATGACGCATTTTGAACTCTGTGACATTTTTGTACTGAATGGCACAAGAACCAACAGCCATTACATAATTTCCTCTCATTTTAAATTAATTTAAACTATTGACTCAACTGTTAAATTAACTGCCTGTCATGCATTAAGCTCTCCGGACGCACCCTGGAACCAGGAAAAACCCTAACACCCTTACTGTCAGAAACATACTCCCGAAATAATCTTTGTAATCAGGTTCACATGTCGTCCCTCAGTCTCATCTGAACAAACACACACAGTTACCATAGCAGCTTCTTTATGGATCTTGAGACACATCCAAGCCTGCTTCAACACTAATTCATACAAACACAAGCTTTCACACATACAGCACAATAAGTACACCACCATTTAAACGTTCTTCTATGAAATCAATACTTTTGTTCAGTAAGGATGTGTTCAACTGATCCACAATGACAGTAAAAGACATTCATAATGTCCCAAAATACTTCTATTTTAAATAAATGCTGTTCCTTTGAACTGTCTATACACAGATTCCACTAAAAGAATATAAAGCAGCTGTTTTCAGCACTGATAATAGTGAGAAGTGTTTCTTGACTGCTTACCTGTTTGCTGACTACTGGTGTAGGAGAGGAAGAGGCCACGGCCGTTGTTGTGTGGTCCACTCATGAACTGCACTGTGACCTGATGCCCCTCCGACTGTATGACAGCGTCTCTCCATTTTATCCCTCCACAATACTTCACTGCAGAAAGAGAAATGGAAATCATTTTCAATTCTTTTCCATTTACTCATCAGCACTAGTGTGCATTAGTGGGTGGTTTTAAAACAGGCCATAAAACAGTATAAAACAGAAACTTGTATTTTTATTGCAACATATATACAGTAATTTACATGTATTTACTTTATTATTTCTATATTTATAACTTATATATTATTTTAACATTAAGGTAACATCAACGTTATATATATATATATATATATATTCTGACCTTTTTTCTCAGAAATGTGAGATATAAACACCCAGTTGAGAGTTATAAAGTCAGAATTGCGAGATATAAAGTCTATATATATATTGCAAACTAAGTTTCCTCATTTTATATTAGAAGTATAAATGTGACTGAAGACTAGAAAAAAAACAACAACAAATGCACATTGCATTCACCAATTTCCGTTCTCCCCAGTCCGTGGCCATTATAGAGTCGCAGGTAAGAAACTTGGCAGTTGTTTGTGTCTATGTCAAGATCCGCAATGCGCACAAGGATTGTGTGTGTGGTGTTCACGCTGATCTCCCATTCACACACAGAGTTTGAGGGATAGGACAGAGGGTACCCCAGAGACGCCAGACTCCCACTGCCCACACCCAGCACTGTGTGTCCACAGCCGTCCCCTGAAAACAATCAGAAATGATCATACATTTAACAAAATAACAGCATGGAATTCTTTGTTAGTTTAATGGAAATTACAGTATAATCTGGATTCGGTTCAATCACCATAATTTGATTAAATTTGCATAACCCACTAAGGCAGGGGATCTGAACTCTGGCCATCGATGTCCACTTTCCTGCAGAGATTATCTCCAACCTTGATCAGACTCACTTGCCTGTAACTCTCTATTAATCCTGTTCCGAATTTTGTCTTAATTATGCACAGAATGTTTTGCCACTTACAACTAAAATTTCATTTGGTAAAAGGTTTTGCTTGAAAGTTGAGCTCCTCGTTGAATCTTTAGAGATGGAGAAAGAGAGAGAGAGAGAGAGAGAGAGGACAGAGTGATGAGATCGCATTGCATTGCAGCTGCTTGCGCTGCCTGTCACACGTTTACAGACCGAATGAAACTCAGCTTGCGATGTTGTTACATAATCCTTGCTGGACACTATTCAGACCCCCAGAGCAAAAAACAACAGCCCCATCCACACACACACACACACACACACCTCTATTCTCAATGTTTCCCCTAGCTTTACTACACCCACACAAACCTTACATTTCCAAAGTTTTATGCACAGAGAGTACTGTCAGCTGTCACAGTCACACCGAAAAGACTAATTCAGACACAGTCAACTATATATTTCAGATAATGATCTGTATAAGAAACTGGGGTCACATTTTATATTCGGTGGCCTTAACTACTATGTACTCGCATTAAAAATAAGTGCAAAATACTTATTGTGTTTCGTATTGTATTGCAAAACAATACACTTTTGCTGCTTTTGAGGTGGGATGCGGGTGAGGTTAGAGACAGGTTTGGTGGTATGAGTAGCTTTAAGGATCGGTTAAGGTTTAAGCGATGGGTCAACAGTGTAATTATAAATGTAATTACAAAATTTAAATACAGATGTAATAGGTATTTTGTAAAAATATAAATACAATGTAAAAACATGTATTTTTTTTATTTACACAATAACACAATGTACACAATAAATGCATTGTACCAAATAATTCATTTAAATGTAAGTACAGTAGTTAAGGTCACCTAACATAAAGAGGGACTGAAATTAGGCTAGTGGTCACATGTATTCCTGACTACATTTCTCAGGGTAGGTATATATGTAGAATCCAGTTTCTGTATAAATAAAAACCTGAAAGACTTGACTACAACATTTTTATTTTATTTTTTTCACCATTATTGCCCAATAATAATGACACTTAAACCTTTAGTGACAACATGCCCCTATACAAATTCTACTGGAATTTGTATTATTTGCTTGGAGGATAAAATTCACAATAAGTACTCATGATGATTTTGAACTCCTTGGTCATCAACGTGGCTGCACCCTTTTGTGGCACCTCACTTAATGCAGAATCAGAATCAGTTTTTTTTTTTCATCTCATGTGAGAGGTCATAATTTATGATATTTCTCAAAGGTGCTGTTTCCTTAGCCTACATGTAAAACTACTTCTCGAGTTAAGCTCAGATTGCTTGAGAAGGACTATATCTGCAATACGTGTGCTGTTAGTTTCTCTGTTTTAAATACAACAGCTTGACACTGGACAGCACATGAACTCACTACATATTTGGGAGAGCAGCGGGGGCAGCGCGTTGCGTCATCACGTTCTTCTGTTGACCCAGCTGTAGCACAGCAACAGTGTAACTATACAACACACACTCCGTTACTGAGCTGAGCTGTTTACACAGTGAAATATTCACAGGTTCGGTTCTCGTTCCGTGTGCTGGTTAGCTACTGGTATCCCGATCAAACAAACGATGTGTGATATTAATGAACCGAGCCCGGGTTTGAACCAATAAACGGTCAAATTGCCAGTCTGTGTCTTTAACCGCTACACCACACCACCCCAAGAGTTTGTTGTGAAACCGCAATCAGTCCTAAACCCAATGGTGGATAGGCAGTTTAAGAGAAGTTGAGCAACTACTAAAACTTGAACCCCCTCTGAAGATCACGTACCCTTCTGCGCCCGCGAGCTTCTGGCACCGAGGAGAAGGATGAAGACGATCAGGATGAAGACCGCAGCCCCTCCGGTCCCTCTGCCCTCCTTTACCGACGCGTCCATCCCAGCAGCCTGCAGTCCGAGTGCATAATGCAGAAGAGTCCTGATCCAGTCTTGAGCCACAGTCCTGATAAGAGTGCGCCAGTGAGTGTGTGTGTGTGTGTGTGTGTGTGTTAAGTGTCAGGACGGTTTTATTGACGCTTCCCGAACTCTGGAGCGTCACACCGCTGGAACAAACACGGGCTCTTCATTCCCCGATCTATTACACGACTTCCTCAACTTCCGCTCCTCCCACCACACAGCGGCCCCTAGATGGGAATTCTGTGGTATTCCATACATTGTTGTGGAAGGGATAAGGAGAAATCAACTATTTGATTTTGCCTTACGGGAAGACATGTTGCGAAACAAAATGTAAACACGACTCGAGTCAAAATATTTAATTATTATTATTATTAGCCTAGCTGACGTTTTATAGGCTATTAAGACTGTAAAAGCTGTGCATTATAATTACATGTAATACATTTTCTTCTTCTTCTTCTTCTTCTTCTTCTTCTTCTTCTTCTTAGGAGAAACTGCAAATAAGCTATTCTTTGTAAATAAACGAATGACGAAATTAATTGAATTCCCCTAAAATATATCTTATAAATATATCAGACAGAAAATGTCTTAACATACTGTGAATATAACACAGCCCAAATGAAAACAAATAAATAAAAAATACAATAGTTAGTAGCTAAATAGGTCCTACTATAGTGTTGTTGAACCATACGATAAGAAAGTTCTAGAATTATTTTTTATTTTACTGGTAATTAGGTAATATAACAAATTGTAATAGGCTATAAATAGATTACTTTACCCAGTACTGTACTAAGTTTTCTACAACTATACGGTTTATTGTACTACAGCACACTACGGATTTTACTAGTAAAAACTAAAGTATATTACATTATTTATTACAGTTTATTAGTTCACTATAGTTAATACTACAGTAGACTATGCTGTGGAATTCATTAACAACGTTTTGTAAATACTATAGTATGGTTCAAAAACAATATAGTATTAACTATAAATTACTTTTTTTCATGTGGGAGTAGCTATTTTGTTTTTCTGGTTGACATATAATGTTTGTATGATATAAGATGATAAACCAATTTATTTAAAAAAAAAAAAAAAAAAACCCTGTGTGACCTTGTTGAACTCGTTGGTAAAATACAGAATGAGTAGACCTTTGAATGAGCTGTTGTTGTTTTTTTAACGAGTTTGTATTTGTTAGATATTTAATTATATTTTTTTCTTTCAAAGATACTTGTTTATACTTCTGTTTAATGCAGGTCTGTTGAAGCACTGAACTCGCTCACTTGGCTGGTAGCTTTATAAAGTCTGATTTCTCAAAGAACCACAGAAAAAAAGTGTTACTGAAGCTCACATCTGTGAATATGAAATTTGACTAAAATTATTATAAGATCAATTATGTATGAAGTCAGTGGTTTGGAGGTTTTATGTCACATTCTATTGCAGATGAAAACGTAGATGTTATAGAGTTTAACTGAGTGAAAATCATAGGCTACACTACATTTCAAGCTTTTAGTTTCTACGAATCAAAGAGCCAATACATAAACATGGACTTTGATTGTTATCACTAGCATACATTTAGTTCAAATTCTAAGTTACTTTCAACTTTAATATAAAAACTGTCAAACAGCACAGATACCATAAAGAAGCATATGTTTCTACAAAGACGAGTTAAAAATGTATGCAAAATCTCTTCTGAGTATTTGCTGACAATTAATATTTTTATAATAATAATAATAATAATAATAATAACATTAATAATAATAAGTAGGGCTTCTATTTTGATGTAAATATTTTCTCTCTCTCTCTCTCTTTTTGATGCCTCAGAGTAAACAAGTTTGCTTATTTTGGTCGAAATATCTAAGAAGGTTTTAGGTTGTATTTGTTTTTCTCAGATTCTTCTCTCTCCCTCTCTCTGTCTCTCTCATTGTTTGTCGCTATATCTGATTTCCTTTCTTTCTGTCCTTGGGATAACTCAGTGGTGAATCAGAGTCCTTCAGCCAAGGCTGTTATCTTTTATTTTACAGCAAGGTCTGCTCTGCACGTCCACATTCTCTCTGTGAAGGACATTAGAAATAGCAGAGAATCGTTCATTCTGACGCTATGTCTCCACCTAGTGGTAAAGTGCTGCTTGTTAAATTAGGAACACGACTGCCACACCGTGGTAATACGAGGTAATGCAATACCCCAAATTACTTATTTATTTTTAGCTAATTAGAACCCACGCAGTTATGTATATCGTTGTATAAAAAAAAAAAAAAAAAAAAAAAAAAATAATAATAATAATAATATGCAATATTGATAATAATACGTACGGTAATTTCATTAGCATCAAATTATATTAGAATGAAGGATCATGTGATACTGGAGACTAGAGTAATGGCTGCTAAAAAAATCAGCTTTGCCATTGGGATAAATTACATTTTATATTATTAAAATCTAAAATAGTTTGAATCTAAGTGTGGCTTAAATATACTTTTTTTGGACACTGTATCAAAGACAAATCCACAATCATATACATTGACAGATTGGTGCTATAATCTTTGTGCTGTTCAGTAGTCTGTTGGAGGCATATTGTTGGACTAAAAATCTTGTGCTTGAGTCTCTGTTCTCGTCTCACACTATTCTGTCCTGCCGTGCTTGTCAAACACAGATGAACAAACTTCACATCTCATTTTTTTCTTTTGTTCATTCCAATCATTTTTTTACTTTTTCTAGCCTACTAGATATTTCTGCCATTCTTTGACTTCACACTTCAGTAGCTCCAAAAGTACAATGGCACTTTTACATAACATTTTGGAAGTCATGCTGTATTTATACTATGGTATTCTATGAAAGATCTTATGAGAATCATGTATGTTTATTGTAAAAACTGAAAATAAACCTGCTAATTAATCCAAATGGTTCTATTGGCTTTATTAATCTGTTTAAACAGACTTGTCATGGATTTTGACATTGAATATTATTATTATTATTATTATTTTTATTTTTTTTGTGCTTGGTCTGGATCTCTAACTCTGATATCTATATGCATGGGTAATACCATATATACCTTATTACATGTAACTCAAACGGAATTAAAAGATACCGTGTTACCACAATACACTTTCAGCCTTAAAGCACAAGACTTGATAAACTGCTTTCAGATCTGTTTAAGGCACTCCAGCTCATTAGCAAAGAAGAGACAGAGTGAATCTCCTCTGGCTCCCTGACCTCTGAGAGCCGACATTGATCATCAGCACCACGGTGGCCAATTCAGACAGTCTATCAAAACAAAGAGCTCAGCAGAGCAGCCCAGAAGACGTAGATCACACTGTCTGTGTTTCAGCACTGCTCTGCAGCTGGGAGACATGAGCACATCAGTCACAATACTCAGAGCTTTGAGCGTTTCATCAAACAGTAGACAGAGGGACCCAGAATATTTAATGGGCTCCTGTCTGTTCAATACAGTTCACTTTTTGCCCACCTTTAAATATTTTGGTCATATTCTAGATGACAGTTTGCCTTTTAAACCCTATATTAATAATTTTTTTTTAAAAATGAGTGACGTTTCTATTAAAAAATAAAATAAATAGGTCCCAGCAACAAGGAATTTTGTGGTAATACTGCTTCTTAATTTCTGATGCTTGACACAAGTTATTAGCTGTATTATGATTTATTTCTGCATGTAGACTGCAGGTTTAACGCATCTAACAGTATGCGGAGGTGGATGGACCATTTTGGCTGTTTAATTGCTATATTTATTTATGAAGTACTAATTGCAGTTCATATCTTACATTATATGCAAATTTTCAGTGAAGTTTAAATTGCAACCTACAATAAAACTATGAGCTTTCAATGCATACGTAGGCCTGCTGAGTTTGGAAGGAAATAACCCTTTCTTTTTGAAATAGATTTTTAAAAACATTTAATAGTTAATGGTTTTATGACATTTAAAAAAAACATTTTTTATGTTGGCTAGTCATCCCTGCTGAACTACCCCCCCCCCAGCATATGCTGGTTAGGTATGTTTAGATGCTGGGATACTGGTTTATGCTGGTCTTTTTGCTGGTTTATGATGGTCCTTTTGCTGGTTTATGCTGGACTTTTTGCTGGTTTATGATGGTCCTTTTGTTGGTTTATGCTGGTCCTTTGCTGGTTTATGCTGGACTTTTGCTGGTTTATGATGGTCCTTTTGCTGGTTTATGCTGGTCCTTTTGCTGGTTTATGCTGGTCCTTTTGCTGGTTTATGCTGGTCCTTTGCTGGTTTATGCTGGACTTTTGCTGGTTTATCATGGTCCTTTTGCTGGTTTATGCTGGTCCTTTGCTGGTTTATGCTGGACTTTTGCTGGTTTATGATGGTCCTTCGCTCGTTTATGCTGGTTTATGATGGTCCTTTTGCTGATCCTTTGCTGGTTTATTCTGGTCCTTTGCTGGTTTATGCTGGTCCTTTGCTGGTTTATACTGGTCCTTTGCTGGTTTATGCTGGTCCTTTTGCTGGTTTATGATGATCCTTTTGCTGGTCCTTTTGCTGGTTTATTCTGGTCCTTTTCTGGTTTATTCTGGTCCTTTGCTGGTTTATTCTGGTCCTTTGCTGGTTTATGCTGGTCCTTTGCTGGTTTATGATGGTCCTTTTGCTGATTTATGCTGGTCCTTTGTTGGTTTATTCTGGTCCTTTGCTGGTTTATGCTGGTCCTTTGCTGGTTTATTCTGGTCCTTTGCTGGTTTATTCTGGTCCTTTGCTGGTTTATGCTGGTCCTTTGATGGTTTATGATGGTCCTTTTTCTGGTTTATAAAGGTCCTTTGCTGGTGTATGCTGGTCCTTTGCTGGTTTATTCTGGTCCTTTGCTGGTTTATGCTGGTCCTTTGCTGGGTTATTCTGGTCCTTTGCTGGTTTATGCTGGTCCTTTGCTGGTTTATTTTGGTCCTTAGCTGGTTTATTCTGGTCCTTTGCTGGTTTATGATGGTCCTTTTGCTGGTTTATGCTGGTCCTTTGCTGGTTTATTCTGGTCCTTTGCTGGTTTATGATGGTCCTTTTGCTGGTTTATGATGCTCCTTTTGCTGGTTTATGCTGGTCCTTTGCTGGTTTATTCTGGTCCTTTGCTGGTTTATGCTGGTCCTTTGCTGGTTTATGCTGGTCCTTTTGCTGGTGTATGCTGGTCCTTTGTTGGTTTATACTGGTCCTTTTGCTGGTTTATGCTGGTCCTTTGCTGGTTCATGATGGTCCTTTGCTGGTGTATGCTGGTCCTTTGCTGGTTTATGCTGGTCCTTTTGCTGGTGTATGCTGGTCCTTTGTTGGTTTATACTGGTCCTTTTGCTGGTTTGTGCTGGTCCTTTGCCAGCACATGACCAGCATAAACCAACAAAAGGTCCAACATAAACCAACATCCCAGTGATTTTTCGACTCTATATGAAAGAAAGGAGCGTTTAGGTGAGCTCTTGATAATTCCACTAATAAGCCATTTAAACAGTGGGTCGTGTCATGAGGCCATGTCATGAGGGAAAAAATGAAATGACATGCATCAGCCGCCACCCCCAGGCAACTAATTCCCCCACTCTACACACACCTGTTGGTTGAGGGCAAGGGATAAACGTTTTTTACTGCACATATAGAGAACATATAGGACACTCATATAAATAGAAAAATATGTGCGCACACACACCCACACACACCTCGTAAATAACAAGCAATATTCTATGATGATATTTTTATTTTCCAGCTGAATGTGTGAGGTATATGGAACAGATTTACTCCCAAGGTCACGGCACAGTTGTGTGTGTTGGTGTGTGTGTGTGTGTGTGTCCCACCTGTATGTGTCCCTGTCACTCACAGCTAAAAATGACTCCTCAACTGTCACTTACTCACAGAGTGTGGTCCAGTGGTCCATCTCATAAATTCATGTGTCACAGTATCTTCCTGTTCACTTGAGGAGAATATTTATTGATTCTGTCTGTTCTGGAGGATAAACTACAGCATAAGTTCAGATGATGTCTAAAACCCTTCTGTAGATATTAATCTAACTCCGGTGGTATAGATAAGACACCACGTGTGGAGTTAGATGCCATAGTTAATATATGAATTAAAAGTGTGTAAAATAATTTTATTTTATCCAGACTGTTTGTGACAGATTTGACAGAATAACAGGTTGATTTTTTTCTCTGCTCAGAAAATGGCACAAACTTTCAAAAAACAGGTTTGGAGCAAATTTAAGATATTCTATATAAGAGAACAAAGTGGTAATTTATTTATTTAGTTTTGCTTCTGGGGTGATGGGAAAACCATGTTAAAGTATTAAAACATTGTAGAAAAATCTGGGAACATACTCCAATTACTGTACATGTATCTGTGGATTTAAAGGTTGAGTTGAGAAATAGACCATTGTGACCCTGGACCACAAAACCAGTCAGAATCTGATCACAATATTGAGAAAATCGCCTTTAAAGTTGTCCAAATGAATTTCTTAGCAATGTGTATCACTAATCAATGTATTATTGATAAATTAAAGGTAGTAAATTAAAAAAATATACTCATGGAACATGATCTTTATTTAATTTCCTAATGATGTTTGGCATAAAAGAACATTCAATAATTTTTACTCATGCAATGTATTGTTGTTTTTGTGTTTTGTGGTCCAGGGTCACTTTACTCTGAACGCCAGTCCTGCTTGAACATCTGAAATTCCTAATAAGAATTCTGTATAGACTTGGTTGAAGCAGATAGACCAGTTTTCCCCTTGGTCCATCTGGTTTCTCCTCTTCTCTCTTTCTCTGTATGATGTCTCAGTACTCTTTCATTCCTACTTCATGTGTATTTTCCTTTCCAGCAAGCATGGATTCCCACTGTAAACGCAGCCCTCTGAACACACATGTCTTCCTTGATTCAGTCAACCTTAACTCACATATACACATCTATACACACACATCCCTTCATTCCAATAAACAGTATGCCTGTTTAACCTTAAGGTCAGAGAGTGTCCACCTGTCAGTCACTTTCACTGTGGAAGCATTTGTTTAATTTGTGGGGAGATTTGGTTGGATTCAGACTTTATGGGTTGCAGAAGAGAAAAGTCTGACCACCATGCTGTAACATTTCCTGAATGCTGAGGTCTAAGGAGACCACAGTTAGGAACTTTATATTATATTATATTATATTATATTATATTATATTATATTATATTATATTATATTATATTATATTATATTATATTATATTATATTATATTATATCATGTAGTAACAACTTATCGAACTAAGTGGTGTCTGCAAACACATTTTCTCAGAACTTGATTTTTCACTCTTGTTTGTCAACCACAATGTGTCCACTATGTATCATTTAAAATGTAAGATTTATTTTATAGTTTATCAATTTGCTGAAAGTAGTTTGCTTAAATGTGTATTTGAGTGTGTAACATGAATTATGATCGAGAGAGCACTTGTCTGGTGGTCTATGGTTTATAGCGGTCACAGAGGTTATTTCTGACTGTTTATAAGGATATGCATATATAAAAGTGTGTATCCAACAGCCGTTTTCAGGGTGATTAAATTAAAGGCTGAAACTAAACTGTACAAAAAGGTCAAAGGTTGTTTCTCTGCAGCACAGTATCCTCTAGTCTCACAGTGATGCCCGGCAACATTGCTCAAAAAGTTGCCCCGTGTATCATCAGCAAAAGTCTGGTCATGACTGGAAAATGACCAACTGGAGTTTAGGATGTTTTCATGTTACATTAACACTGTGTCTACATGCTTTCATCCAGTGTAGGGTTATATGAAGTAGATACATAAAGGTGAGACAAAATCTTCTAAACATGTATTGTTTCATAAATAACTGACAAAATTCCCTGGTGATCTAAAAACGATTTTATCAACTTTAGTTTTATAGTTCTTACCGCTTTTAATGTGAAGTAGGTCCACAGTTGTCTCTTTTGTGTCTGTTTTTTTGTGTGTGTTTTCATTAATTTTATGAGAGAAAGTTGATATGTGCTGTAAATGAAATACTGAGAAGTCTTTGAAAGAGCAACATCTGAGCAAATATTATTTTCTGGGCAACATTCTCAAGAACTAGAGACAAAGATAACTCTTAACCCCGTCATATAAACACTAACAAAGAGGGCTGATAAGACCAAACACATGCCACTGTGCTTTATATTCTTTAAACGCACACACCCCCACAACTTATAAACCAGTTTCAGTATTACAATATTCGTAACAGGTACTGTATTTTGATTTGTGGTTATGTTGCTATTGCAGTCCAGTATTTTGGTGAAATATTCTGTCAGTCACTAATCTCTGAGTGTATAATAATCCCACAGATAGGGTGATTGTGTGTATGTGTGCATGTTTGTCCCAGGTAAACATGCTAGACATTCTCCACATTTCTGCACCTCAGTGTTACTCGCAATCTTCCTTTTTTTCCAAGTGAACATGTTTATTATCCACTGTGTGTGTGTGGCACGTGGGTTGGTGGTTATGTGTATGTGTAAATTTAAATTATTTAATAAGTGTGTCATTGAGAATGCAAATATACAGAAACATATAATTTACTAAACTACGGTAATTTCTTACAATATATATATATATATATATATATATATATATATATATATATATATATATATATATATATATATATATATATATATTCAATTTTCAAAACTACATATATTAGTTTAATTAGGTCACATATTTATTAATGTACTTTTAAAATTCCTGAAATAGTAGACATGCATATTTTATTTTTAGTTTATTTTATAAATATTATTTATAAAATAATATTTTACTTTTTTATGTTTCTTATATGTTTTGCTAGATCACATCATGTTCTTGGACCAATTGGACCATTCTGTTTAATTTCTACTTTCTGCAGTAAAAATGAAGGTAAAGTTGGATTAAATTAATCAAGACATACATATAGATGTATACGTATTAATACATAGATATATTAATACACTACCATTCAGTTCAAGTGCCATTCAAGTTTTGTGTCAGTGAGATTTTGTTTTCTGAAAGACATTAATGCTTTTAATAACTTATACATTGTTACAAAAAAAGATCACCATTTCCACAAAAATATTAAGCATTACCATTAATTAACATTAATTTTCTGCATTAATCATAATAATAAGAAATGTTTCTTCAGCGCTAAATCAGCCTATTAGAATGATTTCTGAAGGATCGTGTGACACTGAAAAGTTGATTCAAAGTGTGAAATTTTCATTTGGAAGCTGTTCCTGTGAACCCACATCATGCGGTCAAATGATCTCTCCATACACGTAAAACAGAGAATTGTTAGGATTCAGAAACAAAACAAACCCAATAGAGACATAGCAGGAACATTAGGAGCAGCCAAATCAGCAGTTTATTGCATCTTGAGAAAAAAAGAATAGACTGGTGAGCAATATAAAAAGGTCTGGACGTCCACGGAGGACAACAGTGGTGGAGGATCGGAGAATCATATCCACGGTAAAGATAAACCATTTCACAACATCCAGCCAAGTGAAGAACACTCTCCAGGAGGTAGACATGTCACTGTCAAAGTCTACAATCAAGAGAAGACTTCACGAGAGCAAATACAGAGGGTTCACCACAAGGTGCAAACAAGGCCAGATTAGACTTAAAAAACAAA
The DNA here is from genome assembly GCF_023724105.1 of Carassius gibelio. NCBI lineage: Eukaryota > Metazoa > Chordata > Actinopteri > Cypriniformes > Cyprinidae > Carassius > Carassius gibelio. The sequence continues at coordinate 12,676,097 of NC_068404.1, read as the reverse complement.
CAAAAAAAAAACAACGAAAACAGCTAGACGACTTCTGGAAAAGCATTTTTTAGATGGCTGAAATTAAGATCCAACGTTTACCAGAATGATGAGAAGAAAAAAGTATGGAGAAGGCTTGGAACAGCTCATGATCCAAAGCATACAATATAAGCATACAATATAATCAACATCATGTTTCACACATGGTGGAGCGGTGTGATGGCATGAGCGTGCATGGCTCCAGTGGCACTGAGTTACTGGAGTTTACTGATGACGTGACAGAGGACAGAAGCAGCAGGAAGAATTCTGAAGTGTATAGGGAAATACTGTATTTTTCGGACTATAAGTCGCACCTGAATATAAGTTGCATCAGTCCAAAAATACATATATAAGTCGCACTAAACTATAAGTCGCATTTATTTAGAACCAAGAACCAAGATAAAACTTTACCGTCTACAGCCGCCAGAGGGCGCTCTATGCTGCTCAGTGTAGACTACAGGAGCACTGAGCAGCATAGAGTGACCTCTGGTGGCTATAGACGGTAATATTTTCTCTTGGTTCATGTCAAATTAATTTTGATAAATAAGTCGCACCTGACTATAAGTCGCATGACCAGCCAAACTATGAAAAAAAGTGTGCCTTATAGTCCGGAAAATACGGTACTGTCTGCCCAGATTCAATCAAATGGCACTTTATAATACAAAGAAACAAAGACCCAAAACATACAGAGAAAGCAACCCAGGAATTTAAAGTTAAAGAAGTGGATTATTCTGCAGTGACCAAGTCAATCTCCTGGACCTGATCTCAACCCAAATGAGCATGAATTTCACTTGCTGAAGACAAAACTAAAGTTAGAAAGACCCCCAAACAAACAACAACTGAAGTCAGCTGCAGTAAAGACCTGACATAGCATCACAAAGGAGGAAACCCAGTCTCTGGTGATGTCTGTGAGTTCCAGACAAAGGATTCTCAACAAAATATAAAAAACTTTGTACAATTACACTTGAGCCCCTGAAAATGGGGGGGTTGTGTTTAAAAATAGTTGTAATTCCTAAGCTTTTTATGTTACATGTTTGTTCAACCCCTTGAACTAAAGCTTAAAGTCTGCACTTCAGTCACTTCTTGATTGCTTTATTTCAAATCCATTGTAGTGATGTATAAAGGCAAAAGCACAAAAACTTGAAACACTTCCGGACCTGACTGTATATGCATTTCTTTGTTCGGTTTATTTCCTTTTTTCTTTCTTGAAAAATAAATACTGAATAAACTAAACTTGAACTGAAAAAATGAAGTTATCTTGCAAGAATATAATACAAAATATAATGAAAATAATTTTTTACTTTTGCAGTATTTAAAATCAGTTTGCAAACCTGTTCATAAATATTAGACCTATAAAAGACAGTAACCAGTCCTCTCCGCTTTATGAGACTTTCTGAAGTCTTAAACTGGGTGTTTCTGCATATTCAAAATTAATCTCTGTCTATACTGAGAGAAAGTTACTGTACACAAGGAAGCCAGCCTAGAATGCTCTCATTGTCATCAACAAAGCTGTGTATCACAAACTTGCATTACAGACAGATTTGTTCATCAACCGTTTTTCAGTTCTTCAGTTGGTTCTTTTGAGATTCTTGATATGAAATTGAGTTCTTCTGATCAGTGATTTGGTTGTGTGTTATTTAAAGCATAAACTTTAAAAGGCCTTCTTTAGACTGTAACTTTTATTTTTAAGCGTGTAATGGGAGTGTTCATGTGTGAAACATTCTGAGCACATTTAAAAGTCAAATGCGTTAGTTAAGACTAAGAGTTCATGAAGGTAAAACTCCCCCGTCATGTCAAAATGCCAGATCTGGCACACGCTTACCAAAACAGTGAATCAGAAGAGTTGAGCAAACATTTCACATTTTAAATCTGACATCAACCATGTTCTCAGAGACCATAACACCCCACCATACAGACATAATATACACATGTAGACAGACGACAAGGAGCCCAAGGTGCAGGTACAGTTCAGCGTGGGAGAGGTCATTCATGTTGTCACAAATGGCTTTAGAGTGTGAAAGTACAGCAGAGTGTTTTGAGCCATATTTAACATCCACAATCAAAAGGTAACACCATATAGTTTTAAACTCAGCTGCTTCTTTTAACATACATGAAAATGCATCACTGACAAAGTTAAATATTATATTCCTGGATCTACGCTTTAAAATAATGACATATATGATTTGTTTTGCTCTGTATTTTAGCAGAAAAGGGACGATTTAAGCTGTTAAAAAATGTCGAAATGTATTATTTTAATGTTAGATTGTATAATATAAATAAATATACTGTAGATTATAATGAACATATCCGTTTTCATACTAAAATATATATACATAAGTGTTCAAAAGTTTGGGTTCAGTGAAAACAGTAATATTGTGAACTATTACAATTTAAAATAACAATTTTATTAAATTCTTATAAAATATAATTTATTCCTGTGATGACAAAGTTGAATTGTCTTCGGTGTCACGATCAGAAGAAAATGCTGATTTGGTTCTCAAGAAATATTTATTCTTAATCAGTGAAACGGTGAAATGTGAAATGTTCAGGATTCTTTGATGAATAGAAAGTTCAAAGTTCTTTTATTTTGAATATAAATCTTTGTGACTTTTAGATAACATATAATGGAAATATATTAAATATATTACATTAATGAAAAAGCATAATAAATTAACAATAATTGAGAGAATGGTGTTTTGTCTTTAGGTACAGTAGCTGTCATTTGTTATCTTTCGTCTTGTCATTCTGTATTCACTGGTTGAGATTGAATACAACGTCTGGCAGTGTTGCAACTTCACATATTGCAGTTTTTGTCTGTATTTGGGGAGGCGTGTGGGGTCGGGGCCCTTATAGAGAGGGGTTTGCCTGTCCACCTTAAATGAAGCTTGCAGCCATTTCCACGGTTCCCTGAGAACCGTCAGGCCACACACACACATGCATGCAAACACAAAGTCACAAGCTTAGGAGGTGTGTGCTGCTTTTAACATGAACATGGTATTTGCCTTTCTGAATTTCTTTGTCAAAATATATTCTGATGACTTTGTCATTCATCTTGTGTAGAGCGAAATGGCTCCAGCACTATTAGTAATAGGTTTTCACACATGTGTGAGCACAGACACATAGACAGTAATGTCTCAGAGGCAAAGGTGACAGACTGTCATACATCAGCCGAAAAATTCCCACCAGGTGGTTTATTTTTGCTCCATTTTAGAGCCACTGTATTAAAGCTTTTTTTTTATAAATGCAGAAATGCCAATAGTCATAATGCCATCTGACTTTTGCAGAACGATGATGTCACCTACCCCACGACTGTTCATGGCGCTGGAATGTTACAGGCTGTTGACCGAGGCAAAGGATTGTGGGTATTGTGTACGGAGGAACATGGAGGTGTAAGGGGTGAGCCATCTGCCTCACACACTCACAGTAAACTCATACAGCTAAACACACAAGCCACCCACCCACTGCACACACACTCACGCACAGCAGGTCAAACACGATGGCACTGGCAATACTGTATGCAGGACATTTAGACAAGTTCACACACACAGAGTCAGATAGTTTTGCGATAACTTACTGACAAGAAGGTATGCTGGTACTAAACTGACTGTATGTCCACTGCGAGTCCCGAGTTAGACAGACAGTGAGTATGTGTGCATGATGGGAGACAGTAACACAGTAATGTGAAGTACACTGCACACATGCACAAATACACACAGTCACGCAGACATATTATTACAACATTAATCCTCCACAGTGACCTTTTCTCGTAGCTCTTTCGGACTCAACACACACAAAACATTATTTGTGGGTGTTAGCGCTATATTTATATCAAATTAACTGATTATTGGTGTTGGGAAAATTTAAACAAATTATTTAAATCCAAAAATGTTATCCGTTATAATGTGATCATTTACAGTCAATGTACACAGTCAACCACAGACATTTTGTCTTTTTTTTTTATTTAATGTGGGCTTCCATATAACATGTGCAGATTTTTTGCCTTTCTTTTTCTTTTTCGTCTTCATCATCTTCTCCTTCTATTTCTTATATTATATACCGTTCAACAGTTTCAGCTCAGTAAGTATTTTGTTCAATGTTTTCATACGAAGTCTCTTATTTTCTCCGAAATTAATCAAAAACACAGTAAAACAATATTGTAGACAATATTGTACAATTTAAAATAACTATTTTCTATTTTATTTTTTATTAATTATTCATCCAGTTTTCAGTGTCACGTGTTCCTTCAGAAATCAGTCTTAAAGTAAAGGTTCCAGAATGGGCTTTCCAGTGATGTCATAGAACAACCATTTTTGGTTTTCAAAAGAACCTTTCAGTGAACAGTTCTTAAAAGAACCAATTTTCCTTAGTGTGAAGAAGCCTTTTCCATGATAAAGAACCTTTTGTGCAATTGAAATGTTCCATGGATGTTAAAGGTACTTCATGGAACTGTAGAAAGATACCAATAAAGAATGCTTATTTGTGTGTTTCAATGTTTCAACAGTTGCTAATACTTCTGTGGAAGCTATGATAATTTTTTTTTTCAGGATTCTTTGTTGAATAGTAAGTTCAAAAGAACAGAAACAGTCATTTATTATAACAATGTAAAAAAAAAAAAAAAAAAAAAACTTGAATGTCACTTTTGGTCAATTTAATGCACTCTTCCCGTATTACATTTTTTTTTGTTATTTGTATGCTAATGCAATTTTCACTTTTTCAATTTTGCACTTTGCAATTTTGAAGTTTGGATCTGGAAGTCACTGTGATTGCAGATTTAGGAAAATCAGTAAACTGAAGTCATTTTGACAATATTCAAAGACTGCAAGTGGATCAAAAAAGCATTCAAATGTATTTTTTTTTAGCCGTACAGCTCACAAACCTAGTACCTAATAATATCTTAGTATCTAATCTGATGACAACATGTGTACAATTCAATAACAAGTTATTTCAGAGAAACAGACTTTTGCTGCCTGCTGTCAGACTGAAACTTTTAAAACAACCTGTGGGACCCCTAAATCTTACCGTGACGGGTTTAGGTCTCCATGGCGATGAATTTACAAGTCCCTGAAGGAACAGCCAATCAGCCGCAGGTCTCCACAGCGAGAACAGATTCCGGTCAGGTCAGCATCTTAGAACCGGGGGGGTTCAGACCTCACACACACTCATTCAGACACACACTTCCACACACACACACTGAAAATGTGCCGATGCTTGATTTTCCCTTTAAAAAAAACTGGCGGAGCCACCTGGGCTGGAGTGATTTTGATGATGTGTTCGGTGTTGGTACATTTACAAGAATGATTTGAGATTCTTTTGATTTGCCCTTTGTGGGTTGGCGTCCTGTGATAGGTTTCCGTGGTAGTGATTGCATGCTTCCTGCATTCCGAGGCCTTCATACCGAACAACAGCAGCTGTGGGAATGTGGCAATTTTACTGCCATTGTTGACTACACAATCTACGAAGACCCTGTCACCTAGACAACCAACACATTTAACATCACTAATCGTAAACTGTACAAATATTTACAGATATGTATGACGCTAACCAGCTGCAGTGGCAACCTACACCTTTTAAAAATGTTAAAGTTTTTTTATTTGTTTGTTTGCATAATTGAACATTATGCTTAATAACATGCTTTAGCATAACAAGGAATCTCCATTTATTCATTAAAATATTTAATTAAATAACATTTTATTTATTAAATAATATAAATATTTGTCAGTGCAGTGCAGTGTTATATTATTTATATTACTTATATTATATTTATATACTATTTTAGTTTTTAGTAATTGTGTTCTATGCCCTTGTTACTGTTTAGGTTTAATGTGTTTGATAATGTTACTTCATGTAAGCTCTTGTCCAATAAATTATATTAACAGACAGAACATTTTAAATAATGTATTTGTCAATTTGGAAATGAGCTAACTAATACTAATATAAGGTGTAAAAGTATGTTTTGTTGTTAATTCATTTGAACTAATGAAGTGAATTAATGTTAACAAATAGAACATTATTGTTTGATTTTATTTCAGTTTTAGTTTTTATATATTTCTAGTCTGTAATTTTAGACACATAAGAGTTCAGACAGATGCTTGTCAGCAAAATATGTATTTAATAACAAAAGGCCACAACAGTAGCACTAATTCATGTCAGTATAAGTTCCCTTTCCAAAACTTTTTTCTTTCTTGGGGGGGAACCCTGCAACAGATGCCAGGACAGTGTGTTGAATTAGCAAACATGCTCACGGCTAATTGAGTTTTGTGCCTTTGTCAAAAAGTGTGTGAATGCACACAGTATTAGGAAGAGTCCTACCTTGGGGTGCTATTTTAGCTAAGTGGTAGTGATAAAACTTTAAGATAATGAAGATCTGTAATAATTTAAGATTTGTAATCAGTTTTGATTTTGAAGTCATTCACTTGAACAGACTTGAACATCCATTTCTGAAAGGGTTGTAAATGATCTGTATATCTGATCTTCTGCATGTGCACAATGTCAGCACTAAATAACACATTTCCCCGTGGGTTTGCTTTATACAGCTGTTGTTGCAAAGGTTAATGACGTGTTAGTCGAACACATTCTTGGCACTGGAAATGCAGGCATGAATGAAATGCTCATAAGGTAATCACAGTTGATTTTGTTATAACAGACTGAAGAAGGTTTGGAAAAACTTTTCGTTTCACATGTTGGCGTCACTGTGGACACACTTTACCCCCACTTCAGTCCGCAAAGCCCTGTAATTGACTGTTCATTAACACAGGGTTGAGGGCAATATCAGCCTATTTCCCACACTGATTACCAAAGGCTAAGCACACTGATTGTACCTGTCCCCATAGGGACCCAATGCTCCTCTCAAACTAATGTGCTTGTGCCGTTATGTACCAAACTTTCAGATCTCATATCTGCTCTAATGAGCTCTGTTCACTTGAGATTTTTGTATAGCATAAGTACAGTATTAATTTTAATGATAAATCACAATGACATGAAACCATTTTCATTTTTATTCTATTAAAGCACAATACATAAAATCAGAATGAAAAAATAAAATAAATAAATAAATGGAAGACTGTATAACACTATGTACAGTGTTAGTGTTCAGTATAGTTTTTGTAATTAATACTTTTATTCAGCAAGGATGCATTCAATTGATGAAAAGACATATATAAAGGTAGCTTAAAGGTTAAGTATGTTTTCTATTTGTAATAAATGCTGTTCTTTTGAAGTTTCTATTCATGAAAGCATCCTGAAAAAAAAAAAAAAAAAACCTATCACGGTTTCTGCAAAATTTATAAGCTGCAGAACTGGTTTAAAAAATTATTATAAAATACAAAAGTTGATCATTTCTTGAGCACTAAATCAGCATATTACAATGATTTCTGAAGAATTATGTGACATAGAAGACTGGAGAAATGGCGGCTGAAAATTCAGCTTTGCCATCACAAGAATGAATTACATTTTAAAATATGATAAAATAGAAAACAGATATCTTAAACCAATAATATTTCACAATATTGTTGTTTTTACTGTATTTTTGATCAAATAAATGCAACCGTGGTGCGCATAAGAGGCTTTCAAAAATAAACTAAAAGACTCCAAAAACTCATAAATCATATCATATCATATCATATCATATCATATTTTCGATACTTGAAAATATTCAATAAGTTTAAATACAACTTCAGATTTATTTTTGTGAATTACTACTGTTGATGCACCAATATTTAACTACACTTATCTCAAGTGGAAATGTTTTTTTCCACATTTCGAGTCACTTTCCAGTTGTAACCCTAACAGTGCAGCCCTACCTCATTTGAGAATGTGGTGACTAATCAGTGAGCAGGAAAGTCTATAGACTTCTTGCACCACAGTACGGGTGAAGCTGCCCATCACTAGACAGCGATTCTGGAAAATCAAACAAATCTCAGTGTCTACCCTGGAAACACTGCACCTTTATACTGTCACATATGTTCATCCATACTGTAGCAATCTCTCTCTATCAGCCTCTCTTCTCCCTCCCCTGCTCTCTGACTCCACCCTGCTGTGGATAAAAGGTCACCGTCTGCAGACTGTTTCTTGTTTAAGTCCAGTTTGCATTGGTCAGTTGGTCAAGGAGTGTTTTTCAGGGTCTTTCTGAGTGTGAGCTTGAGAATCTTTGAGAATATCTCCTCCTACGGCCGTTCAAAGGAAAGGTAAGGAAATACAATTATATATTCATAATTTAATTTGTCTGCAACTGCTTGTCTCAGTGCTTTTTGATGCACACTATAATTTGCAAAACTGTTGCAAAATGATGATAAAGCAGACAAGCAATGACAAATAAGGGAAACTGTTGTTTAATGAGTATATATATATATATATATATATATATATATATATATATATATATATATATATATATATATATATACACACACACAGAAAATTACGTCTTTTGATCATTTTATTTAGCATATTTCTGTATCAGTGTCAGGGAGTTTAGAAGCCTCCCTACTGCACTGATCGTAACAGGCAAAGATATTAAATTGTGTTTCATTTTTTGGGGAAATACACTATTTATCTCTGTGTGACATGACGCTGACGAATTTTACTGCATGAAATGTGATGTATATAATCTTGTAGCTTGCTCAATCATTTATGGGTGGTTATACATGACAGTTTACATCCATATTTTATTTATCAAATGTATTAAAGAAATACTGAGCAGCTTTAGCAAGTTTGGTGGGAAGTTTCTAAGCTAATGTGTGAGCTCCCTCTCCTGGTGGCAGCCATATGGAGTCTTCTTTGCATACATGTGTGATTGTAATAATGTGTACCTGATAGTGGACTCTTAACCCTCAGTTGTAAGAACACAAAGCAGACATCCATTAGATGCACAATAAGATCTGACTTCTGGAGGGCAGCCTTTCATTGTTTCAGAAATAGACTGTGTGATGACAATCTAACAGTTTCAGCGTGTAACAGTAATGCTGTGAGAGATTTCTGGCACCTTTATTAAGTTCTGTTGAAGTTATTAAAAGGTTGATGGCAGATGCATCTGCTAATATTGGGCCAGTAACCATTCATACACACCTGTTACATGTTAGCACTGGAGATTAACACTTGTGAATAATACTAAAAAAAAAAAAAAAAAAAATGCAAATATAACCAATCATTGTCGGAGGGAACCATTAAAGCCAATCAGCTTTCACTATCACTTTAGTGTGTCATCAAACCTATACATGTGAGACAACAGGTAAAGAGAAATGTTCAAATTTATCCAAAATCTCAATCCAAATGAATAAAGCATTGCATAATCAGTGAAACTGAAAGACGGGGATATATTAATTTGCCATGAATTAACCTTCATTTAAATTGAGTAGATTATAGACAAAAAGGGCCTCTCAGTTCAATCCTATTATTAATGTCATAGTATGTGTATAATATGGAGTAGCATGATTTATTCCAATTTATTTGCTATTTTGACAAGTGTTGCATTGGTGATTGGAGAGATCAGAATGTGTTATTAATTATTGTAATACTTCAGAATTTCTATACATAAATAGCATAATTATTTAAATCCTTTTGCAAATCTAATCTAGAAGTGCTAAATTCTTTCTCTTCTACAGACATTCTTCTCTCTCCACACATGCACTTTGAGGCTAGCAGACCCTTGCTGTGTTTCTCACTCTTATTAACGCTCAGCTGTTAAAATGCTTCTAAGTGACCCAACAGATGCTTAGAGAGAAGGACTCTGTTTTACCTCAAAAAGGCCTGTTTGTTTCACAGCTGGGCTGGGAGTTGTGAATCCCATGGCACAACATTGTGCGCCTGGCTGCTGCATCATACAGTAGATAAAATGAGATATTAACTGCTTACATCACAAGACCATATTCTGTAGGTTGACTGGAGAATTATTTTTTTAAGCACTTTTTGATTGGTCTGCAACAACACAAGCAGTACAGTCTCTGTCTCATCTATCTGGATTCCCAGAATTCAGTTGTTCCTGGATCACAGTTCCACATATCAGTTAACTCAGTTTGGAAATTGAATGCTAATCTAACTCCAATATACAATTTTGATACAGTTACAGTGTACTTGTGTTTTATCATTGACATCTTCTTTCCTAGATATGCTAGTTTCTTGTCTCTTCTATAAATCTATAACCCCACACTAATCTTCTCACATATTAAACTATTTGAACTTAAATCAACCTTTCATGTGTGAAGATTTCTGTAAAAATAAAAAAAGATATTAGCCAAGTAGTTCAACAGATAGTTTGGAATATATTGGCTGCATCATGGCCTCTTGAAAGCCTCCCTTGGTTTGCACCAAAAATCACCCCTCTCCTTTCTTCCCATAGAGAGCTAGAATAAAGGTGCCTTGTCATTGATGATTTGTGTGTTTCTTTGTGAACGCAGCGCTCTGTAAAGATGGGAGAAATGGGTGTGAGAGACTGAATGAAATGAAAGACAGAAGGGAAGAATGAGGGACTAGGCGGACAAGAGCAGGGAAGAGTTTCTGTAAACACTGCTGGCCATCTGGGTCTCAGTGAGAGTCTGAAAGTGAGTGTTTAAATAGACTTATTTGCTGAGGTGTTCATTCATTCAGTTACCGAAGCGATGGGATTCCAGAAGAGCATTTCACAAATAGCATGGAGGACTTTCATTTTTACTGGGTTCAGAGGCCACGTTGAAAAGTAAAGGCTAAATTTAGATGCCACAGAGTTGGCGACTCATTTCTTCAGTTGTATAATATCAAATGAAAAAGATTGAAGACTGTGTGATTATGCAAGGTGATGTTAACACTGAAGCTGAAATTATACTATTAATTTATTATACATTACTGTTCAAAAATTCTGATTGGTACAATTTTATTTAATTATTTATTTATTGAACAAAGTTTCTAATCTGCTGCTTTTGTTTTATCAAAAGTACTGTTAAACCTAAAATATTATAACGTTTTAAAATAACTAATTATAATGGTTGTGCTGCTTAATATTTTCAAGAAACAGCATTTTTTAAATCTTGAAAAAGAAATAACATGAATATTGATGAATGTCTTTACAGTAATTTTTCAGCAATTGCTGAATAAAATAAAATAAATCAAATTGACAAGAAATATGATCATTATGTGCCATATTTAACTCATGATATGCCATAAAATAGTTAAGGGAATAACAGAAATTTCTAATATTAAACTTTGTTGATTTAATTTAAATATGGACATTCACACACATACACCAAACATGCATATATTATATATATATATATATATATATATATATATATATATATATAAATATATATATATATATATATATATATATATATATATATATATATATATATATATATATATATATATATATATATATACTGTATATATCCAAAGTATTATTATATGTTGAGGTTTCAGGACATTAGCTTTTACAGTATATGTTCAGACCATCAAGAAATAAATAAATAAGTCTGTTTATTTCTTTCTGACTATGTTTCATATTTTAATTATGACAATATAATCATCACTGGTATGTGTATGTTGCTCTAGTCATTGCAGTAATGCAAATGTTAGCACTTATGTTACTGAGTACCTTTCCTGCTCATCATATTGTACTTGTTCACAGATTTGATTTTGCTTTATTTTTTTTTGAGTGAATGAGACTCTGTGTCCAACCTTTTGAAAAATCGAAATCCAAAAAAAGAAAAAGGTCTGGGAGAGAATGTGAGCGAGTGAAGTAGAGAAAAGAGGCCAGCGGATAAAGTGAAAAGGTCTACATTGGTGTTTACTCAATCTTTTTCATGTTACTTAAAAGTAGCAAACAGAGTTTGAGATTTGGGACTTGCCCATTCAAGTAGATAGGATGGAGATGCCCAAAACTAATCCCTGGATAAATTGCAGATATGGTCGCTGAGTAAACAAACTTTCTTGAAAAGGACTTTGGCTTACATTCTTCTTTTTTTCTTTTTCTTCTCTTCTACATTTAATTTTTTCTCTTGGATATATGAAAACTGTGTTGGTTACATTAGTGTTTGCATTTGAGAATGTGTGATTTGATTATATGCTCTCATAATTGTAGCCAACAAATGTGTGTACTTGTAATTAGAGTAAACTACTTTTAAATACCCGTAATCAGACTACAGTTACTTTTTTATGGATTACATGATTACATTTTATTTACACAATGATAATAAATTGTTCACGATTCATTGATTCTCCTAAATTTCCTTTTTTCTTCTTCTTTTTCAAAATTCATGTTTGCAATGTAGTTTTTTTTTTCTTTCATTGATACATTCATATGCACTTCTAATGTTTTATTAATTAAATATTTAACCTAGCAGTGATATTGCTGTGAATTTCATGTTTTTCAACATTGGTTTTTGTAGTGTAGCTGTTTTCTAAATTTACTTAATTATATGTAATTAATTATAAGTTTTATTCAGTGTTACTATCAAACACTAACAGCAAGGCACATTAGAATTAGTATTAACTGTCCACACATTGCACTTGAAAAAGAAGCAATTGTTGCTCTTGTTGGTGAATTAAATATATTTTGTGGAATATATTTTTTCTTTATAATTTCAAAATAGTACAAGATTAGGCTAATTCAATATATGGGCTATCAATTAAGGGTTAGCACAAATGTAATCTAAATGTAATCCAAAAGTAATCAGATTACGTTACCAAAAATGTGTAATCTAAGAGATTATATTACTGACTACAAATTTTGGCATGTATTCTGTAATCAGTAACTGATTACAATTTATAAGTAATCTACCCAGCTCTGCTTATACCATAATCTGATAAATGTTGTCACAACACTTTATTAATGTGTATTGCAAAAACATTACAATTAATGAATTGGTTAGTGGCACATATACATGTTAATGTTTTTTTAACAAGCTTTTGATGTATAGCGGACATTATTGGTGTTACATGAAGCTAAATCAGATTTAAAAATGATTTATGATAGTCTACAGCTCCTCCTGATTGGTCTTTGACCAGAAACTATATCATTACATCTCAAAGTCTCAAAGAGCAGAAAAACCAGATGACCCATAGCATATCTGTGTGATTCTCAGGAGCCTGAGAAAAAGCCAAAGGTCAGCTCCATCACTTCCGTCATTTTGAGGCAATCTTTGTTTCATTCACATCTTTTTTTATTTTTTTATTTTTTGTAAGAAATGAAGTATCAGTGTGTTAAGTGAAAGCTTATTTTGTCATTTAACTAGAGACAAGCAAAACATTACATGGAAATATAACAATGTAAGCATACATGAACACCCACTGTTTACTGTCTGGGATTTCTGCAGTGTGAAAGGTAAATTACTGAAAGTTCCTTTCATGTTCCTTAGAACTTCAATAGAGATCCTTAGAAGTGAGAAATTCCAATAAACAGGTTGCTTCCTGTCCTTTGACTTGCTTTTACAGTTTAAAAGCAAGGTCATTATTATAGGTGAGTATAGGCTAAATTTAGATAACTGAGAAAGTCATGTCTAATTTCAAATCAAATATTTGAAGAAGGTATGAGATGATTGCATAATTATAGGAGGTGATGTTAACATTGAAATGTAGTATTATTAATTACACAGTCTGAGGTCGGTATATGGGATTTTTGTATGTTTTCTGAAAGAGTTCTCTTTTGTTCTTAGACATTTACACTTAACATTTTTAACTACTGTAAATGGCCTGCATCTGTGGATTTGAAAATGATCATACAATATGTATGATTAAATTTCAAGATAAAACTGTTGTTGATTGTTTTTGTTTTTAGCTAAAATAATATTACAATTATAATGAATAGTTGCATAATCTTCCTTTGTAAAGGAAAAGGTGTATTGTGCTTATATGATCTCTCAGTAGGCACTTTGGTAGTAATTTGGTAGTTTCATATCTTAACATGGTATATAATATTTTTTGCTTGTTATGTTTTTATTACATAACAGACAACAGGGTGTGCTACAGAGATTATAATTAATTGATATTGCTAGCAATATATATTTTACATCACTTATTAGGTCCTTTTACTAACTTGTTAATGGTCATTTAGTTGTTATTTAGTTATGTTTATGTTTAATTTAATTAACAGTTATTTTGGATTATTCAAATGTATTGATGTATCACTTTCTAGGATAATTAATTGTTAACCTAACTAACCATTGAATTAATTATTAATTGTTTTATTTTTTTTCCACAGGCCATGGCCATGGCTTCTTTCATAGTAGCTTTGGTGCATTTGGCTATATTGCCATCAGTTTTTGGTGGTGCATATTATGGGCACAAACCACATCCTCAACAACATCAACTCTTACCACAGATGCCTCACATGGGCATGGGAAAGGATATGTCACATATGCCATATCCACACTACAGAAAAGACCTACCAATGCACCTAAACAAAGGCAAAGATATCAAAGGTATGAAAGCTTGTGTATCTTAGCACTTATGGTCACACTATATATGGTATAAATAGCACTGTAGTACTGACCCTGCTTTCCCTTACAAAGGTGAGACAATTCCCAGAGGTGAGCAGGGTGTTCAAGGAGAGACTGGACCACAAGGGCCCCCTGGTCCACCTGGGCCCCAAGGACCTCCTGGGCCTCAAGGTATTGGAATACAAGGCCCTCTTGGAAAGCCAGGACCTCCTGGTCCTCCAGGATTTCCTGGAGTTGGTAAGCCAGGAATGCCAGGTATGCCTGGGAAGCCAGGAGGTATTGGGCAGCCTGGACAGCAAGGTGAACAGGGACCCAGAGGTGAAGAGGGACAACCAGGCATGACTGGGCCCCCCGGCCATCCTGGACCCCCCGGCCTGCCAGGAATAGGAAAGCCTGGTGGACAAGGATTACCAGGACAGCCAGGGGCAAAGGGAGAGCCAGGACATAAAGGTTTTCCTGGTCTCCCAGGGTTACCTGGGCCTAAAGGAGACAGAGGAATTGGACAACCAGGCCCACAAGGACCAAAAGGGCCGATTGGACCACCTGGCACCCCAGGGCAGGCAGGAATACCGGGGGTCGGTAAGCCTGGCCTTCCTGGTGTAGCAGGTCCACCTGGTATGCCAGGAAAACCCGGAGAGTCTGGGGAGCCAGGTCCAGAGGGTCCACCTGGTGGACAAGGCCTACAAGGACCACATGGAGCCCCTGGTATTGGAGTACCAGGAGAAAAAGGATTACCTGGACAGCCAGGTGCCCCTGGCCACAAAGGATTACAAGGACCACCAGGGTTGCCTGGTAAACCTGGATTACCTGGATTTGGCAAACCTGGATACCCTGGCCCAAAAGGTGACAAAGGGATGGGAGGGCTTCCTGGTCCTCAAGGACCAAAAGGAGACAAAGGATACACTGGTCAACCAGGCATGACAGGTCCCCCTGGTCAAACTGGTCCTCCGGGCCCTCCAGGAACAATGGGGACACCAGGAGGAATTGGTTCCCCAGGTCTAAAAGGAGAGCGAGGGCCAGAAGGAGCCAAGGGAGATCCTGGACCTATGGGGCAACCTGGTCCTACAGGATTTCCTGGTCAACCAGGCCTCCAAGGTGAAGATGGAGAACCTGGGCCAAGAGGGCAACCAGGACCCATAGGTCCCAAAGGAGAAGGAGGAAGCAGAGGTCTGCCTGGTCCCCCAGGTCCATTGGGCTTACCTGGTTTTAAAGGAGAACCCGGTCAGACTGGCCCTGAAGGACCACAGGGTCCTAAAGGTATTCCAGGACTTGCAGGGCCAGGAGGACCAATTGGGCCTCCTGGACCTTCTGGGCCAAAAGGAGAAGCTGGTTCACCTGGTCAAGCTGGTACACCTGGTGAAGGCATTGCTGGAATCCCTGGTCCTGTTGGTCCAGCCGGCCCACCTGGCCCAAATGGATCCCCGGGTCAGCCAGGACTCCCAGGTCCACGGGGGCCTCCTGGACCCCCATGCCCCCCTCCCTCTCCTGACCTGATGGGTGTTCTTCCTGAGATGGGCCCTGCTATAGATGGTATAAAATCTGGTGGGTACATGAAAGGGAAGTATGCTGGTGGGGGTGATATGATGGGTGCCAATGGTCTGGAGATGCCTGCTTTCACAGCCCAATTGACCACACCATTCCCCCCAGTTGGCACACCAATAGTGCTTGACAAAATACTGTATAATGGGCGTCAGAATTACAACCCTCAGACTGGTGTGTTCACCTGTGACCTCCCAGGCATCTACTATTTTGCCTATCATGTGCACTGCAAAGGTGCCAATGTATGGGTTGGGCTCTACAGGAATGGCGAGCCACTTATGTATACATATGATGAGTACAAGAAGGGATACCTGGATCAAGCATCTGGGAGTGCTGTGATTCCATTACAACCAGGAGACACAGTTTATTTACAGTTACCATCTGACCAGGCAGCTGGATTTTATGCAGGACAGTATGTCCACTCCTCCTTCTCTGGCTTTTTGCTGTACCCAATGTAGACCGCAAGAATAAGGGAAATATTTTTAAGGATTAAGAGGGGAAGAAAGAACTGACATCAAAATGTATGACTTTTAAAAAAATGTCAGTATTTTCACTGGGAAGAAAGAAGGCTCATAGAAACAGCTCCTTTAAACACAACCAAACAATATCAATCTACAGACTGTATGAGTATGCAATGCTATATTACACAATACTGTGTCTGTAAAGATACAACCTGCACAAAGACTCTCACAGATTGTAGTAAGAATATTCAATTCCACACCACATTTAAACAGATTTTTGTATTGTATTTATGTATTTGTTTAATTGGTGGTATCCAACATGAGTATACATGCTTTAAAATGTTTAGAAAACTATTTTAATGACATTTGCATGATAACTAAGGTATTCGCTTTAAATGAGATGAGAAAAGCCATTAAGTTTTTTCAAAAATGTCACATATCATGTTTCTCTTTCTTTATCAATGATTTAAAAAATTGTTAAAGGGTTTGCACACTTGTAATATTATAACACAACCTCTATGTGAACTGTAACCAAAGTATGAATTTGTTTGTAGGTGTGTGTGTGCGTGTGCGTGTGCGTGTGTGTGTGTGTGTGTGTGTGTGTGAATGTGTCTACATGAGAATGAAAGAGCATGTGTGTATGTGCTAGACTTTATTTTAGCCAAACTCCCCACCCCCAAAAAAACATTAGTTTTAAACTCTAAATGTTAATTTGTCTGAAAACCATTTCTGTTTCTATAATGAACTTTGATCAAAATGATGAAAGTTCACAATACTTTAAATCTCATGATCATCAATTATATATATCACATTACGTCCTTTGTTTCCACCCTATTCTGAATTCACCTTCTGATTTTTCAACTGTTGGATGAAATTTTACCCATTTTTGACTACTGATTGTATAATAACCTTTGTTTTTTATGTTGGTCACTTTCAATGACAGTGCAAAAAAATATCAGTTTGAGTACATCCCACCCCATTTTATTTTAATTTGATTGTGGCTTTTTCTTTGAATTTTTTAATAAAAATGATTTACATCCATAACTGTTTGTCCTTCATATTCTTGCACTCTGATTTTGTTAAGATTCTAATAAAATCGTATTCATGTATGAAAATAGATACTCTAAACATTTTAGTTCTAGTGATCTCTTGCAGTTCACTTCTGCACCTATTCTATGCTCATTTATTAGTCATTTCAAAATGTGACACAGTTTCTTTTGTGAATAATAGTCCCACTATTCAATACTAGTAATTAGTGTGGTAACTTTGTTTCTTAGTCATTAAAAACAGAGAGAGGGATAAGAAGATTGTAAAATATTCTTTGAACTTTCATTTTATTATACTCACGTTCTATGATAACCTCTTGATAACAGGTCCTAATTAATATTCATTAGCCTATCCTTCACCATAGTATTATGGATTCGTGAGCTGTTACATCCTCTTCTTTCGGGAAATCAGAATGGTCAGGAACCTCTTCAGTATTCATGAGCCAAGCCATCGCATCCGACTCGTTCGGTGTCGGATGTGTTCGGTGATGCTGAGGATGCGCAGCCCGGGATGCTGCGCGGTCACATCACATTGCGCGGAGGGGCGGAGTTGGTGCGCATGAGCAACACATTATTGCCTTCATTGATAAAAATCCTTTGTGTTAACGTTTCAACATCTAATCTCACTGTAGCTTTCGGCGCATTTCATCACTTCATAAGGTAAGTCATTTATTAAAAGTCGTATCGCATGAAATAACTATACTTTGAATTTACAGTGATCCGTCTGTCAGTTCAAACAGTCAAATTATGCTTCATCCGGAAACCGGTCGCTAGATGTGCATGCCTTTATTTCATTATTTTAAATAGACATAAATAGTTATGTTTCCCCTTTTTACGTTTATAAACGTGAAATACATACGCTTTGCTTGGGCTATATGTCGGGTTTAATTTTTAATGTAAGTTTGCGCAGATGTTCAGATATTACAGGACTATGTCATACTGGGACCCTATAGGCTATTAGATGTTGCAGTAGTTATTGTGTAGCTTGATGCGTTACATTATGAATACTTCATTTTAGCATTTTTTAGATATTTCTAAATATGTAATGTATTAGGGTATGTGAATAGCACATATTTACATGCTGTTACAGTCATCTGGGAATCAGCAATGGCATCGCGTACAGGACCAAGAGCTGCAGGTACTGATGGGAGTGATTTTAAACATAGAGAGAAAGTGGCTTCTCACTATCAGATGAGGTAACTAAAACTTATCCAATAACTGCTAATATGTATCCTATATCAGAATATGTATCTGAACTTTGAATATGTCTTTCAGTGCTTCATTGAAATCAGAGATTAAGAAGCTCACCGTAGTGCATTTCTTCATATGGATACTGGTAGCTGCTCAGGTGGCTGTTAGTCATCTGAATCTGGTGTCACATGATCTGGTGGCCATGCCCTATCAGTGGGAGTATCCATATCTTTTGAGTCTCCTGCCCTCGCTTATTGGAGCCCTGGCCATGCCAAAAAACAACATCAGCTATCTGGTGATCCCCATGATCAGTGCTGGTTTGTTCTCAGTGGCACCCTTGATTTTTGGTGCAATGGAAATGTTTCCACTGGCCCAGCAGTTATACCGACATGGAAAAGCTTACCGGTTTATCTTTGGTTTCTCTGCCGTTTCTGTGATGTATCTACTCATGGTGATCGCTATTCAGGTGCACGCATGGCAAATCTACTACAGCAAGAAGCTTTTAGATGCCTGGTTCAACTCAACACAAGAGAAGAAGAAGAAATAAAGATACTATTGAATTCATCCACCCTCTTTTTCTGTCTCAGTTGTTACAATGCATGCATTTATTCACATGTTAAAATTATGTTTATATTTTTAATTGTTTAATTGTTTATTATTATTATTTTAATGTTATTTTAAACCTGAAATTCTGTTTGTTTACAAAATGCTTAGTCCATGTCAAGAATACAGAGCCATTCAATTTGTATTACTTTACAATGAAATCAAAATAAATGAAATATTTTCTTGTAATTTATTTCAAACTAATTATTTAATTTTAAGCTTCAGTTAGGCTAAATAATAGCCTATAATAATCTAGCATGATCTATAAATTTTTCTTTTTTTTCAGCTCATATTATCAATACTTTCATTTATTATTTTATTTTGTAAATTGTTTTGGTTTGGCTATTCACTAGAAATATACTTCTGACACAACATTTTCACACATTATTTTTATAGACCAAGAGGCACTACATCTGGTGAGAGGGGAGAGAAATCTAAAATATTTTCCCTTATGTGAATGGAGGCTTCATTAAACATATAAAGCTTTATGTCTAATTGTTCATATTTCTTTAAAAAACAAACAAACAAAAAAAAACTGTAGATTATTTGTGGTTAATAATGATTCCTCTAGTGGGCTGGATAAAGGAAGAAAATATATATTCTTACCCAAACACATTTTACAAAACAAACACAACAGACAACAGAGAGAGAGAGAGAGAGAGAGAGAGAGAAACTGATTAGACCCCATTATATATTTGGCAAACTGTATGGTTGAATGAAAGAATCAGGTACAGATAAATTCATTGAAACTTCAATTTTATGCGTTTAAATGAACATATTAATTTAATTTTTAATATATTTATATTATTTTGGTTAACAAAATGAGGTCAGACGCCATATAGGCCACCTCATGATGAGCAGTAATTAAATTTACATGACAGTGTAAGCAGTGTCCGGATAGCGCGCATGCGCGGTTGTGGTTTTGCCACGTACAGGTCGCAGTGAGGCGTTTCCGATCATCAGTCAGTCAGGCGTCGTTCAGCTAAAGTCCAGGACACACAGGCTGCTGCTGGGATTGACACGTCCAAACCACCAGGTAGAGACTCGGGGCTTCTCCTACAAACATTCACATACTTTTATATAGTCACTTAAGAGTTTTTTTTAAAGGCATCTCTAAAAATAAATCATTAACGTTAGTGGTTGGTTAGCCGGTTGTCAAGCAAACTAGCATTAGCTTAGCTTAGCTTAGCCTGTGAGAAACTAGGGCAAGCTAAAAAAAAAATCAAGAGAGACGTTTTGTACAAAACTCAGTGTTTTTAAGCCACTACGTTGCGTAATGTAATAATCGCATTTAAAACACAGACATAATTGTTGGTGTAATTCAACTGAGATTTGATCACAGTATTTAATATTGTTTTTTTTCTCGGGGAGAATTGACACGTTCAGAGCTTTATTTTGCAGGAAGTTGCTGCATCATCAGGTGAACGAGGCCTGATGAGATGATTTGAAAGGATCATTCTTTGGCAAGACATTTAAACGTCATGCTGGTGCGATGATGGAAAGTGGCCTGATGTGTGTTGTGATCCAGAAACCACATATTTTTGCTCCTCTAAACGATGTTTAATATTATTTTCTGAGTCATTACGCAGACGCTTGACAAATAAGACACGAGTAAATGCAAATGCGTTTGCCATGCATTACCAGTTTTCTTTCGAAATTTTCGTTCTTGATCCAGCGGGCAAGAAGTCAAGAGTTTCATTCACGATGGCTGTCATTAAGTTCAATATGAGATAAATACAGGTCTGTCTACATACTGCATAGTACTAGGATGAATTATGGGTAAACTAATCAGAGTAAGAGTCAAGATTCTCCTGATAAGATTGTGCCTGATTGATCACACACACTCTCAGACGGTTTGTATTTTGATCTAAATCCCCAAATGTTTCTCCCTATAATCATGCTTGAGGCCAGAGTCTGAGTTAAGAATGATTGTAGGCCATCTGCAACTGCCAAATCATCTTAGATCTCATGACCCTTAGACTTTTATCGTATGTCCCAATAATATACAGTAGCACTTGTTCGATTCGACCTCATAGATGACACATTAGACTATGGGTTTCCAAGTAAGACAAGTCATTCACTCACATATTTATATTCATAACAAAAGCATGGTAGTTAGCGCTGAGTATAGACACTCATTAAGTGACAAATATTAGATTTCATGGTTAACTGTTGTGTTGCGAGAGGAATTCTCGGTACTTCTGATAGAATAACTTAATAATTGAGCCTTCACAGATCATGTCATTGGTTTTACTCTGGTCTGTTAGCTCTGCATATGCCTACATTTAATGTTGGCCTAGTTATCACTGCTGCAGCTCTGATAGTATGTTTGGTTTCAGTTTGTTCCTGTACTATCAAATGAGATCTTATGAGCATGTGATGTATTAAATAGTGATAACTATTCTGCTACTTTAAAAGTGTAGAAAAAATTTTTTATTCAGTATTTTTAGTATTGTTGATTTAATTTAAATTTTGCTTAAAATTTTGTTTCATTTGCCATTGTACTAAATG
This sequence comes from Carassius gibelio, assembly GCF_023724105.1. Taxonomy (NCBI): domain Eukaryota; kingdom Metazoa; phylum Chordata; class Actinopteri; order Cypriniformes; family Cyprinidae; genus Carassius; species Carassius gibelio. Next base: position 12,654,323 of record NC_068404.1, on the reverse strand, counting down.
GGGTTATAAACTCCATATTTTTAGTTTCTCTATAAATATACTAGACAATATTTTCAATAAAATTGTCCTTTATTTCCAGCAGTATGAATGGCCAGCTGGACTTGAGTGGGAAGCTGATCATTAAAGCTCAGCTGGGCGATGATATCCGCCGTATCCCCATCCACAATGAAGACATCACCTACGACGAGCTCCTGCTGATGATGCAGCGAGTCTTTCGTGGGCAGCTACAGAGCAGCGATGAAGTTGCCATCAAATATAAGGATGAAGGTCAGTTTTGGACTTCAAAGCATGCATGTATCATAAATTTACCAACTTAAAAGCTTATAGTAACTGGACACCATGCATATGTATATTTAACCATTTTTTTTTTATCAGTCATGTAGTATAAAACTATAAGATCTGTAGATGTTCTGAATAGACTCGCATAGGGGGTTTTGGTATAGATCCCATAACTCTCTTGTGATTTTACATGTGATAGTTTTATTTTGCATTCAACTGCAGCTGTTCAAGTACTCCATTCATTCTCTGGTATTCTTTTAATCATTAATATTTTTGCTCTCTTCCAGATGATGACCTTATCACCATCTTTGACAGTTCTGATTTGTCCTTTGCAATCCAGTGCAGTAGAATATTGAAGCTCACTCTTTTTGGTAAGAAATCAGCACTGGTTAAGGGTTTTCGCCTCATCCTGATGTTAAGGAATATATCTGCACAAGATACCAGAAAGGAGCATGAAATTAATGTTGTATTTCCTTGTAAAGCACTGTTTACGTGTAGCAGTATTCAAATACTAAATTATGTAATGCATAACCTGAAGTTAATCAGAGTTAAAAGTAGTCCCACCTTAAAAGTGCAATGTAGAACAACATAGTTTAAATAATTTGCTTTAAAAGGTGAAATGTGAAGCACAGCCAGTTAGGTTTCAGTTGTAAATTTTATTTCTGTTCCTCAGTTTGTAAAATACACAAGTTATTTTCTGTTATAAATGACAAGAGGCCACAGATACAGGCACAACAACGCCGTTCTCGTCAGTGCTAATCATGCCTAGAGTTCAGGTCAGTGCACATGTATAGGTTTGTGTTACCTGCAGGGAGATCATATTCCAAAAACGCTTCAGTGCTCATAGTGTCCCTTTACAGAATAACAAAAAGGTTCACAGGACTATAAGAACCAAGCAGCTCATTTGAGCAACATACCTTTTTATTGTTGGCAGCTCTGAAATATTTTATTGAACAGAATGTAGTCAAAGCCTGTAGTTGTTTTAACTCTTTTATATGGTGTTTTACATACTAAAATAAGAGGCATATCAAGTTTAAGCTTCTTGATATCTCAATGTGTCTTTGTGACCCAGAAAACAGTGTTGTTCTATAACCTTGGGGTTAAAAAGGACTCTCTGTTAAGAACATAATCCCACATCGCATGGGTGGTGTAATATTGCGGAGTTAAGCTCTTTTAATCTTAAAAATGCTGAACTTGGTAATATTTCATCCAACCAGGAGATGTCGTTTTTCTCTCGCGGGATAAACACAGCTTCAGCTCTTAGAGTCCAGTAGAGGGCACAATAGAACAAGATTTGAACCGGTAATGAGTTCATGTGTTTGGCTTTGTAAGGTTATCAGCAGGGATTTGGATTTGGAGCCAATGGAATATTCAAATCTGGTGGTGACCCCTTTAAGTGTGACTCAAGTGTCCAAATATTTGTTGGTCCACTAATGTGATTTAACATAACATGGACTTTAAACATATCTCAGTTTAACAGATGTTAACAGATGTAACGCGCTATTCCAAACAGAAAGGATATTTGTTCTCTAAAAACATACATTGACCATTCGCCTCAGATATTTGAACAAGGAAGGTTTACATAAAGAAGTGGTTCTAAACCAGGAGGCAAGAGATGATAATTTAAAATCATTTCAATTATAATGAAACAAGCAAGATATTTTGTATATTCATCTGTTTCATTTGTTTTATTTAAAGAAACCCCGGATTAATGAGGAAGTATCCTGAAAAGTAATTTAAATATATAAAAAAAAGAAAAAAAAGAAGTACATTTAACTATTAATAAGCTCTGAAATATTTTATTGGGTAGAAATTGTAAATATTAAATGAGTAAAAATCACTATCCAATAAATCACAAATTACTTTGTAAGGAAAATGTTTGGTTAAAATAAGAGGGAACACTGAAGAACATTCAGCTCCTGAAACTTTTTTTAATTTACAGAAACTGAAAGCCCATAAACTAAAAATAAGTTTTGAAAGCAAAACTAGGGCCTTTTAATTAATATTGTTGTGGACAACTGAGGGACTTGGAGTCAAAACGTTTGAGAACCACTGACTGAAGAGAAAGTTCACCCAAAACTTTACACTTAAGGTCAGTGGGATCCAGTGATTCCAATTTTTCAATCTTTTGTGTTCTGCACAAAATAAAGTCATACGGGTGAGTAAAAATGAGTGATAGCAATTTTCATTTTGGATGAACTATTCCTTTAGGATAGATTAGGTCATCTTACAGACTTTAAGTCTGCTCTAAATGACGTGAGCTGTGCTGAAAAGCCACTCTCTTTGACTGGTACATGGCACAAACAAATATTCTCAAGAGAGGAAAATCGGACCCGGTTACTTGCCATTAACGTCATGCTCTGTTCTAGCAAATTTTGGCTCACGGCGGTACATCTGCACTGCAGTGTCAGTGCCAGTTCTCAGCATGTGCCGACTACTCTTCAAATGTGTCATCTTAAATGCTGCAGAGGCTGTAGATTTGGGCTGCTTGATTCATACACTATATTACACCGTGATTTATTTATCAAATCTAGCCAAAATCAAAGGTTGCAGTCTGTGCGGATTTAACTAAATCCACTATTTATGACAATGAAAGAGCTGATTTAAGTACCAACTCAAAATACATGTGTTTCTTTTCCTAATAAAAATAAATGAATACCTTTTGGTCAAGTCTGCACTCTGCACTGTCCAAAGCCTCCCTGCTCCAGCCAGATGATGTCATGGCTTGTAGCAAATGTAGCCCTGCCCTTTGCTGGATGCTTTAACTAGTCAAAGAGAATTTTGGAAAAGATTTTAAGAGTTCAAATGTGCTGGTTAATGGTTGTATAATATCACGTGCGTGTATGCATCCCAAACGTGTGACTGGCGCCCAGAGACTGGGTTGGACGCCTGCTAGAGCTCCTGTGATCTCTGAAGAGTCTGGACTGGTTCAAGCGGCTGCCGATCTCACACATATGGACTCCGGAAAGAACATTCCTGACCCGCACACTGTGCCAAACCTCTGGATTACTTCATCATATAGACAGTCTGGCTATCTAAATGATCTAATTTTGTTGTTCACTTGTTGACATCCTGAACAGGCGAATTGGGACAAGCTTCTAGCATTGAGCTTTTATATATATTTTTTGTCCTCGTACGCGAAAAGCTCACAGCAGATTAGAACATTTTTGACGTTTAATATGCTATGATGGGGTTTGGATAAAAGAAAACATGACAAAAATAGAAAGCAAGCAGCTGGTTAGGATAAAAACTAACATGGACAGATGCATTTTGACTAGTTTGAACAAAGTTTGCGACTGCTGTCAAAATAATGTTTGTGTTTTCGCAGTGAATGGTCAGCCTCGGCCACTGGAGTCGTCTCAGGTGAAGCACCTGCGTAGAGAGCTGATCCATTTGAGGAATAAAGTCAACAGCCTGCTGGACAGCCTGGAGCCCCCCTCAGAGTCTGTCCCAGGGAGCACCAACCCAGAAACCGGTACATGAACTCTCCCAGAGCGATTCTCATGATCTTCATATCCAGTACTGTAGCCAAAGCATTTGAAGCACATAAAGTCTCTCTTTAAAGCTTATTTGGATATTTAAAGGTGGAACAGTAAAAATGATGTCATTTACACATCCTTGTATCAGTCCAAACCCACAACGACTTTATTCCTACTGTGGAACACCAAAGAAGATCTTTTGGTAAATCTTCATGCTCTTCATACAATGACCAGGGGCTGGCAAATTTCAAAAAGCAACTCAGAAATAGTCAATGTGTCAATAAGACAGTTTTATTTATTGAAAGGCATCAAAATTTACTCATCTGAATGAATGCATCCGCATTTATTGCATGGGCTTGGAACAGAATGAGGATGATGACAGTTTTCGTTCTTTTTATCTCTTTACCTCGTAAATGTTCCTTGAGAGGTGAAGACAGGCGATACTAAAGCTGTCTTGTTCTGTTGTCTCTGCGTGACAGAATGTGTGACCGAGGCAGTAGATTCAACAGTGAAGCATGCCCCTCCAGTCAGTGCTGCTAGCATGTCTGCGTTTGACCCCCTGAAGAACCAGGAAGTGGTCAACAAGAATGTCATTTCTGCATTTGGCCTGTCTGATGAACATGCCCAAGGTACCATATACATGTACATCCTTCAAAGTGCTTAGCTTTTTTTTTTCAGTCCTAGCATTAATCATTGTGATAAATTATTTGATTCAAGATACAGATCAAGCTATTTAATGGTTCAGAGCCTTCTGCTGCATTAATATAGATTTAATTTGATGTGCTGTCACAGGTGCTATTTTATGGCATCTAGTGTAACTCATCCATTCATATTTAAGATCTTGAATCCCCTTTACTCTTCCCTGTGTTCCAGTTCCAGCTGTAGCTGCCGCCGCTGCTGCAGAGGAGCGCTCTGCAACTCCAGACAGTATTGCCTCTTCATCCTCTGCTGTGGCTCCCCAGGCTCCTCCAGCGTACTCAGGGGTCCAACAGACTCCCTCTGCTATGGATGGTAAATCTACCACGAAAGTCTCAAATGGAACTTGATGTAGAGTGTGATCTAGAATGACGAGGCTTGTAAGCAGTGTGTCTTGTGTAAAGCCCACTAACAAACACGTCGAGTGACCCTGCCTAATCCTACACCTTGAAAACAGTCTATAGATACTGGCCAGTCGATTTAGAGAATGGCAGTTTTGCACATCCTTACTGCAGATGTCTCCTCCTGATGTTTACGGGAAAGAGTCCAGCGCATGAAAGATGAACAAGGAATCATGTGGCTCAGAAGTCTTTGTAGTGAATTCAGAGCATGTTGTTCTCCACTTGGCCATTAAAATATCTCCCCTCGTTTTCTTTCCAAAAAAACGCCCACGTCAGTCCAGTGGACTTGAGAAATGCAGGACGAGTCTCGATTTGGCAGGTCATGGTGCTTTGGCAGGAAGGTTACACACCTAAACTCACATGTTCTCTCACACTCGTACACAAACACAAACCCACACAAAACTTATTTGTTTGCAGCAAAAAAAATCACCTTGCAGATGTTGTCTCTTGGGAAGGTGTACAGCGGAAGAAAAATGAACCAGAATGGCCTTCAAGTCAAGAGCGTAATGTTATTCTCCACACGTCCATTGGATTTGTTTTCCTCCTCACTCTTTCCAAAGACGTTCTTCCACATAGACACGGCACACATGAGAAATTGTGCAGAGTTATTCTAGATTTGGCAGATTGTGTGGATGGTTCTCCATGGTTACATAGAGTAATGGAGCTGTGATGCTTTTCTCTGCTTTATTGTTCCCATCATAAGCTGCACAGGGACACACACACACACACACACATACACAAACGCAGCCTTTTCTCATTAGTTTCTTGGTGCGATGCACACAAACATTCATGAACTTTGGATAATCCGTTTGTGTGCTTTGTCTCAGCAAAGTCGGTTATCTTTACCCATTGTGATTTGCACAACTAGGGCTTTGTGGTCTTAAATGATTTTTTAAATCTACTATTCCAAATAAAGCATTTACATTGGTCAGACGTCTCTCCTCATCTTCAGTCAGGAGCTGTGCTCTAAGCAGATGGTCAGGCTGTCACCGGCTGCCAGCGTTTGAACGATCTATCATCTGCTCAATTTTATGTGGCTATCCTATTTGTATGTTTTCAATCAGCCTCTCTGTATTGGCTCTTTATTTGTTGATATTCCAGAGTAACATGCCAGATATCCCACATTAAATTATATTCTGACACAGAGTGAGAGAGATCAGTTCTTAATATTTATGGCCCTCTGGGGTCCCAGATATTTCGCCAATGTTTGATGATGAAACCCAGTAACAGTGGGATTTCCTTGCTAGGATCCACAAGCTGCTTGCTGATGTCCTGGATTTTTATGGGAGTTCCCTCCCTTAACAGTGTGAATCTCAATCCTGGACAAAAGCATGAATTGATGTTGTCTTAATCACAGGTCAGATGTATCAGCAGTATCAGGCTCCAGGTGGATACCCTCCATCAGCTGGACCGGCCCAGCAGCAGTATGGGATGCAGTACCCTGGTAATACTTTACTTTTACTATGAAAATAGCGTAAGATGCTGGCAAGGCATTAAATAAGAATATACTAATTGTACTCAAAAGTTTGGGATCAGTTCATATATATATATATTATAATTTTTATTATTTTAAAGATGTTTCTTCTGCTCAAAGATGCATTTATTTGATTAAAAATACAGAAAAGAACTGGATTTATTCAAATTATAAAACTTTATCATCACTTATTTTTAAAATACACTTCCTTGCACAGTAATTTCTTTAAAAAAAACAACAAAAAAAACATTTGAACGGTAGTGTATATTATTACTATATATATATATATCTCTCTCTCTTTCTCTCTCTAAAAAAATAATTAATTAAATCCTCTTTTTCAGCTGGTTATACTCAGTCCGGTGTTCCTCAGGCTCAGCCTCCTCAGCAGCAGTTTCAGAATTACCCTGCCCCTACTTCTCAGGCTGCTGGTGCTCCTGGCTCCGCCCCAGGGTTTTCCGGCCAATCACAGCCTCCTGCTCCCCAAGGACCCACCCAGTACCCACCTGGAGCATTTCCGCCTCAAAACTACACATCCCAGGCCTCTCAGCAGCCAGCTAACTACAGCCTGCCTCCAACCTCCCAGGCCACAGGGGGTTATCAGCCCCGTCCTGGATACACCCCGCCACCTGGCGCCACCCCTCCCCCTGGGGGTGCCAACCCCTATGCCCGAAACCGCCCCCCTTTTGGCCAGGGCTACACCCAGCCGGGCCCTGGCTATCGGTAAAAGGCCTTTAGTGTCCCCATAGCACCTTGCTACAAGTTTTCTGTCTCCCAACACATAAGCCCCCAAAATCTGTGTTTGTGTTTGTTGTGCTTTGCGTGATTGAATGAATGCATGTGAGAATGAGTCTGTGAGCTTGTATGTGTGTGTTTGCACACTTGGGAGACCAAATGGTGTGGGAGTGGATAGCTCGGTGTGTGTGTGTGTGTGTGCGCGTTTGCATTTTATTTTATCACGGTCTCCTCATTGGTGTTATTTTGTCATAAACCACGAGTCCGTTTAAACACTAGAAAATTATAATCAAAGTAAGTGATATTTGTTTAGTTTTCTTTACTTTTTCCAGTGTCCTGGTTTTTACTAACCCCTGACTGGCCCTCTGCAGTGAAGCCTGTCATTTCTGCATAAACTGTAACATTGTTTTCAGGAGGTGAATAAAGACTTTGAGACTGAATGATGGGATTGTTTTTCATTTCTTATTGGAATTAACATTTATCTCCGATTTAGATTTTTCTGTAACTGATCAGGATTGCATAAAAAAACAACACAAAAACTTTGTGTCAGATTCAGAAACAATTTTAAACTGTAGCCACCAACTAAAAAAAGAGATCATAAAAACTGCTTGTGCTTTTACTGGTAAGGCAGATTCATTATAAACCTTATAAAATATAACAAAGTTTCGATGTAAAAACATGTTACATAAATTCTGGCATTTAAAAGCTTTCATTGGAAATCATGAGTCACTGAACTTATGTACAAAACAATAGACTTTCTTGTTAAAAAGATCTTACATTTCTGACATTCATACATGTAATAATTAATTATTTGAAAAGCTGCATGTCTTGAACAATAGTTTATAGACTTTGAATTCCTTGTTTAGCATTGCGCTTGAGCTGTTAAAGGAATGTTTCAGGCTTAGTGCACTCAGCATGTTGTTAACAGCATCTGTGACATAATGACGATAACAGAAACATAAATTCAACTCCATTTGGAAAAAAAATAAAGCACCTCCAATGAAAGTCTATGGGGCAAAGCAGTGCACCTGAATAAACTTTAAAATACACAGTATTCCATGAAGCCAACATATTTAATTAGGATATTCACATGAGACTTGTGTACTTACTGTAGACTGTCCAATTTCTCAACCACAATGACCATATAAAGCCAGTAAACCTGGTAACTTTTGCACAATACTGGCAAGGTCCAAAAAAGGATTGTTGGCAGAAAAATCCACCTTTAGGAATTAAATGGGTAGTGCATAATCAAAAGATCATCATCCCACCAAAAGTGTTAAAAAAAATGTATAGAACATTAAAAAATTTAATTATATTTTTATAATTATACATTACATAAATTATATTTCTATAATACAAATATAATTTGTGTTAGTAAAAATATTTTTTTTCTGTGATGACAATGTTATAGATGCTGGCATGCCTCGTTTTGAACCAGGAACATTCCTTTAAGTTGGCCGTGTTCACTTTAGTTTCAGTGGCATATTTAACACTTTGATAAATAATATACACATTCATTTGCTTTTAAGGGAGCCTGCTTCCCTAAATATTCTCTAGATTTAATCTTCTTAATTGCAACAAGAACATTCATTCAGCTCTCTGTACGTTTGCTGCACTACTTATATATATAAATAATTCTATATGTGCCCGATACCTGAAAATACATATACATACTTCCAAGAAATCATTCTCTCTACACAAACATCCCATAAAAAGACAGCGGATGTCGCTTATCCATCACATCTTCCATCTGCTCCTCAGGGTCCTACCACTTCCCAGGAATGGGTATCCCACACTCATACCAGGCCACGTAGTTGATCATGGAATTTCCTCCGATGTCTCCAAACTTGACAGGCTCTTGACGCATGGCCCGGTAGTAGCCTTGATCAGACAGGAGAAGAAATTGTTACATCTTGCATACTAGTGTTAGACTTGTTTTTGGTCAATAAAACCTGTTTTTGTTAGAAACCTTTTCTGGGTGGTAACTGATTTGGTGAAAGAGGACCACCAGTTCGTCCGTCCAGGAATGAGTCAACAAACTGGCAGTGATCCTCTCCATACCCAGTCTGATCTCCTATGCTGTAGAACTTCCCTGGAGATAGAAAAGTATAATAAGAAGTAACTCAGAGATTAAATGGCGGAAATATCAGTCGAGTTGGTAAATGGTTAATACGGACCTTTGAGAGAGTCGCTCAGGTAGATCTTGTATCTAAGAGAGTTGCACAACTGGATACCCACAAACTTGCGGTACCAGGTCCGCTTTATGAACTGCTGCCCATTGCACTCGGAGTACGAGTCAGACTTAAATGGAAACGATGACCAGATGGCAGTTTTACCTATGAGAGCCAATATAAATTATTAGACCCACATGTACAGTTGGTATAGGCATATTGTGTCTTTCTGCTTTATATATTGCATGCTTGAGGTGACTGGCGCTCTTACCGGTTTGGACCTCACTCACACGAGGATCAGCTGAAATGCAGAAGAACATGATGTCACTGCAACTTAATGCACTGTTGATGTGACATTTTGGGGCCAGTAAGATTTTGTTTCTGTTTTTAAAAGAAGTGTCTTACGCTCACCAAGGCTGGATTTTTATTCTCCCATCAAAAACAGTAAAAACAACAGTAAAAAAAAAGAAAAGAAAAAGTTTACTCCTTAATATATTTGTGGAAACTGTGAAGCATTTTTTCAGGATTCCTTGATAAATAGGAAAAAAAAAGCTTTAATGCATCAATGATACATGAAAGTATTAATCTCTTTAAATATCAAAAATCTTACTCACCCCAAACTTTTGAACATAGTGTATATGCAAATGTCTAAACGTTAATGAAATAAACCATTTTATCATACCTGCTATGAAACTATACATACATAAATTAGGCTGATCCAAACATAGCTGTCAAAGGTAAACACAAGCCAGACAATATGCCATTCAGGTAATTATTATAACACTCAATGCCTGAATATAATAAAACAGCATGGTTTTCGATTTAAGTGATTAAAAATCCAAAGCCCCAAGAAATTCCCTTGAGTTGTCCTCACTATCATGATGTACATTTTTCCAGAGCTTGTGTCAGATATCCTCATGGTTATTATTATTTTCTGGCAGTCTATCAGGGCCCCTTTACCTACGGTAAACGGGTGCAATGGACCCAGAAGAGTGAACACGTTGGAACTATTAGTTGAACAATAGCCACATTACTCTCACTGCTGACAGTTATGTTTATATGCTAATTATACATATACATTACAGTAAACGTTCATTGCCAGTTACACACACCTGAGCTTGATGTCTCATTCTTAAGTTACCTGGGCCTGCAGGACTCTGCTATCATATGAGTGCCAGTTTCTTTCAATTGTTCAGTGATGCCAAACATAATTGGTTTTCACGCAGCTTGTGACTAATCACAATGCTTTGGAATGTTTTGAAGCATGAATGAGATTTAAGTGGAGACTGATTTATGCTTGGGTCTGTTTTTCACACAAGGCTCTTGTATGGCTTTAGATGATTTTATACATAAGTGCAAAACCAAAAGTAAAAACCATTAAAGCTTTCTCTTGTTGATACAATTGGCCCAGAGACACTTCTGGAACAAACAGAGCTCAGATTCACTGCATGAGCCAAATGATTTCACAATGACCTCGCTCATACCAGATTGTGGTTTCAGATCTGGGACTTTTAGCTGTGACTCTTACACATGTTCTGAACATCACAATGTATTCATAATGAATCCATTTAGCTTTTCTTTTCCGCTTACCTGACTCAGTACTGAAGATGACCGGTTCACTGGCTGGGCCAGAACCCAATTCATTCTTGGGTGTAACTTTGAACTCATAACTACAAGACAAAATAGAGATGATAATTCTAAACAGTGTTATGTTGATCAGACAACCAAACATTACTAATCAGATGTATTTTCTTGTAACAAACTTTCTTGGAACTTTACAGCCCCACAGTGAAAACAGCTTCATAACAGCACTAAACAATATGCTATGTTTAATAAGTTGTCTGCAAGGGCAGGGACATGAGTTAGTGTGTAGCTATTAGCTTAATTTAATAACTATTGAAGTCAATGACATTTTCTCGTACCTGCTCTCTGGTTTCAGGTTCTCCACAGCTGTATGTGTTTGATTTGTTGTCTGGACAGACACTTCTTTTCCATGCGGACCCTTGGTGGAGGAAATTACCTCATATTCTATCGATACAACAGAAACATGAATTTGTTGTTTAAAATTTATTGTTGTTTAGAATCTCAAAGGAGATTCCGAGAATGTGTGAGCTGCTTTATTCTATTCAATGGACTATTACTGGTGTTTTCAATACGATTTTGGGGATAAGTAAGTAAATACTGTCAGCAAGTAAGTAAATATATGAATAAAAACACTACTGTTCAAAAGTTTTGGGTAGTTTTATTTTTTACTTTTCTAATTATTTAAAATTAAGAGGCTTCTTTCAAAAACATTAAAATATCAAACTTTTCTTCTTTATTTTCTTCGTTTCTTCTTTTTTTCTTCTTTAGATTTTTCATAAAATCTCCTTTATTGCATGGAAGAAAGTAATACAGGTTTGTGATGACCTAATTTTGGAATGAGCAAATAATGGCCATTTTCATTAATTTATATCGTATATCTTCTTAAACCCAACTAAAGTAAGAATAACCAAAGTTCTCTCAAGGCAAGCCAGTTCACTTGGCGGCCATCTTTCTTGGCTGCTATTTTCTATGCAGGTAATTGACATAAAGCATAACTTCTATCAGCTGGAATGGAGAAGGATGAAAAATCTGTTAAGATTTGTCAGAAGAACTTTTCAAAGTCATATTTCAAATTAGCAATAAAGTCTGACAACAATGGTATCATAAATTTAGCTTCTTAAGCTCAAACCAATGCTAAAACCCAATATTTTTCAGGCTTGCCCAGCTAATGCACATTCCAGAGGTAAAAAAAACAGACTTCACATCCATCAAAAAGGCAGTTGGCTCTTTCTTTCCAACAGCTGCCATATTGGGCATGGCAAATTTTCCCATTCATTTCTCAAGCTGTCCATCACCTCCTTCAGTACTGTGACTAGTTTTAGGCAGCAAAGACAGTAAACAAATGCTCTGTCTACCTGTGGTCTCATTGTCTGATTTGTCCCAGTCAAGGATGATAAAGGAGGGGCATCCTTCCACTGTGACCACAGTAAGGTTGGTTGGAGGGGTCTTGGGTGGGCCAGTGACATTCAAGTATCCGATCTCCTCATCAGGAAAGGCGCTGAGAGAGCTAGTGACAGAGCACGGCTCCTCCGGACGTTTGTCGGTTCTGTAGATCACGTGAGGTGCTGAAAATAGAAGACAGCCAATCAGAGATCCACCACAGATCAGACATAGTTCTGTCTGACAGTGCTGTACATCCAAAATATTAATGCTTTTAGCACATATTCTTACCAATGAATCGTTTCTTCCCCGTGGCATCCACCTCAGAGAGGGGATGCGATCTGAATACAGAGGAGTTGTCACTGGTGTCAAAACGACTCCCTATGATTCAAAGGCAAAGATTAAATGCCACAACACCAGAAATTCAAGACTTCAACTACTCTTTTTTAATTGCTAGAGACACCAATTCTCTCATTCTCAACAGATTGTCTAGCATGTTTCCAGAACTTTAGAAGAAATATGCACAGAAACACTCTCGTGTTGTATTCATCATAGTTCTTGTGCAAATGAAATAACTTGCATTAGAGCATACCCTCAAAAACAGAATGTGGTGTTGTTGTCGACAATGGCCGTTGTTTGGCTGGTCTTTCAGTAGTGGGTGGAGCTAGAGGTTTTAAATCTGGTACTGGGTCCTTCTGCTTAAGATTAATAATGTTTCCTAAAAGTTAACATGGAAAATGTTTCATTAATTGGCAAGAAACACATGCATGTCCAACAAGACTGTCACCACATGGACTGTCAGGGTCCTCACCATTTTTTAGAGTCTCTGAGGCCTGGTTCGTCTTTCTGTTCTCTATAAAAGAAGGCGGCAGATTAGTAGGAGATACAGGCTAGTTGTTTGTGGTTAATCAAGTCACTGAAAAGTTTGACCATAATAATAATAATAATAAAAAAACATTAAAACAAATTAAATTAGGCTGTAGCTAAAATTAATCTGAATAGAAACACAGCTGGAGTTACTATGGACTGTTAAAAAGTTCAAAGTAAGACTTTTTTTCTTTTAATTTTGTTTTCACTTTTAAAAATATGATCAGCATAAAGAAACAGCTATTTCACATTATTATTTAAAAAAAAAAACACTGCACACTGACTATAATTTAGAAGTGAAGGTAAAGTTTGTTTTGCATAACATTCACATGGTTGGAATTAAAAAAAAAATAATGCATGACATCAGGTTAATTTCCGCACAGTCAGAGTATTGTGGGAGCCAAATGGGATCTTTTAATGCTGTCCAGACTCTTAGGACTGCGGCTTCTCCAAGAACAGCTCTGAGGGACCAATGCTATGATGGAGTTCAGAACTAAACATCTATAATTCTGGATATTCACTCAAAATAGAAGTGTGGGATAATATTGACCAAAGCCTGTCAATGAATCAATTTCCAAACGTAATTATTTCCAACAGCCATCTTTCTAATGGTCTATTATTCCAATATGCGATTCGTAAAAAATTCCAGATCATTTTCAGTTACCTAAGTTAGTATGAATAGAAGGTTTTTAAGAAAAATTATATGAAGATCAGTTTCACATTTTCCTCAAGCAATCATATGTCTGCCAAATGTGTTCAATCAGACTTTCTAATATGAGTCGGATTAGATGGACGGGATGAGAAATTGGGTAAGGACAGAGTGGCTTGATTCTCTATTATTCAGTTTCAATGTTGTTTTTAGTTGGGAGAGGCTGATGGAGAAAGTGAGAGAGGGTCCTGGGTTCTCATCAATGGCTGATCTGTCATGCTTTTCCAAAGAATCCTAAGCTCTGAAAATCCATCATGACATGAACAGCACATAAATATTTTTATTTGGCCTAGAATGGTCATGAAATCCAGCTGCAAGGGAATTGTTCTTTAGACAGGAGATGTTTTCTACCAAACAGGCATATCTATCTCAGACCTCATGTTAAAACTGAATCCAAACAAACAGTATGCACAATTGGATTCACAGATTTCTGGGACAGGGAGCACAAAATCACTCGATAAACTAAAGAGCACAACACCAGGCTATACAACTACAGTAACATCACATTGATTGTAAGGGAAATATGATATTGCAACCGTCATATGAGATAAAATTAAGATAACCTGTAAGATGCATTAAAGATCCATAAAGGGATTTACCAATTTGCTCTCTGGTTCTTTTTGGAAATTTGGACCCCAAAAGTCGATGTTGATTACCACCGCGCGCTGTGATGATAGAAAAAAATTAATTCTGTCATTAAATGTTAACACTGAAGGGACATGACAAAAAAAGCACATCATAAACAAAAATATAAATACAATAATGTTTGAAATGGACCATATTTGATAGATATTAGAGTAAGAGATTAGATGTGAAAAAGAGGACTTATATGACAAAAAAAAAAGTTGAACTGTATAGTTTGAGCAGTAATATGAGGTGTCACAGGTGTCATCAGCTGTTGTGCAGAATTAAATGAAAGCGTGAAGAGGATAAGATGAGAAACAGACTTTTGGCAGAAAGAGGTAGATTGTGTGTTTGTCTTTTCCCTGCAGATAACACGTGAATCTTGTCAACAGGTCCGAAGAGTCCTTTAAATAAATTAATTTAAAACCCACCCGAGAAACCATGTGCAAAGAAGAATGTCCATATACAATATATACTGTACATAAGCCTATGCACTCATAACAAACAAACATACTCAGTAAAGTTTATACATAGGGAGCATAATTACATTTTTGCCATGTCTAAGAATGCCTGGTTAACTGAGAATGTTAAATAATTTCTGTACATAAGCATTTGTTTTGCAATGTACTGATTTATGAAGCAAAAATATCAGAATCAAAATAATATAGAAACAAATGAATGGATAAATATGGATTTATTACTTAAATGCCCCAAATTAAAATATATACACAGTGCAGTAATCTAAAAATATATTATATATATATATATATATATATATTTTTTTTTTTTTTTGCAACATTACAGTGTTCACTACAGCTGAACTTACAAGCTTCATTCATGCGGTGTGAAACAGCCCCAGTGCTACACATTTATGAATTTGCACACTACATAACATTTAAAAAGTGTAATAAAACAGTTAGACAGACAGATTGAATGAATAAATGAAAGTAAGGACGGTTGGATACATTACTGGAAGCATGAAAGGTAGGCTGAAAAAAAGCAGAAAAATGATGTCTGTGTCAGTGTGAAGACCTCAAAAAATGTTACCCTTATTACTGTTGCCAGTTGAGTTATGATACACAGATTGTGTCCTGGAAAACTTTGTATGGGGAACTGGAGGGACACGACTGTGAGACCTTGATCTATGTGTAGCATTTCGTGCCGAGAGGTTGGACACAGAAGAAGAGTTGCGGAACATACCCCTGCCTAGATAAACACAAACACAGTCAGCAATGGGAAGGAGACAATGATTAAAGATTATGGCAACAGATCTGTTGGCTGACTGGATGGGGATGAGTCTGGGAAGCTCTCAAAAGAGCACCAGCTATCCAGAAACAGGAGCCAACAGATCTAGAAGAGAAGATGGTGGAAATGGTGTGAGTAGCATTATGACAGTGCAAGTGTTGAACATTAAGAGTGGATGAAGAAGTCAGACACTTGAGGTGAATGAATGACAATGTGAGAACTGGTGCTCTTGGTGATGGTTTAAAGACAATTGGGGGCTGTTTCAGTGCTAGTCAAGTGATAATGGCATTGCCCAGCAGGATGACGTTTGGAAGTGGTGGTGATGTTTGGTGGTCATAATCACGACGCCACTGTGTGCAATGAAGATTTATGTGGTTAATATGCGGACAGGGGACAAACAGCACATTTAGGAGAAAAAATAAAATGGAGCTGATATCATTACCCTCATTCCTACTGGCCACCTCATTTGTAAGTGTTGGCTGTGACAGTAGCTCCTTTGGCTGGGAAATAGCTGACATACAGAGGCAGAAGATATTGTAATGATAATGTTCTCAGAAGATCCCTGCCCAATACCTTTTAGGCTGTCTAGATTATCCATGACTGTTAAAGGAATATCTGGCACCAGTTATTAAAAAAATGGCATAACAATGAATGAAAAACATGAAAGAACTTTTAAACCGGGTTTTTTTTTTTTTTTTTTTTTAGTTTAGAAACTAGCCTGTTTCTAAATCATACTGTATGACTAGGGGAGAAGTTACCCGCTGGTCGACTTGGATGACGTGTCCCCACTGTTACCCTCTCCGCCACCGGTGAGTTTTGAATGGCATCGGATTTGGTGAAAGCTGTTTCAGGGGTAAGGTTTAGTAGGTTTTTTGGGGTACCTGGCAACCATTCTTCAGGGGTAGATTGTCGATTTACAACTTGGGAGTCTGTTTTTGGGTTGTATTTATCAGTGCTAGCTTGCTGTTTATTGGTGCTGGGTCTGTTAGTGGTGCTGGGTCTGGGCTGGTACCAAAAGGTTATGGGTAGATATGTAGTATGTGGTGTCAGTTCCTGTATGTTCTCAGTAAGAGGTGGGTTTTTAGTTGTGGGGACATGGGATGTAGAATATTCCTCAAGGATGGATGGATTGGTGCTAAATACTGGATGCTTGCTAACTTCGGTTTTCAGCTGTGATACTAATACATCTGTTTGTTGTTCTGTTACTAAGACACTATTTGCTAAAGTAGTGGGTGAAGTCAAAGCTGTGTTTGTCAATGAATGGCTATTTATGGACCAATCCTGTGTTGTTGGTGGTGGTTTGGTGTTTGGCTGTTCAGAATGTGCGATTGTGCTGGAGTGGTAGTGAGAAGTGGTTTCTGTAAAATAAGTGTGAGTGGTTGGGTGTTTGGACGTGCCTCGTGAATTCTTGGTTGTGCTCAGTCGATGCAGCCTGGTGCTGGGCTGAACTTTTCTTGTAGGGATACTGTCTTGTTTCTTAGTTGAGTGAGGATGTTCCTGGACAGTGCTTGTGGTGCTTTGTTGGGTTTGTTGAATTGGTGGTTTGGTTGTAGGTGGATTAGGGGTAGATGTTTCACCTAAATGTTGTGGGGATGTATTCAGCAGCAGTTTGGCTGTATTTGGTTGAGCTTTGACTGAGATTTGCATTTCGCTGGTATATTGTTGGATTGTAGTGGTTGGTTGTTGGGTTGTGGAAGGTTGTGGCTGAGATGTTGTAGGTTGTTGTGGGGTTATGCTAGTATGTTGCTCTGTGAGAAGATCTGCTTGGGTTGTACTGGGATGACTGGTGGGGTTTCGAGGCCGAACTGTGCTTGTGGTCGTTGGCGTGGACAGAATGATAGATGTGTGAGAGGAAGGAAGGGCCTCGGTCGAGGTAGGTGGATTGTCAGGAACTGTGCTGGGATTTTCTTCCCCTGTTGATGAAATTGTAGAAAAAGACATTTTCTATCACAGACATTCAATGAAAATGGCACACACTGGAAAAGAACAGAAATAAAAAGGCATTGATTTCAGTTTGTTGATAATGAGACATATACTTTAGCTCTGGTGTCACAGAAGTTAATGGGACATTTCAAGGTTTGAATAAAATCCCATACCAGGAATTAATTTGTATTGAAGAAAAGTGAAAAGTGATTTCAAATGTTTCATAAGCATATGTTTTTCCCTCCAACAGTTCCTCCAGCTTGTGTGCCTTTCAGAAAATTCACATATGGTAAATATTATTATGATACACATGAAGGACATTTATATGGAATTTCTCTTGAAAATGACTGTGACAGGAGACCTTCTACATGTGCAGTATGAGCGGTTCAATTTAAAACAGTTTAGGTCACAGACATAAAACAGAAGAATCGTTTAGTCTGTTTTACATAGATGGATAATTAATTTTATTAAAATCAGGTGTCCTTGTTTTGTTTAGTGTTTAAAGATGTCTAAACATTTAAAGCTGGAAACTTAGCAAAAAAAATTGTCATTTTAGTTAATAATGTCGATTCAGGCTCTCTATTTTATGAAGAAAACCAGATGTGTTTGATGTGTGCGGTCGTAAAAAAAACGATTAATTGTTTTCTATCTAGAGAAAGGTAGAAATGTGGCTTTGTCATATGCAAGAAGTGTTTTGAAAGTATATGGGAGAAAATAGTTCAAAGTTTAGTAAGAGACAATGAGTATGTTCAGAATGGCAAACTAATAGCAAACTTATACTATTTTTGAAGTTTGCATATGTATACAGTACATATCTTAATTTTTACATTTTAATTAATATTATTAAGTAGACATTTTTACAACAAATCAATAAGAATGCAATATAACCACATTTAATTAAGAGATGACTGGAGGTCTATATACTAAAATGTGTATGTTGCTAATGTTGCAATAAAAGCAGCACACAAGTTTTTCAAATGTTGCATACTGTTTTACATGCAACTTAAAAAAATAGTAAGCAGTATGCAGTGAATTCTGTTCAGTATGTGGTGTGCATTATGCTTGCATTCCATTCTGCTAATGTAATATTTTGCTTGGCTTGAAAGGTGAGAGAATGACATTAACCTGATGTTTTGCTTGGCTTTGGAAGGCTAGGGGATTTGAATAGAGGGGCTTCTCTGGTCGGGTTAATGTTGTTTAAGACTAGAAAGTGGCTGGAAAAGTCATTAAATATTTGATATTCATTATTACTACCAGTGACTGTGTTTAGGAAGGAAAAATATGTCTTTTACCTGGCACTGGTGGCAAGAATGTTTGCTGGCTTTCTAAGACTGGCTTCTGTTTAGAAAGCAATATCGAAATTAAATAAAAGATCAAGCAAGAATACAAAAGTGTTGTTCTTAAACTCAGTTATTTACTCACCTTAGGCTTTGCCTGGGTTGGTTCCGGAAATTGCTCTATTATTTGATCTGTGAGGGAAATATAAATAAAGTTTTGTAATTGAATATCAGTTGAATATCAGTTTTGTGTCAGATATTCATTCTAAACATCCATAGGAGAAAACAAACAAGACAGTTGTTAACTATGACTCGTTGCTAAATGAATGATTTGTAGTGGGACGCACCAGCTGTGTGATGGTTGACGGGCGGACTCCAGACTCCACTGTTTGTGTCGGTGTCTGCCCGGACCTCAAACTCATACAGAGCATCTGGTTTGAGGTTGTCAATGACTGTGCTGGTGGATGGACAGGTCTGGTAGTTCCAAGTATTTCTGGGTTCCTTCTCTCTGTAGCGCACTGTGAACTGTCTGAAAGGAGACAAAACGGCAAACCAGAATCTATAAACTAGATTTAGAATGGCAGTCAAATCACGAAAAATAGATATCTGGTTTGAATAACTCACACCTGTAGGTATTATATCAGCATGATACGGCACTAATTGGCTAAACTCAGATATTATTTATGCGTACAGATGCCCCCGCCTACCCTTTTTTTCATTTTTCCAGCATCTCTCTCTCCTTCTGGCATTTATAAGGTTTTTATGGGTCATAGTGATCAAATTAGTTGTTTTGTAGAGGGCTGAGGTCAAGCTTTCCACTAACATGTCCAAGGACAGTGTGTGTGGGTCACATTGTGCCTACACTGCAGGGACCACATGTTCCCACAAGGACAGTAAAAACTAAAATTAGCTGCATAGCAGCGATCATCCAACAGTCTCCATAAGCAAAAATTACTTCATAAGGTAAACAAAAATATAAACATGCAGGATATCATTAGTTCAGAAAAAAGAAACAATATGTGGAAAACCCCAACAATGATATAAAAATAAATGTGTATTCGTCTGTGCATACATACACACCCAAATTATTTTTTCCACCCAAACATCTGTTCATTTTATTACTGTGTTTTACTGTTTCCTTTTTCTTTTCTTTTTCACTTTTCCTAATACTGTTCAGTTCATTAAAGTCTGTTTTTCTGTCTATAAATGTGTGTGATCAGAGTGTCTGGTAGTTTCTGGAACACATGAGCATCTGCACACATGATCCTGTACCTGCTCTGTGTCTTCTGTCAGTGTAATAATCGCACATCTTGAGAGAACGTCAACAACACGCTGATTCAGTCCAGATTAACACCCACACAGTACATGGATTTGGAGAAATAGACACATTAGGGCACATACCCTTCATCAAAACAGTCTTCCAGAACGGTATCCATGAAGGGGCTGGTCAGTAGTGTCCCCCAGGACAGCAGCACTGAGGACTCTGTTACCGAGCCAATCACAATGTTCAACGGTTTCTCTAGATCCACTTTTCCTGGAGATCACAAGTCAGAAATCAGCGAAAAATTCAATACACAGTTTTAACTGCTATTAAATCTCACAATTAATTACAAAGAAATGGCAAGTAACACACTGAATTCAATGTGTGTCCAGAGACTTTTCAGGATCAGTGTATATACACAGATCTAATTTCATTTGCTTACCTGCGCACTTTTTCTTAGGTTCCTCAGGATTCTTCGACTGTACCGCAATCAGATATTTGGGCTCAGCATCTAGAAAACAGAGAAGAAACTGTTAAATAAACAACAACTCTATGAAAGAAGGCTAGAAATAAAGACAGCACCTATCTCAGTCTCATAGGGCTGTCCATCCTCGGGTAGCTGGATAAATTGTTTGGAGAACATGGTGCTGCCATAGCCCAGGATATATCCCTCCAGTCTGGTGTCCTCATGGGGCCGGATGAACTTCAATACAATGGTGTCTCCAACAGCGCTGATACGCACTCGCATGTTTTGTCTTTGCACTGGAATTCAAATACACAGGAAAAGTGATCTCAGAATCATGACTGCAGCTATGGATATTAGAAGTCATGTGACTGATCTACAAGAGATTTGGAATAACAATCAGTCCAGAGTCACATTTTCCTTTCTGAAAGCTACACTTCTACAGTCTAAACGAAAGTAATTTGGTCATGCACCCATGCACTTGCCAGCAGCAAACATCACGTTCTGCCGTTATAATTACCTAGTTTTGCGAACTATGACAACAAAACACAAACACGTAAAAGAATCCCTTTGTGAGACCCCTGTGGTTTGTTTCTCATAAATGTGTGCGTTTGCCGTTTCTGAAGAGTGAATGATGAAACAGTGTCCCATGCCAGAGAAAGCTGTTTCTGCTTGAGGGAAACCCCTGGCATTGAGCACTGAGCTCCAGATCACACAAACAGCCCATTTATTACATCAGAGCTGGTTTCTGTATGACTCCCAGAGGAATCAGAAGATAAACTGCTGTGTTACAGAGATGTGTCAGAAATCATGTGTGGATGTAACGTGAGAAAACGCTTGTTGCATGCGTGTTTGTTTACGGTTAAACATAGTCACCCAGTGAATCTGACACTTTGAGAACAAATGACATTTCCTGCTTCTCGCATTTTTCGCCTTTAGATTTTCAGAAGAGATCTGCAATCAAAAGTCTGAGATTTTAGTAAGAGCTTAAATCATTGTAAAACCTTAAATTACAATTATCGGAGATGCAGTTAAGACTCTCCTAAAAGACTATATGTTCAATAAGACATTACAAGTCATTTTAAATAACTTGTTTTCTGTTTTAATATATTTTACTTGAAACACTGCTATTGCTCCAATCTTCTTTGTCACATTTTTTGACAGTTGTTCTGCTCAATATTTTTTGTGGAAATCATGAAATATTTCTCAGGATATTGTTATCAATAGGATTTCAAAAGATTGTATTTTTATTTTTATTTTTAATGATCTAATGGAAATTGAAAGTCTTTACTGTCACTATTGAGAAGTTTAATGCATCCTTTCTGAATGAAACAATTAATTTCTTAAACTAAAAATGTTCATTAAAGGTATTTCATAAGAAACATCTGAAACAAAGTTAGCAAAATGAAATGGCATTTTTTACTCATTTTACTTCCATAAAATGATGTATTTCTAAATAAACGGATCGTGGAAAGTAGGTGTTCCATACTAGAATGGAGAAAATTTTTAATTCAAGATCTTATCATCTCAAGGGCTCATCAGCAAAACCCGCATTCATTGTCTGCATCCATATCTGAGAAGAACATTTTTTTTAACTGAGACTGAGACAAAGTTGAAGTTCAAGTTGGTTTGAGAAAGGGAATAGTAACTTAAAACAATGCCTAAATAACACAAAAGCCTACTTGTAGTAATTTAAGTGGCAAAATATTTTACATTTTGTTGAAAGTTACAAAATACGAAATCATTTTCCTTTAACGAAACATGCACTGTGTAACCAGGAATGTGTATTAAAATGCGTGAAATCTGAATTTACGACTTAAATCTCCTGAACCATGAAGCAGCAACCTCTGAGAAAAACACATTTCCTCTGGGAGAGTGTGTGCAACACATGACAATGAAGAACTGATAAACAGTGGTTTCCATGAGAACTAAGGATTTAGAGATGATCAATGGCCGAACAGATGGGTGGCCTGGGATAAATTAGTCAAGGCTGAGGTGTGTTACAATAAGACAGTGTCACAGGATGAAGAGGTCATTGCTTAGTGGCAGTTGTGCAGTTGATGCTTACTTCTTTCTGTATAGGCTTTATGTCAGTTTGCACAACTAGGGTCAACTCTTACATGCACCTTACACGTGACACAGGAGAAGTGTGGCCAAAACAAATCCAGGCACAGGCACATTAAATACAGACTCAGTGTGTGAAGTCATTTTTGATACTGCACACTAAAGCAACATTAAAATAAACTAAATTAATCCACATTTAACCAACGTCCGTGCAACATACTCACTTCAGAGATTCGAGTTTTAACAGGAAACAGATAATAAACCCACACAAACAGACCTGCCTCCTGATGTGACCTTGTATTTGCTGCCAATGAAGTCATCAACACACACACACACACACACACACACAATATTTGTTTTGCAATTTCAACAGAACCCATTACTGACATCCAATAAAAATCCATTTTAATGACCCGTGAGGCTTTCGAAATATTGTTGTTGATATAATACCAATTATTTACTGCGTAATCATAAACATCACTAATGAATTCTTTTAATGCACTCTTCAAAATGGTCACAATTCCAGCAAATATTTTCACTATCCCTACCCCAAAAAAGAAAACAGGTATAAATATTATGTTTATCTGTATATACAGCATCCTTTAACCGGCACCATCCACAGCATACCAGACTAATGACTTCAATAGTATTGCATTACAATAGGCATACTGCATGCAGGATTTTGCTTTTGCATATAATTATTTTCATAAGTTGCATGCATATGGGTTGGAACTACACCTAGAAAGAACTAAAACTGTCAAGTGATATATATCGGCAGTCAGATTTGCACATAAATATTCATGATTGAATATTTATGATCCTAGAACATATCTAGAATCTAAGATTGAATTGGTTTGTGTTGGTACCTTTCATGCTGGTTACGGAGGTCAGTCTCAGCAGCAAGATCTCGCTGAGGAAGAGGAGGAGGAAGGCTCGCATGTTGTCCTTTTTTCTCAGAGAAAACAATACAGAGCTCATATATTCCACTCACACCTCTTCTATCTAAATGTCTACAGTTGTTCTTTCTTGATTCATATGTGTTCTCCTTGTCCTTTAAAGTGACTTCAGATCAGGTGTCAATGCACACTGTGTGTGAGAGAAACTGTGTTTGGAAATGGGTGTGTGATTGTATGACCATCTACTCTGGATTATTAACAAGAAGGAGGGACCCTATGATGTCACACTGTAGTTGTTAAGCCTTTGGCTTATCTCTCTCTCTCTCTCTTTCTCTCTCTCTCTCTCTCTCTCTCTCTCTCACTACACCATTCCAGCACACTTTATTTCTTCTTAAGATAAATCGTTTCTTCTGCCTCACTTCGGAGTTTGGGATCAATTTTGGGACAACAGTATTTGGGACCCTAATTAGAAAGGAACAAAATATGTTTTTATAATGTTTATATTACAATAAAGCAACTCCATGATAAACAAATGTATTACAACTTAATTAAATAAATAATTTTGAATTTCTCATCATAGGATAACAAGGTTTTCAAAAAAAAATAAAAAAAATACATAAAATGCAGTTGTTTTTGTAAATGAATCCAATAAATGAATACAGGATGTAAGAATTTAAACAGGATCAACAAACGATACATAATTACACACATATAAACCTTAATACTTTAAAAAAAAGTTTTCTCAACTGGTCTCATTAGTCACAAATCCTAAGAAATGTGAACTGCTTTGACTAAATATACACATGGTACAATTCATATTAGAAATATGAAACCCTATGTAAGAATACAATTAAAATTACTGAAAAAAATCAATCTTCAGATTTGACAGGTTATACAAAGTACTGTTTAGTTACTAAAGATAATTGTTGTTGAGAGAAAATGAATGCATCATATTGCCTTGGCTTTTTTATCCTTTCCCAGCACAGTGTGGCTGTTCAAAATATAATGTAATAGCACATGTTACCCATTTCTCAGACTAAATCTATTTAACCACAGCTAAAGGAGAAAAACATGAAGAAATGTTTGAAGACTGATTGGAATCCATTCATTAATAATGAACATGTTCAAAATCTAAGAAAGAATGATATTTATAGCATCTATGTCTGTGTTCCAGGTTTCTGACTAAACATAATTGTTTCCAGTTGATTACCAGAAATTGATTTAATATTTGTTTGTTCTTACGGTCAATTGTCTAGAGAAGACCTAAGACATGCTTTTGTGTCTCAGGAGTCTCCTGTCTCCTATTAGCCGTGTAATAATAAATTATGGGTCAGACAAACTTTAAATCATCTTTACAGTTGACAAATCATTGTGACTAAACAAATGAACTGCTGGAGTTTGTTAAGTTTGAAACGTTCTAACTGATCTTTGCAGTCAGATTGGAAAAGCAATGAGATTTTGACTCTGGCTTAGATAGATGCATTTAGGCAGATCACGGGGCATTCCCTTAAAAAAAATGCAGGGAGCAAATGATGACTGCTATGTTCATTATTACATCCAACAACAGAACACCTCGATCACTGAGAAGACATTCGTGTCTACATCTTCTCTGGCTGTGACTGATGATAGTCCCTCAGGGCAGGTCTAAGGTAAGATGCCAGTCCAGTTTGTGTTGAAACACTACTGTCAATCAAACTATCGTGGGAGGGGAGACAGGCATCTGAGATCGGTTCCATTTGAGAAAAGGGTAAAGATTTTAGTAGATAAAAAAAACACTGTCAACAAGCATTTCAATTCAAACCACTTATAAAAGTGTGTGTATAATCTCATGACCCCTTTAAGAATTGTCCATTGAAAAACGTATACTTACAACCCTAATAAAAGTTTGGGGTTGGTCATATTTTTAAATCCGATCAAAAACACAGTCAAACAGTAGTATTTCCAATTATTATTACATTTTAAGATAACTGCTTTGTATTTGAATATATTTTCAAATGTAATTTAATCCTGTTTTGGCTGAATGTTCAGCAGCCATTAGTCCAGTCTTCAGTGTCACATCATCCTTCAGAAATCATTCTAACATCCTGATTTGTCTGTAAAGTGACACTTTTCGTTTATTTAAACAACATGAAATGACTTGACAAAGAATTGTCATACTGCATATAGCACAGAAGTCTATAGGACTGCATGACAACATTTTACTATTTTACATAGTTACTGCTATTTCTGTCTGTAGTGATTAAGAGTTTGATTTTTTCCCCCATTCCTCACATTTGGAGGTGTTTCAGGATAAATAATTGAAAATTCACCGCAGATGTTTCATTACCAAAAATGCCAACTACATTACAAGCAGACACACAAATCACCAGCCTTCAGCATCAGAAGACCATGAATATGAATGATTTTACTTTACTTTACTCTGTATATATACAGCAAAACCAGGCCAGGGACTTTAAGTCACTAAATCGTATGTGTGAGTCAGTGTGACAGGTCACCTGACGGATCTTTCCTCATTGTTTTCAGGACTGGCGTGTCTCTGCTGTTGGTTGTAGTCTCATGTTTAAGAGTCGTGTTTCTGATATGTCAGGGACACAGGGATCACCACTCTCCTTCTCTCTGTTTTCTATTTGCTCTCTGTCGTTGTTTGTTTGACGTCCCAGTGTCTAAGGCAGATGTACAGCACTGCATCTTTCAGACTCTAATCGAGAGGAAGTTGCATTGACGATGGAAATTGATTGCACTCATCCGCTCTGGGCAGAAAGTATGGGCTCCCCTGGCAGCGGGACAAAATTCTCTGTTAATGAATCATACTGCTGATGGCAGTTTTTTTCTTGGGCACAGCGATAAAGCAGTTTTCCAAAGGAAAATAAGAGATGGATTAATATTAGTCATCTATAAATTTCCGAGGTACTAGTTGGATCTCTGTACATGTCAAACTGCACTGCCAGAATAAATCTGAGCTCCAGCAGGACAGGTATGACATAGCCTCCGTCTCAGATGTCACACCAACGGACCTTTGGCTAAACGTCTGATGCATATGGCACACAAAAGTGGAAACACTTCATGAGTGCCGAAGTAGTCATCGGATTGGTTGAATTATAGCGGATTTCCGGGAGACGTGTGTCGCAGTCTTTATTGTTCCTCTTGGAAACAAAGATGCTGTGGTGCCAAACCCCCTCACGAAAGAAGAAAGCCGTCGTGTTTACAACTGTGACGACGAGTGCTTATCAGGATCAACTAAATGCTGGAGTTTCAAAAGTATGAGAAATATTTTAAGTTCATGTCACACCAGTCTGTTATTGTGGGAACATTTCCACGCCTCGAAATGTGATGCTGAATGAAACGAACTGTGATTGGTTGTTTGACATGTTGGTCAAACGGCCTTATGGCCGGGCCTTGGCCAATGAAAGCTGCCATGAATTCCAGACCTTCAGCCATAAATCTGAAGGTCTGGCTACACGAGACTAGGTTTGACATTACCACATGAGACATGGATTTGGCTAGTGATTCCCTACCTGCAGATTTAGATTTTAAACTTGTCTTTGTAACCAGTCGTAATTTGTCATAAAGAAAATGGTACAAATTATAATAGTGTAATCTGTTTGGTGATGCTTCATATTTGTGCTTCTATTCACTTCCACTGTTGGCCGCCTCCAGTTAGTGTAGCTTTATAAAAATAGTCTGTGATGCTATATGAAATTTCAGGTTGTTTTCCCCCGTTTTATTTAGTGATCATGAAAGAGTTAACATGTTTTAATTATGTCATGTGATTGTGGTGGAGGGTCACACGATTATGTGGGAATGGGGAAATCAGTCAGCGGTTCAATGACAGATGCTAGGGAGAGGTTGACTAAATAAAGTTAATGAAATATTATTATTTAAATAATATTCTAAATAAAGCTAAATTATATCTAGTATAATATGAAATATCAGGTACACATATTAGTTTAATCAATGAAGGGGTCCTTAAGTAACCTACAGTACTGATGGGGTAATGGTGATACTGGGCACTGTAAAAAAAAAAAAAAAAAAAAAAACAAAGGTTGACCTAACTCAAAAAAAATGAGGCAACCTATCACACTCAACTTGTTAAGTTAACTCAACTAGCAACCAACAACTTAAAAACTTAAGTTCATCTAATGAATAAATGTCAGTCTATTGAGTGTTAAGAAATCTGTCAGAACAACCAAAGATTTTTCAGCATTTAGCAATGCTAAACTTTTTTGACCATCCTCTATTTTAGAATAATGTTTTCCAAAGCTTTCTACATATCATGGGCATTTTGACTCTTAAAATGCAAAACATTTATGCTGATAAACAAATGTAATAAACAAGTTGCAATGAGATGCACATATACCTCAGCACACGATCTAAACCATGGTGAGGATCAACAAATTTTAAATCAATAAAAATATGAACTCTCATCCACATGACAGCTAACTGACAGTGACAACAAGTTATGCCAGTAAAAAGTAAAACAATGATAACAGGAAATGTTTCAATGCATGCTACGAACTTGTGCAATATTGTTCATTGTAAAATTGTTTGTTCCGATGACTCAATTTGAAAATGATAACAAATACTTGAGTATTTAAGTAAGGTAAACAGAACAACCTTTGCTAGTGACATGTTTAGTGTATTTTTGTTAGATTCACTCAAAAAAATAAAAAAAATAACTGACTTCTCCTTCTAAAAATTATTTGTTCAGTCTACTTGTTTACATTGGTTAGTACGACTTTTCGAAAGTTGAATTTTTTACAGTGTGGCGTGTGTAATGTTTTGGTACAGATGATTGTGTGTGCTTTGCTCCACAGCTGTGATTGGCTCCAAGGGAGAGTCGTGTTGAACCAAATGAACTTCACGCACATGTTCCTGCAGAAGACATTTTGGTCACAAATATAAACAGACACGCATATCAATTAACAAACAAGCAGAAAAAAGACAAAAGTGTGGAAAAAATATGCTTGCATAAAACACTAAAGTAATGAGCGCTTGATGCCCTGCACAAAGGACTAAATTGTCCTCAAAGTTCATTGGTGGCCCTTGACATCAGTGATCAGTGGTGTTAAATGTGCACATTTTTTATGTGTTTGTGTTTCTTCAGAGGAAGAAAAAGTGACTAAATGCAGCTGTTGGCAGGATATGTGTGTGTGGGGAACTGATGAATTCTACTCAGGAGGGTGATTCATTATAAACATCGCCAGAAAAGTCGAAGCACACAGAACCATTAGGATTGTATCACTGACAAATAATGTACAAATGTGCCCTGCAGCAGGACGTTTATCTGATTTATCACTTGATGCACACCAATAACAGTTAGAATCTCATTCTGTGTCTGTGTCCAAAACT
Organism: Carassius gibelio; assembly: GCF_023724105.1. Lineage (NCBI taxonomy): Eukaryota > Metazoa > Chordata > Actinopteri > Cypriniformes > Cyprinidae > Carassius > Carassius gibelio. The sequence goes on along the minus strand of NC_068404.1, from coordinate 12,625,449 downwards.
TATCTCAAACGCTTAGTATGTAAGAGTGTCTTAGATCAGACATATTATACTTTCACATTCTGTCATGATTGTATTTTATTTATGTTGCTGTTTTCCATTCAGGTATAAAAATGCAACAAAAATAACCATTCGGAATGGGAGCTGCGCAGTGACATGATGAACAGGGGTTTCACGCCGTAACTAACACTATCCCCACGTTCTACGCCTGTTTCTCTTCACTTCTGTACTGTCCGAAAATAAGTACGTCAAAAATTAACAGTAAGCAAAGAGCCCTAAAATGAACTACTTCCACTAGACTCTATTCTATTACTATTCTATAAGACCTCAGTCATCGTTAAATGTGACGGGGCTAACATCGTAGGTCAAAAGACCATTTCAATATAGTGCTGTTGTCCTTTACATTTATATAAAACAATAAATACTTAACCGGTTATAAAAACACCTAATCAGATTTAAAAAAAAAAAAACATTAATGCCTTAAATGACATGAAATTAATTAAAGTGATGTGACACTACTTTTTCTGAAGCATGGAAAATCTTTCACTGAATCACAGGTTGTTTGAAACTGAAGTGCATGAAAATTCCCCACATCACGTGATTTCAGAAAATAAGGCTATCCACCTTATTTTTCCATAAAAGTGGACAAGGCCATTTGTGAATTTAATGTGTCTGGCTTCCAGCGTCATTAATTACCAGTTCTTTTTAGTTGTACAAAACAGCTTGTTTTGCAGCTTGATATTTTAAACTGGTGTGTCTTTACATATTATTTTAATGTAGTATCTTAATTATGAACATACAGGGTTTTAGTGCAAACCGTACCGTTTATTGCACGTTGTTATTTGTCTCATTATTTCCCTACAGTGGCTAATGAACAGGAGGTCTCACACATTTATAGAAAACAGTTCACTTCCGCATTGTGAAATGAGGTGGATTATGCCAGACTGATTAGAAAATTGGATTTCAAACCTTTTAACGTTTGGTTAAATGGGCCATTCTACAGAATTGGTTCAAACGGCTGACCCACAACCAAAGATGTGCGATAGCTAAGATGATTTGATAGTTTTAGGTTCAATGTATACTCAAACTAATGAATCCTTAACTTTAAAATCCGTATGATCAACCTTTTGCCATTTATAAAGAAAAATGTGATTAAAAATACAACAAATCTCATTAATTGCATGGTAAAAATGTTATTGTTATTGATTCACCTCTGAAAAAAAAAAAGCAAAAACAGTCAAATCTAGATAAGCAAAATCAAGTCAATAATCCTTCTAATTAAATCTTTATATTAAATTTTAATTTTTTTATATAAATATTCCCAAACTTTCTGAAAATACAATATGAGAATAAACTGTAGAATTACTAGAAATGTGAACCTTGGATAATATACAATTTGCATACATAAATTATTTGAAAACAATACAGTTACACTACAGTTTCTGACTCTGACTTGGGGCCAATTCTGTAGAATAGCCCATATAGTTAATGTAGCACTTGATATTCAGTTATACAAAGTGAAGCACTGAACCAATATTTTTTACTTATCTGATCTTGGTTCAGTTTTCATTCATTTTAATACAAGGAAATAATATAGAAAAAAAAAATAGTTGTTAATTGGCCTAGTTTGACAAGTCCTTACTAAGAACACAAAAGTGCAACATGTAAATTAAAAAACTGATTGCATACATTACATATTAAATGCCATTATCCTGGCCAGGATTTCTATATTGCCTAAAATATTCAGTGTTTTCATACTTAATGAAGATAATGATCGTTTGCCAAGGTTTCTTTGACAGATACCTTCAGTTCATCTGTATTTTTTGGTCTCTTGTTTCTCATTTTCCTCTTGACAATACCCCATATATTCTCTATGGGGTTCAGGTCTGGTGAGTTTGCTGGCCAGTCAAGCACACCAACACCATGGTCATTTAACCAACTTTTGGTGATTTTGGCAGTGTGGGCAGGTGCCAAATCCTGCTGGAAAATGAAATCAGCATCTTCAAAAAGCTGGTAAGCAGTGTGCTCCAAAATTTATTGGAAAACGGGTGCAGACACACTAGTTTTGAAAAAACACAATGGACCAACACCAGCAGATCACATTGCACCTCAAATCATCATAGACTGTGGAAACTTAAATGATGTGATGCAATTTAAAAAATTTATTTCTCTTTGGAGTGTTATAAGCTCTTGGTGAATAAAGAAGATCTATGAAGTTGCAAAGACTAAAGTCTCAAATCCAAAGAGATATTCTTTATAAAAGTTATCACTCGTGCCTGGAGCTGATCTGTGCTGGTTGCTGAGGAAATATATCAACTTTGCACAGTGAATCGTGAATTGGCTTTCACCGTAGAATCCAGCCCGGGGTCATCACATGTGGTTGCTGCAAGCACAAGATAGACTCCTTCGTAGAATCCACCTGCTACGCCGTTCTCAAGTCTGCCCACCTCTGCTCTCTCGAACCTCTGTGAACATCCAGCTTCTTTGGCAATGAATGTTTTACCCTCCTTGTGAAGGGTGTCATCGAGTGTCTTCTGGACAACTGTCAGATAAGCAGTCTTCCAAATGATTGTATAGACTAGTGAACCAAACTGTGAGACAATTTTGCCTTTACAGGTGTCTTGAGTTGATTAGCTGATTGGCATGTCACCATATTCTAATTTGTTGAGATTTTGAATTGGTGGGTTTATGTTAAATGTGAGCCAGAATCATCACAATTAAAAGAACCAAAGACTTGTTCTACTTCAGTCTGTGTGCACTGAATTTATTTGATACACAAGTTTCACAATTTGAGTTGAATTACTTAAATAAATTAACTTTTCCACCACATTCTAACTTATTGAGATGCACCTGTATGTGTTAGCCCAATGCAGAAACGTATTGATAAAGCACTGGAGTTTGTATACCAACATATTGCTCTATTCTTTGTTAGAACTCCAAGTCATAACAATGACAAACATTATTCATTGATACATTTCTAGACAATTGCGAGCAAACAGATATTGCTGTTAGACTAGACAGAGATCTACAAGCTGCACGGAGCGAACACAACACACGCAACTAAATACACATTTTGCATGCTACAGAATGCCTCAGAGTGACAGAAACAGTTTTTAAAATAATTACTCATCAGAATAAAAATGTCCTGATAATTTACTCACCCTCATGTCATCTAAGATGTTCATGTCTCCCTTTCTTTAGTCACAAAGAATTTATCAGTACCAACTTACAGTAAATAGCAAAACAATTGGTCATTTTCTTAAAAAAAGTAATGTACACACTTTTTAACCACAAATGCTAGTCTAGCTCTGCGGGGCATGCACACTCTGTTTATTTTCGAAAGGGTGTTTGACCCTCCTTGCACATTCACTTTGTAAAGACTGGGTTAGTGCTTCTTCAGTGATGCAGGATGACTTTGAAGTTGGAGGAGAAAATGAGTTGGGAGTTTTTCAACATACCTTAACTGCACCCCTAACTGACTTACCCTCGCAGTGAAGAGCGCAGCTTCTTCTCCACAGGAATCCGCCATGGTGTTTGAGGGAGGAAAGTTTTCCCGGGTCTGCGCACACAACAAGTGGTGCAGGCATAAATATGCTAATGTTTCATTTTGATGTCACCTTGAAACAGCTAAAGATTCTTTTTAAAAACTACTTGTTTTCATGATCGGAGTCGACTCTTTCTTTTGAAAGACAATAAGTCTATACACGCTGCACTTTTAGATTTAAAACTGCAGAATGTTTTCATTTACTTAGAGCTATACGTTACACACTGCATTAAAAGTAATTTTCAAAAATCCATAATAGGGGCACTTTAAAAAACGAAATCATTTTGAGATGCAACTGTTTCGAAAAGCTTTGTTTCTCCTATATCACAACTTACAAGAACTGTCGAGTGCAAACACTGCCTCATAGTCATAGCCAATGCAGCACCTAAAATAGAGCAGCATGAAGCAGATCTGTGATAACATTGCTGTCATATTTTTCTACTTATCTAAAATATGTTTTTTTGATATTGGTCGACCATCAAGTATTTAGAAGCTGTACTTATATAACTATTACCTACATAGAAAATAGCTGCCCAGATGATTCCAAGATGGCCACCAAGTGAGCTTACTTGTCTTAAAAATAATTAAAATTAGCAGTCTGATTTGTCTTAACACAGAAGAGCTTGAAATCTCTGACAAACAGTAATACTATAAAAGGTAATGTACTAAGAGGGTTATACAAGATTAATGGTCTGTGATTTAAATAACTTTTAAGTCTAATGCATTAGGTATCTTTTACTTTGAACACCAAAGATTGATGTAGGAGCACTTAAAAAAATGGAATCATTTCGAGATGCAGCTGCTTCAAAAAGCTCAATTTCTCCTATATCACTACTTACAGGAACTGTAGCATATGGAGTGCAAACACTGCCTTGTAGTCAAAGCCAATGCAGCACCTAAAATTAAAACAGCATGGGGATTTTACACAAGTCCTTTTATCATCAGTTTTTTTTTTTTTTTTTTTGATTTTTTTTTTTATCTGAGATATTAAAAACACACACACCGCTCTCTAGAGGTTAAACTGTGAAGTGTAACTGCAACAGGTTATTCAGTTTTACATGAAATGTCGACAAAATCATTGGACCATCAGTTCTTTCACTACTGACATTGAAGAGAGAAAAACACCCATTTCTTTGTGGCTCAGGCTGGTTTTGATTGTAGTCGTTTTTCATGCTCTCTCTACTTAAAACACTAGCAAACAAATTACGGATAATTGTTTCTTTCATATGTTACACATTACCACATTCGTTTCTCATAATATCAACAAAAGGAAGTATGTGACTCTGGAGATCTTTCCATTATCATTAAATGATCAATACAACCAAACTTGAAATTCTATCATAGATCAAACACACTCATGTCATTCCAAACCCACATGCACATATGGAGTCTGTCCTAGACTTAGGGATCTCACCATGTGGTATAACACATATTAAAGCCTTTTACATTTTTATGCTAGAACTGGAAAACACAGTAGCATATCACACTTTCAGCACAGGCTGTAGTAGGTAATGCTCTGCAATCTCTGATTTGACTAATTGAGCTCTCTATTCTCTTAAATTAGCTCTGATACATGGAAGGCCATCAGCCCAAAACACATTGCAATTACTTAGACACCTCACATTGCAATAAAACACATCGGCAAACATGCAATCAAACCATACTTAACTGTCAACAATTCCTTAGTGCATGTAATAAAACTTGTAAATACAATTCTCCTGTATAACAAAGTTTTATTTCTCACAAAAAAAAAAACTCAAAGGCATCATTTACACAAACAATTCTGCCAAATCATTTCCTCACTTAATGACACATTTAGTCATTTAGCAGACGCTTTTATCCAAAGCAACTTACAAATGAGGACAATGGAAGCAATCAAAAACAACAAAAGATCAATGATATACAAGTGACAATGATGTAGGTGAATGATGACAGTATTTTCCGTTTTTACTGTAAGTAAACTATACCCTTTAACTGATACAATTTTAAATACAGTAAAGATGTAAAAAATATATATATATATACAAATGTCCATTATTGCAACAATCACTGTTGGAAGGATTTTACGAACACTCATTAAAAAGATAAATTGGAGAAATCGCATTGCTCAGTTTGGGAGCTGCAGGAATGGAAGCTTCTTCTCAGTTAAAAGAGCCAATCACCTTTATGATAGAGGTATAATTTTAATCCTGTGATTCAAGCTTATGAAGCAGATTTGTGACAAAATTGCTGTCATATTTTTCCACTTATTTAAAATGTCTTTTTTGATTTTGGTAAATCTTCAAGTATCCAGAAGCTGTATTTGTATAACTATTACCTACTTAGAAAATAGCTGCCTGGATGCTTCCAAGGTGGCCACCAAGTGAGATTACTTGTCTTAAAAATAGCAGTCTGATTTATTTCAATACAGACGAGCATAAAATCTCTGACAAGGTAATGTACTAAGAGGGTAATACAAGATGAATGGTCTGTGATTCAAGTAACTTTCAGGATGAATACATCAGGGATCTTTTTCTTTTAACATTTAAGATTGATTGTCTGAGAGACGGGCCACAGATTAGATTAGAAGGCACTAACAACACATTTCAAACAATGACAAGGATATTGTCTGTGACTAAGATCCCGTTCTATGACAGAAAATTGTCTTTAACCAAAAAAAAAAAAAGAAACAAAAATAGCCTTTTCTGTCTTGAATCATATTTTAAGAAGTGTCCATATGTAGCCATTTTAATTTGTGATGGCAAAGTCTCAGAGAGGCTGAAGTAAAATTGCTCTGGAATCACTAAGATGCCATTTCCCGAAAAGACAACACAACTTTCTGGAAGAGGAACAAATGACGCAAATCAATACAAACGCTGTATTTATAATAATATATTATAATAATAATAATAATAATAAAAGTCTGAAAAGCCCTAAAGATCCATTGATGTTTACATTAGATGCAACACTGGAGACACAAAGCATACTGTTACATTGTAACATGATGTTCTCATAACATTGTTTACTAACCTTCATTATTTTGCACTCAGCAGGCTATTGGACACTGGGCAGCTATTGACTACTGGAGGAACTTTCTCTTTGAATATCCATTGTTCTGATAAAATAAAATAAAATTACATGAGGGGTGAAAATATACAAAGCTAAAGGTAAGGCATCTTGAAAAGACGACAACTCACATTTGATGCTGCTTCAGAAAATCTGCAAACTGACGATCTCTTGCATAGAGTTCAAGGATGCGGATGCGATCTTGAATATCCTATGGAATGGACAGGAAGAGAAAATCCCAGAAACATGTATTACATACTCGCTTACACACATTTTTCAGACAGAATTTTACTTGCTCACCAAAGAGTGGTGTATACAAAATGATTCTTTGTAAACATACGCATGCGCAATCCCATACCTCCTTAGTGAGTTCACTGTTTTCATAAATATGGCGTATCTCTTCACTGCTGAACTCTGTGGATGCCTCTGCACTGGCGCTGCTGTGGACTGGGGGTTCGGGGTACCGCTGGTAGTAATGGCTGTAGCTTGTAGTTAAATCACTCTCAAACATGGGGTTATACTTAGTGGCCATGTCTAGAAATGGTGGACTGTCCTCTCTCCTTCATACAAGCATGGATACACACAAAAAAGGTTGCAACAGACATCTGCAAGGTTAAGAACCCATAACATAAAGAGTCAAGGGATCAAAGATCAGCATTGTTGATGAGTTAATGAAAATCTCATAATGGAGTTAATGGAGATGGAAGCTTCTTCCTAGGTCCTGCACATGCAGTAATTAAAAAGATGCAAGTAATAAATGAGTATTTAATGAAAATGTAACTGACTCCTAAGTGACAGTTCTTTTAAATGTTTGTTTGAACAATTTTCAACATGCAAGAGCTCCTTGGGGAAAATATTTATCTATAATATAATAATACAATAGATTTGACCCTGTTAAGTGTCAATACTTATTTTTAAATACTTATTTTTATTAAACAATGTGCATGTTCTCATTCATCACTGTTACAGTTTAATGGTTATATTCTTCTTTGATTAAATTAAAATGTTTACATTATATTTTTTTATTGGTTTTGGTTATATAGCACTCAAGGTCAAACTCTAATCAAGGGTTTGTGTCAGGTGATCAGCTCTGAAGGCTCGGACCTCTGAGGTAAATCTTTCATTAACTGGAGCTCCCTTACATAAGACAAAGTCCATATTAGAAAGAATATTATAATGCACAGTAGGGCTGTGCAAAAAATCGAATGCGATTTTCATGCACATCTCATCAGTAAAGACGCTCCTGTAATTAGAAGTATATCTCCAACAACAAAAATTGCTTTCCGCGGTTAAAATGAATGTTTTATTTCATAGTTGCCTTGGTAAAATTCGCATTTTAGGGGCTAAATATCATGTTATTGGTATTGTCGCTTCGACCCGCGGACATGAAAAACAACCACAGACTTGGCAACATTGGTTGGCATTTACTACACAGAGCCGTAATTCACTGACAATCTACACAAAATCGATTTTAAAATCGGTGGCGATTCTTTGTCAATTTTGAAAGCAATTTTGTGTTAGTTGTCGGTATACTACGGCTCTTAGTAGTAACTTCCGCTCCACCTGAACCAGTGTCGCCAAGTCTGCGGTTCGAAGCAACCCCAATACCTATAACGTGATATTTAGCCCCTAAAATGCGAATTTTACCAAGACAACCATGCCAAAAAAAAAAAAAAAAACCGTATACTTTAACCCCGGGAAGCAATTTTTTTTTATCTGGGAACCTCCTGGAATCGCGATTAGTTTTTTACTAGTTTTGAGAAGCAACAGGGCAGGATGTGTTGTGAAAACCTGGGAACCCTGATCTGAACACACGTGCTGGAGATAATACTTCTAATTAAAGCAGCGTCTTTACTGATGAGATGTGCATGAAAATCCAGTAATACAGTAAAAGTATGCGAGTTGGGATGAAACAGTGATTTACCAGATTGACTGTCATACAGTATGTGTCTCACCGTACTGGGTCCTCCATCTCATCCTTGTCATATTGGTCTCTCAGAGTTCTTGCTAGGAAAAAGATTACTCCTGACGCCACCAGAAGGAACCCGGCAACAGATGCTATGGCAATGCCAACTACGAGTGGCTCAGAAACATATTCTTCACAATGTTCTCCTCTGTACCACCAGTTTTCCCCAACACGGCATCTACAGTGCAGACAAACATACAAACAGCTACTTATTTTAAAATTAATGAATATGCCTTTCTCTAGGTAGAACAGACTTCAATGTACAGGATTTGATCTGTACTTAATTTTTTTAAATGTACGCAAATGCATTCTTGAATGTCATATAATCAAATAAACAAACCTGCAGATGGCTCCTTGGCCTGGAATGACATCACATTTCCCATCATTCAAGCAGAAGTCATGTTGAAGGTCACAGATGCTTTGGCAGGGTAGTCCATCCATGCTGAAGTAACCAGCATTACACACACATTCAGCTTCACCTGACCATTGGTTCACTGTACATTCAGCAAACCCATTACATGCTTGAAACTTGCACGGGTCTGCCTGTTCCCCTAAAACAAATATGCATATACCCACATTGATTAGCCACAGCTTTAAAGTGACGTTTGATGAGGTAGGACCAAACAGACTAAGGTTTTCTGATGTTTCCTGACCTGACTCAACATCCAGTGAATATTTGTCAATAGCGAGGTTCATGGTCTGGTAAGCTGTGTTGCAGAAATCCTCTAGAATGAGGTAAACAGCAGTACTGACTCCACGAGGAACAGGCTTTCCGAACTTCATACGGCTGTTCACCACAATACTTCCATTCCTGAAGTTCAAGATCTCCAGGTTCTCGAAGTGGCTGAGGTTTGACTGCAGATATGGCACCAGCTGAGGGACATACAATAACAATAATGATCTAATGAACTAAGAAACTTAAATGGTATTTACAGTATTCCAATCACGATCCCAATGTAACCCACCAGTCTATGATTTGCAAGCTATTCTGATAAGATCAAACACCTTAAAAAGGTTGTTTGTTTGTGCTTGCCACAACAGGATTTGAATTAAAGTGGTTCCCAACCTTGATCCTGGAGTACCCTTAAAAGTTTTTAATTCGCTATTATCTTACACACAGTCATTTCAGGTCTCAGAGGCTCTACTAATTAGATGTTGCATACATTTAGGCAAGTTTGATTAGGGAAACATACAAAATGTGCAGAGCTGGGAATTCTCCCTGACCCACTGGCATATAATATAAAACATTGTAGGGGTTCTCAACTCTGGTCCTCAAGGTCCACTCTCCTGAAAAGTTTAGCTACAGCTTTGATCAACCTGGAAAGTAGACCTCGAGTGCTGGAGCTGAACTGGTGAATAATTTAATCTGGATCAGGGATGTCCATTCCTGCTTCTGGAGGGTCACCTTCAAGCAGAGTTTAGCTTGAACACATCTGCCTGTAAGTTTCCAGCGATCCTGAAGACATTGTTTAGCTAGTTCTGGTGTATTTGTGGCTTGAGCCAAACTCTGCAGGAAGGTGGCCCTCAACTAATAGGATTGGATACTCCTGATTTGGATTGATAAGGATTTGACAGGATATGTGGTTGAAGAGAAATAACAAGTTAGGGTAGGATAAGGAAGAGGACAAACAATAGGAGCAAATGTACTTTAGAGGAGGTACACTACCAGTTCAAGAAACCGTTGCTCCAAGGCTTTGTACTCTGCAGAGCTCCTATTAAACAGATCCTCAGAGAATATCATGTTAGTTACCCGAAGACTGAAAAACACTATCAAAGACCGCCCGGGGTTAATTGGCACGGCTGTGCTGGAAACTTCATCACCCTGGATGACACCAGAGATGCCACTACCATCTTCCTCTTTGTAATGAATCACATCTAGAGATGGAGTCATGACTTTTGAATTTAAGGTATGCACCAACTCCACCTCCGCTGGGGTAATAGTGGTGATGAGGGAGAAGGGTGATTCTTTCTCAGTTGAAAAAGGAGTTGGGTAGACTGGGCTTGCTGGTTCAACGGTGACCAATATGATCTCATCCTCAGTTAGAATTTCCTCTGAATACTGTATTGCTGAAGCATCTGTTAGTACATAATCATCTTCTTCTTGTGTCATTGTGGTACTCTCAACAGATTCTTCCTGTTCCTCTTCTTCAACCTCCTCCGATTTTTCCTTTATAATCACAGCAAATTCAGTTTCCTCATCCTTTTTCATTTCTGTTAAAACTGTTTCTTCCTTGTTGACTTGCTCCGTCCTCTCTTCTTCTACAGGTACTAAAATGTCTTCCTCAGGTTTTAGGGTAGATTCTACCTTAGCCACTTTGACTGGCGGCATTGTGGGCACTTCTCTACCAACCTGTAAATTTCCATTTTCTCCAGCTTTAACAGTAATCAGTTCAGGAGTTTCTTCAGGCAAGATCTGGTCCTCTTCAGTCACTGTTGTAATTGTGGAGAATTCATAGTCCTCGATCTGTGGCTTGTCTACATCAATCAAAACTTCTTCCTCACCTTCTGTCTCTCCAGCTGGCTCTTGAGCCTTAGTAAGTACAGTTACCCAATCATCTTCTGCACCAGATCCAGAGGCGGGATTAAAATCATCAATTGTCAAGCCATTGTCTTGCTTGGCATCAATAATGGTACCCACAGCTTCAATATCCACAGCAAAAGTCTGGATGGAAGGAAACTGTGACACCAAGTCCTTGTCTTGAAGGTCTAAAAGTAGGAATAAACAAGCATCTTGAGTCTTGTGTCTTTCACCACCATGTTGGTGTCCAATCCTGGTCCTGGAGGGCCACTGTCCTGCAGAATTTGGAAACATTCCAGTGTGTCGGAATGTTGGAACAAAACTCTGCAGGATGTTAGCCCTCCAGGAGCAGGATTGCATAACAATTATTGTACACGTGAATGTTGGTCCTTTTCCTCTGAGGAACTACAGCTGGCATGGTCTATAAGGTATGATGACATAATGCTCTCCCATACCTTCTTCTTCTGATATTGTAGAATCCAAAAGGTCACCAATAGTAAAGACCTCCTTCATCACCTCTCCAGGCAGCTCAGATGGTTTTTCTACTGCTAAAATATCATCCTAGACAATGGTCAAAATAAACCAGTTGTTTCCCAGTCTTTTTTTAAGTTATGGGTAACGCTTGCAAAGTTATTCATCAATTTTACTGTTCCTATTCTTCCATTTTTAGAGTTAGGGTTTTGTTGTAATTGTTAAACATTCAACTTTGGTACAAAACTCACCCACATTTCTTGTTCTCTGTGTCAATAATGCTATCTCATATTGTGCACCTTGTTGAGTATATATATAAATATCTACAGTGGTTGGTATACTGTAGTGAGTGACACTTTACTGCCACCATGAAAGAAATTTAATTCACCTTGTGATAACGGTCTGGAGATTCTTTTGCAGGATGGGTTTCCTCTGGAGAGGTTTCCACTGACAAGAGAACATTACACAATAAAAGACTGCTGATGTACAGTTGATGTACAGTAGAGTACTAGTAGCTACAAGCAGATGAAGTAGTACCATGGATAGCCTCAGTGATGTTGGGGTGGATGTCAATAACGGTGTACTGAACAGTGGACCCTTCTGAATTACTAAAGGTGCCCTCTACCATGTTGGATTGAAGATTGATGAAGTCCATTGTCTCACTGCTGGTCTGGAGGGACACAACATATTCCACCAATGCTGCCTGTTGATTCCCAGACTTTTTTTTTAAGTTACTGGTAATGCTTGCAAAGTTAGTCATCAATTTTACTGTTCCTATCTTTCCATTTTTAGAGTTAGGGTTTTGTTGAAATTGTTAAACATTAAACTGTGGTACAAAAACTCACCCACATTTCTTGTTCTCTGTGTCAAGAATGCTATCTCAAATTGTGCACCTTGTTGAGTAAATATGTAAATATCTACAGTAGTCAGTATACTGTAGTTAGTGACACTTTACTGCCACCATGAAAGAACTTTAATTCACCTTGTGGTAACGGTCTGGAGATTCTTCTGCAGGATGGGTTTCCTCTGGAGAGGTTTCCACTGACAAAAAAACATTACACAATAAAAGACTGCTGATGTACAGTAGTGGACTAGTAGCTATAAGCAGATGAAGTAGTACCATGCATAGCCTCAGTGATGTTGGGGTGGATGTCAATAACGGTGTACTGAACAGTGGACCCTTCTGAATAACTAAAGGTGCCCTCTACCATGTTGGATTGAAGATTGATGAAGTCCATTGTTTTACTGCTGATCTCTTCACTGATTGTCTGGAGGGACACAACATATTCCACCAATACTGCCTTATCACCACTGCAGAGAGAAGACAATAACTGCACTTACAATGTATGTCCATGGGTTTGTATTGGAAATAACTTTGCACAGAACAAATGAACATGTGACGATCACAATAGTCTCACATGATCAGTTGTAATGTTGGAGTAAATTTTTTCAAAACATTGTATATTTTAAAGTGTTTATGTCAGAATTATTAAGTGAAGTGACATTCAGCCAAGTATGGTGACACATACTCAGAATTCTTGCTCAGCATTTATCCCATCCAAAGTGCACACACACAGCAGTGAACACACACCCGTAGCAGTAGGCAGCCATTTATGCTGCGGCGCCCGGGGAGCAGTTGGGGTTCACTGCCTTGCTCAAGAGCAACTAAGTTGTGGTATTGCCGGCCCAAGACTCGAACCCACAACCCTAGGGTTAGGAGTCAAACTCTCTAACCCCTAGGCCACAACTTCCCCATTCCCCATTTCTTGCCCTATTGGCTTCCATTGTAATTGCATGACTATAAACATGATTCTTGCTTGTTTATTCTTACTCAAAGAACTAACCTGCATTCATGCACGCAATCAAGTCTAATTTACCTTGAGGGATCCATCTGTGGCCTACAGGAAAGATAAAGTTCATATTTTTAGCACAATTACCACTGCAGCAGGTCATAGGCTAATGCTCCATATCATTGTTAAATTATTAATTAAGAATGGCATGTTCCAATTTGACAACCAGGAAGTGTTTCAATTCATGTAGATTTTAAATAGTGTATCTATTATTTTATTATTTAAAATCTAAATTCTTTCTATTAAAAAAAATTATGCTTGACATGTCATTTTTAAAATGCTACTTGGTTTCGCATGTGGTAATCAAATGCAGTGATATTCATTCAATATTTAAATGCAACTATAATAACAAAATTAAACATGCACTAACACACCTAATGTTCAATACCGATACGCTCTTGAATTCTGTCAGTTTCTTCAAAGCAGCTGAAATCTGCATGAAATGACAAACAGGCAACACAAAACCAAAATTATACAGTAATTAAGGTTGGTAGATAACAAACATTATACATAACATTTGTGTAAAAATTAAAGTAAGTGTGTCGGTGTGTTGTACCTTCTCTGTGATCTTGTGAGTGAGTCTGCTATGCTCACTGCTGGTGGAGTTGAACAGCTCTTCACTATATGGTTCTCCAGTCAATAACATAGCCAGCTCCACCCTCTGCTCAACTAGAGGACGTGAAGGCGAAGCAGCTGCTTCCTGCTCAATCTCATTAGTGATCTGCCACAGACAACACACACAAACTTTGTTTAGCAGGTGTTCAGAATTCATAATTCGGTTATATGTATATTTTTGTTCATCTTAGTGTTTCAGATTAGAACCAGACTTGACTTTACATCAGTATGAAGTCAAACACCACCTTAGTATCCATCTCTACTGTCATGACAGCAGATGGTGCTTCTGCAGTAACTTCCTTCTTGCTCTCTGAGACAACCTCATGTGGAACTGCTGTGGTCACCACCACAGTGGTCTCTGCGGCAAGCTCATCACCTACCAAGTTTTAAAGATAATTATTTTTCAAGCTTGTGTTGGTGCATTTAAAAAATGTTTTTGTTTTTTTTGGCATTTGCAAATTTGTCAATTGAATCTTCCAATAAACTGACGTTGACTGATAGATTCAGCTCAAAGATTGTCAAACAGTCAGGATCCATGATAGAGTTGATTTGATATAGTTCCACTTGCATTGCACATTTTTGGGGGCTTTTTACACTTCAAAAAGTATATATATATATATATATATATATATATATATATATATATATATATATATATATATATATATATATATAAACATGATTCAGAATTTAGAGGTGCTTGAATGACATTGTTTGGTACCCTGTACTACCTGCAGTCAATAAAAATGTTTTACAACAGTTTGGTTGTTGCTTTTTGTTATGTTATGTAATGTTTTTAGTGTAGCTTACTTGATAATTTTAAGGCATTCAGTTTCCTAATATTTTCCAAGTAATGTGAACACTAATAGGAAGTTAACACAACTAATTATTTTAAGTCAACAGTGCTTAAGTATACTTTATTATCAAGCTTTCTGTACAAACCATTTTAAGATGTGCAAAACTTATAATTAACACACTAGTTTACTTTTTTTACATTTTACAGATATGCATGCATATTTAAGATTTTCAGAATCAGAAAGAGCTTAATTTCCAAGTGTGCATATTTTTGTTGTTGTTTGTTTTTTTGCTGCATTGTGCCAAGTTTTTCACAACCATTAATATTATATAAACAAATGTTGTGTTATTAATCATTATACTATTTAATATTAAATCATTAATTTGTAGATGTTTAGCAGCTAGCTGCTGTAGAATGAGTCACTGATGCACATTTGTTGTGGCAGAATAGAAATTCGAATCCATAGGTACAAAGTATGGGGTTGGGGTTTAGACTAGTCCTAAAAAGTTATCCATCTAATCTTTTTTCTTCAAGACTGGTCATAACTTTAAAATTCAGGTCTTGTTCGTATTGGAAAAGTAAAACTGATTACCCCTTGACAACTGCTAGATCTTCAAGCTAGTTCATAAGATATGTTCTTCACAGTTTTCATGAGATTTGACCGAGAAGATTTTGTAAGGGTGGGGTTTATACATTTATTAAAGAAACTGTCAGCAACAACAATCATAATAGACAGACCTGGTGGCACATGGTCTTGTTCTTGGGAAGACTCCTCAGGTCTGTATAAAAAAATGAAATTGAAAAGGGCATACATGATACAAAAACCTTTAAATGTATGAGTTAACTATTCAACCACACACACACACACACACACACACACACACAAGTTCTCTAATGCATTGTACATTTAATGAAAAAAACAAGGACCAGGTATGAAGGATGTAAACCTGCATACTGAGTATGTAGGTGTAATACTGAGAAGAAAGAGGAAGATGAAAACAGACTCAGTAATACTATTACAATAAATAAATGTCTGAGGGTAAGGAGGTATTTTCTGAAAGGTTTGGGAGCGGGGGATTGGGTTAGGTGAAACGGGTTTTTAAAATGTTATTTCACCTTTTCAGCCCGGTCTGCCTGAGACTCTGCAATGGACCATAAAGATTCAAAAGACAGACATCAGATACACACATGCACCAGTCACCAATGATATTCTATTTATACCAAAACTATCAGCTAAGATAATTAGTACAACATTAACGATACAGTTCTTATGCTACATACTCTGTGGATAAATGCTAAGTGTTCTTCTGATTGGCTAAAGGCAGTGCCAATCTCCTGTACAGAGAGTCTTTCTGTCTGGCACTGGCTCATCCAGCTCTTGAATTCCTCCTGATTGGGGAGGCGATCCAAGAAGATTTTGAAAGCCTCCCAAATTATTTCCTGACATGCTGATGTAAAAACAACAACAACATCGTATTAGTACAACAAAACACATCAGAACAGTAAATAATACAATCAGTAACAGTAACGTTCTTACTGTCTGAATAAATGAACATGTCTTTCATCTCAAAAGTTAAAGGTCAGCTACCAGCGTTACAGTTGAAACCAGACCAGAGGAGGAGTCAGACAAGATCGCTCACACCTTTGATCTCCGTCATGGATATAAAGGCTTTGACCTTACTGGCCCCAATCCAATGTGTTAGCTGACTTTTAACCCCACCGTACTGCCTTCTTATTTGTTAAGGGAGAAATCACGCGTGAACTGTTAAAGATTGTCTTGAGGTTCTTCAACACTACCCAAGACCTCAGAGTGAATCTGACTGCCGAACACTAATGAGATCTCATCGTTACACACTCAGCTGTCAGCTGCACAGAACTGCTTGCACTAGCTGATTATTATGGAATGGAAATCTTTGTAGATTCTTGATGTTGAGGTTTTAACAAATGTAGATTTGATTCGAATCTTGTTACTTGGGTCAAGATTTGGTTTGGGTTTTGGGTTATATATATATTATTATATTGTTGGTCTATAATGTGGTCCTTTTACAATGTGCTAATGGTGATGATTATTTTAACCATAGGTCGGCACAACAAGAGAATCTGCAAGAACTTCACTATTTGCTATAGATTTTAATATATCTAGCAATATATACGGTATATGGTAACTTTCTGCCAGCTGTCCTTGCTCTTACCCTATTAATAAAATCCTAAAATTCTTCTTCACCCATCTCCTTGAGGCACTAGTTATTTCTTGGCCAGCTTACAGCAGTGAGCCACGTCTCATTTATTTTAGCTATCAGAACACATTTTAAGCCAGTACTTCATTAGCTAGAATCCAAATTCACATCTTGGCTTTGAATAGTTGGGTAATTGCTGTTATGCCCAATTTTTTTTTTTTTTTTTTTTAGATCTGTAAATTTAAAAAATTAACATGCTTTGTTGTAATGTAAGATAGAATGTCTATAAAAGGGTACATCAGACTCTCCGAAATGTTATCTGGTTGAGCTCAGGCCTTTAAACTGTATTAATTATAGCTTGAGACGCAAATAGCATGAGATAAAACAACAATTCAAGAGCTAATGATGTCTCATGTGTGTGCTGTTGTTTTCCAACCAAAAATGATGGCAGGATGTAAAAATGAATTCAAATATATTTTAAGTAGTAAATTCAGTGTCCACTTAATTGTGTTTTTGCGCAAAATTGTGTGTTAATATTATGTAATCTTTAAGAGATACTAGTGCTTTTGATTTTAGAATGTTCCAAAAAGGAAGTATACAAAAAGCTACTTTCAGTTCTTTGGCACTGAATTCTGTATAAATATATAGTACATTTATGTATGTACAAGCAATACTATACACAGATTATACAATGCTATTACTATTAATACTAAACGTATAACTAGGATTAGTACTAGTGTCTCACCTCTGAGCTGATAGTATTTCAGGTGGTTACTGACAGCTTGCTGCACGGTTTCTTGACTGCAGAGGCGTAATCCACTGGACAGAAAAACATTACGCTTATGTCTTGGCAAGAGTCCATGGTCTGCAGGCTTTTCCACAAACCTTTGAAACAATCTTTGTGAGCGCTCATCTAGATTTCCAAACATAGGGATATGGTCAACTTCCCCTGGAAAAAGAAATACAAACAAATTACTTGGTGATAACCATTAGCCATCAAACTCCCAACTAATACATATATACATACAGTACACAAAGATACACACCTGCAGAAATCTCCAGCTGGCGTATTGCAAAAATGCAGCCTAACCAACACAGCACACAGGTCCATATGAGCTTCCACATAGTGACTTCCTGTGGCTTGAAAATTAAGCTGTTGTGCGATAGCTTCACTTCGGACGATGTGTCCAAACCTTCCTACACCTGTACATACCTGTTACACAGTATCCCCTGACAGTTATGATAGTATATTGTTGTTATAAAGTGCCATCCAGATTGTCAAAATTGAGCACAGGTGTATAACTGTGGCGATCCTCTGGCATGTAGGCAGATGGAAGGGATTTTCCTTTTTTCCCCTTCTAATCTTGTTTAGTAATCCTGTAGATCAGCTAATCAAGAAGTAACTGTAAGATCTGGAGTTAACCAAGCGTGCAAACCAAATATACATGTGCGGGAAATGAGGGGTTAAGAGAAAATAAGGAAAATAGGATTTGCCAGATATCCATAAACAAAAATAATTTGAACCCAATATACAGTTCTCAATGGAGGCATACTAACTTGACTCTTACGTAATCACTGCTCAACTGAACACTTGACCACCTGTAAGGTTAAGGACAGGTATTAATGGTTTGACCCTTAAAGTCTCCAACAACTGTAAATGAACTGGAATCAAGATGCTTTATTAAGACTGAGAACAGATAACACTACTACTTTGTACTGAAATAATGTCAGATAAACAAATGCAATAGAGCAATTAAGTACAAGGTAATAAACTGGTAAATTACATGACCAAAAGTATGCAAAAAAAGTTGCAATAATATGGAAGCAGTGACAGATCAGTTCTTCCATATTGTGACATACACCCAAATTAATCGGGTTACTAAAATAGAAAGAAAAAAAGAAAAAAGTAGGCCAGGGCAGATCTGAGTGCAAGCTTGCAGCTGAATATAAAAAAGGGGCAGGGTTTAAGTGTACTAAATGGCTGGAAAAGTATGGTACACATCACTAGAGAGAAGCCTTTCTTTTTAGATGGAGTTAAGACGTTTTGATTGCATTTTCTGATGTCTAAAAAATGAGTAGAAAGATAAACACATACATGGATGAATCGTTCACATTAAGGCCTATAGCTGCTTGTCATTGCAATGCTCTAAAACCGTTGCTAGGCAAGCACACTCAAAAAAATGAAATCTGGGTGTTGTTCGATAAAAATAAATAGAGCATTTTGAAACAAATTAAATTAATCAGTTTAAGGGATGTACACAATTATTTTAAATCAGTCTGAACTAAATCCATACAACCTTAAAAGAGCTCAATTCATTTGTGTCGAAACAACAAAAAATAATGATTCGAGTCAAACTACTACTTTTGCGCATGCGCTGATGACAGGAAATCCACGTGACCTCGTCAGTTATCGCGGGCGCCATTATGTGGTGGAGTCCAGTCTATGGTGGAATGCTGTATAATTGGTAAGTTCAAAAATCCTTTATTTTCTTTGTCTGCATTGTGCTGATAAAGAGTAAAACTATTTAAATCAGTCAGAATTCAACATTAAGCGGATATTTGACCGCTTATTGGATTATTTGAATTACTCTATTAGTCACATGTTCATACTCGATAAAAACATAGTAAATCGATATAAACGCCTGCATGTATGTACATAATTTAACATTAATGCAGTAGTTGCTTAGTTCTAATTCCTGTTGCAAGCGTTATTTTACTAGATTGTTTCAGTTAACGTACTCGGGCTACTGTTGTTGAGCGTACTGTTAAGTGATGCTTCTGTACAAGTAAAGACGAGAAGACTGCGAATTAATGTAAAAACGAATTAACAAACAATGATGTCGATACAATTATATGCTTGATGTTAATCAACAAGCAGCCAGGCGGCGTGGAATACAGTATAGAGCACATGCGTACTAGGCATGTGTCGTTTGACTATGATCGCACAGGATTAGGGTGCACGCATTGTAATACGTTGTATTATTGTTACAGTTGCTGTAATTGAATGAGAATGATTTAAAGACAATTTGATATTTGTTTGTATGAAATATAATGATCGAAACTTCCCTTCCGGGCAGCATTTACATTTTATATTGATTTCAGTTATAATGCATATTGCATGGGAAAATCAGCCTCGGTTTCGTCGGTAGAGCAGGATCGCCAGTTTTCTTCAGAAATGTTTTGTGTTTGTATATATTATAGTTTTACTGTTGCTGAGCATGTAATAGGTGAAACATCTGTACAGGTAAATACAAGTACACTGCAAATTTATGTAAACATTGTTTTATTTTACAGGTTTTTACAAGAGCTCATTAAATGGTATCCTATACTTGGGTTATAGTCTACTTTTTCACATGGTAAGTTGTATTAAGTATGTTCTTAAATGGGTTTAGAAAAATGGCTCATTATTACTGTAATAAAATAAAGGAAAGTTTAAAGTGTTTTATTAGTGTGTGCTTGGAAATACCAATATTTTACTATATTGTTTCAGTTATGAAATTAGCCATTTCATTCAGGCGACTGCTCCTGAGCAATCTGTAGGAGATTTCTCTGTTCAGGTAAAGATGAGAACACTGCAAATTTATGTAAAAATGATTTTTATATTTTTATTTTTATTTTACAGGTTTACAAGAGCAATAAACAGCATCCCATGCTTGGGTTTTAGTAAACTTTTTCATGTGGTAAGCTGTATTAGTGATGTTCTTAAAGGGTTAGTTCAGCCAAAAATGAAAATGATGTCATTAATTACTTACCCTCATGTCGTCCCAAATCCGGAAGACTTTCGTTCATCTTTGGAACACAAATGAAGATCTTTTTGATGATTTCTGAAAGATTTCTGTCCTTTCATGAACAGCGACACAACTGAGAGTTTTAATAAGTTCGATGTTTGAAAGTATGATGAACAGATTTAATTTAGGTTTTTACTTGCATATAAACATTGATCAGCAAACATCAACGGAAGGTCAACTGAACCTGATTGATGCCCAAAAACAGAAGCTCAGACGTGCTGTGTAACGAGAATGAACCTCATCGGTTCTCGCATGTCAAACAAACATGCTTATGCTTCCGTTCACCACAACTGATGTGCGAGTTGATGAATGTTTATATGTGAATAAATTGCAAATCTAAATCTGTTCATAATGTAAAGCGAGTCTTCAGAGAAATGTGACTAAACCGCTCAATTTATATGGATTCGTTTTATGATCTCTTTATGTACTTTTTGAAGTATCAAATTCTCAGTTGCATATCTGTTTATGGAGGGACAGAAAACTTTCAGAATTCATAAAAAAAAAAAAATATTTGTGATCCAAAGATGAACGAATGTCTTCGAGCATGACACGAGGGTGAGTAATTAATGATAGAATTTTTATTATTAGTTGAACTTTCATATAGATTGTATGTCCTGTTAAACTTGGTTATCGATATGATATTGTCAAATAATCAATGTTTTTGTGCGTTTTTTTTTTTTTTAACAGAACAACAGCGTAGACATGGAAAGAGAATGCATCCTCAAAAAGCACTGTGTGTATACTTAAAGGAGGACCATCTACAGCTGTTCAAGGAGTACAATGTAAGCAACTGCTTTTCTCTTCTTCACTTTTATGTTTACATTAAAATCTAACCGTACCATTCTCTACTTATGGTTCGGCACGCACTTGAACCGCCGTCCACCTCTAATAATGCGAGTGCCGTATGCTGCTCTAACGTCTAGTCATGAACGCTGTTGCTATCTTTGTGTAAACAAAACTCATTTAAGCCTTGCTAACTTAAACATTCAAGAGCAAGACGCAAAAGAGAACTGTGAGATGATTTGTGAGTGTGCTCATCCAAAGCGCCCACATGTTTTTTTTTTTTTTCAGAAAACGTGCAAATACTGAGTTCTCTTTCAAGTCTTGTGCTTCAGAGGCCAAATTCGTACAAAAATTATATCAACATGACCGTCTTGGTGAGTATCCTAGCAAACATAGTCTGTTATGTCTTAAGTGAAGTTTTATTAAAAGAGAAAGATTGTATGTGTAACAGTATGTACTGGATCATCAAAAAAACTATTCTCACTGCCTGTGTTTTTAATGTTAAATCACACAAGAAATGACAAAGAAATTACTAACTGCTCTTGACTGAATAGCTGATGTTACTTCAATAATGATTAATCTTTAATTTATTCAGTAAAGATAATATGCAGTGTTTTATATTTGATTATCCATTTTCTGTACCTAAGGGGAAGTCGTGGCCTAATGGTGGGTTCTAGTCTCGGGCCGGACGGAATTGTGGGTGGGGAGAGTGCATGTACAGTTCTCTCTCCACCTTCAATACCACGACTTAGGTGCCCTTGAGCAAGGCATCGAACCCCCAACTGCTCCCCGGGCGCCGCAGCATAAATGGCTGCCCACTGCTTCGGGTGTGTGCTCACAGTGTGTGTGTGTGTGTCTTCACTGCTCTGTGTGTGTGCGCATTTCGGATGGGTTAAATGCAGAGCACAAATTCTGAGTATGGGTCACCATACTTGGCTGAATGTCACTTCACTTTTCACTTTCACTAAAAAAAAGCTACTGTTAGATACCTGAAAAAAACTGAAAAGCACTGTTTATTTTATTTGAATCTTCTATTGTATTTATTTGTAATGTTGCTTGTAGTTTGATTATTTGTTCTTATTAATTGTTCTTATTAATTTTTATTTTACAGTAGTCCAATTTTACCACATTTTATTTGTCTTGCCCAGGATTGCGACTGGATGAATTCTAAAGAAGCCATAGAGCAGATGGTAATGGGGATCTACATCGTCCAATTCATAGACACCAACCAGGGGATAAACCTGTGGATGTTGGTATCCTGATTGAAGGGACCGAGGTTCTCTGCTCTTTGAAGAACGTGTAGCAGTTGCCATGCTGTTTGGACTTACTTACGCCTTGAACCTCAGCTACCCACAAGAACTCAAGGCTACATTTGAGGTCATCCAGAAAGTGTTCTTTATCTTGGATGGACAAAAACTTTCACTAAAGGTACCAGCCCTTAAGAACAAGATGTTGGAGTAAGTTACCTTATGTGTGTATTCTCAAAAGACTAAATCTTGACTCAAGAAGGTATTAGCTGTGCATATACATTGAAATATAATGTTGTTCATCTTGGATGATATTTTTTTGTATTTTTTTACCTGAAAATTTGCCTTGAAATAAGAATAAAGAGAAACTTTTGACATTCACTTTGAGAACATTTTATTTGTGCAGTAAATTACATTTTGATAGACATGTCAACAATTAAACATTTGTTTGATGTAAATAAAGTTGTACAATTAACTTAACGATAGTAGTTGACACAATATTTCTGGTTTTCTAAATTAAGTGATTAAGATTAATTGGCTCAACAAGATTAAATAGTTTATAGATAAATACGATAATATGATTCAAATGAAAATGATTTGATCTTGTTGGTTCAAAATGAATTTTGCTCTTGGGTTCCATTTGCCTAAATTAAGTTGAGACAACACCATTCAAATGTGTGGAAATAGGTGTCATAATTATATTAAGTTAGACCAACGATTTATTTTTTTGAGTGCAAAATGATGACGTTATTGTTACCAATGTTAGCTAAAAAATATCTGCTACCTCGAAAGGATGTCTCAATGTTTAGTGGATCAAGGCCCTTGCTAGTGCCCAAATTAGCATTTTCAACAGATTCACATCTGGGAATACAACTGTAGCCACTGATTTAGACCTGCGAACATGCTCCTTCTTTCCAAAACCCTGACCTCTGAAGACCTGACTGGATATCACAGAGACGGGAGTGATTTTTCAGATTCAGGGTTATTTAAGGAAATTATTCATTCTTAATGAGGTTGTTTTTTGTTTAGATGTGGCCGTGCGTGAGTTGAATGGCTAAGACTAAGACAGGATTTTGTACCCCCTGTTGTTGTACATACTGATTTGTCACAATACAATTACCGTACATGTGGCTTAGTGTCTGTGTCCTTAGAAATTAACCACCACAGGTTCAGTAAAGAAAAAAGGTTTGTAAAAAAATACAGCCCAGTGTACTGTGAGGAATATGCCCTTTTGAGTTTTTTTTATTATTACAAATTGAATCGTGTTGTTTGAAGATTGGAGGGAATGCCGAAAAATGTTACAGAAAACACACTGGTAATTTTCTGTGAGGACTTTATAAAAATATTTTCCCCTGATTTTTCTATTTTTACAGTTTAGCATCCTTTCATACAATTTTTGTATTGTATTACTGCTACTGTTTCTGTAGTATGTATTCTTTGCACTTTCCATTTCGTTTAAAACATATCTTTACCTTTGTTAGTCTGATCAAACTGTTCAATACTTGAGATTTCCGAATCACTTATCACACTGGAAATTAAAGGTGCACTCGACTCGACAAATATAGCAGAAATGGTAATAGTATGGAAGCCTGCTTTTAAAAAAACAGGCCTGTCTCAAAGGCAGAAAATGCTACCATATAGATTCCTCCAGGTTTTACAGAACTCCTTGGTACATGTATTTAAAGATTAATAAATCACAGTTTACCAGCTAGTATACACTACATTGAATAAGCAAACAAACAAGAGATAATCATTATACACAGACTGGAATGCTGGGATTACTGGAAGAAAGTGGGTGGTCTACAAATCAGTCTAATCTCTGTCTGATTAGTGTTAAACCTATACCATCCCTGCACGCACCTGGCCTTCTGATGCTCTACTTGACCACTATTAATGAATGAGCCAATCAGAACAAGGACTCATGCCACACCCAACAGCTTATCCAATCATGTGTCCAGGCATGTGTTTCCTACATTCATTCATCACAAACTGAAGCCACTGTTAAGAGAGAGCATATAAAAAATACAGATAACCATTTTAATAGGGCCATCTTATTTTTGGCTTGAAATATCAATCATTTTTTTGCCATATGACCCCTTTAAAGAATGTTTGAGCTACTTACATCGATTAAAACACAGACATACAGAAAAATGTAAGATGAAAAAGAGCACAATGGTTTATCATCATTTTATCGCCATTTATTTCCTTCTAAAGTTTTTCCAACAGTGTATACAAAAGCATCAAATTAATATAAAAGGTTCAAAAACAGCTAAAATATAAATATATCTAGCGTCAAATAATCGTGTGAACCTACAAGCTTAACATCACTGAATGACATTTCCATGATCTCTCCTATCTTCTAAACATTCGTGTCCCAGAGAGCCTTGCTGAAATCTGTACAGGTGTAGGATGAGGTCCCGAATCTCCTCCCGTTTACCGCGCACCTGTTGTCGTGGAAACCAGCGCTCCAATCTCAATGGCAATTCAAAGTCTACCACAGGGTCCTTAAAGATATACAAATAGCACTGCGATCAAAAAAGACTCTTACACAGATTTGAAATTGAATTGAGTGTTGAATTTGTAGTGTAATTGTACCTGTAAAAAACTTTCTGCATATTGTAGCAGATAAAGGCCACAGTCACTGCTGTTGTCCTGTAGGGGGACTGCACAGTGGAACCCTACCATGCTTTCAGCACTAAAGTCACGATAACCACCTCTTTTTGTCTGCCACTCCACCTGAAGGTATCTAAAAAAAGCACATAAAAAATAAATCATGTCATTATACATCTATTAGTCATAAATAAAGACTGAAATTACAGGCAAAAATATCCTGCTGCACTAGTATTATTTACATAATACAAGTAAACAAGTAATAATAATAAAGATAGCAATAACAGCAGTGTTTAACATAAATGTGAGATTAAGTTTGAGTGTATTAAGTTCGCAAACACTCACTCGCGCAAGAGTTTGAAGATGCGTTCGTGAACCGACAACTTCAGGGAATCCATGATGAGAATGCATGGTCTAAAAAAAAAAATAAAGAGGAAAAATTATTCTCAAAACTTGTGGTTAAAATATTTTCGTTTAATAATGTTAGTTAGTTTTAGTTCAAAAATAGTTGTTTGTCGTGCAATACATTAGCAGTGAAATCCCTTTCCTGAAAGCCTGCATAACTGCATAATAAATACATTTATATACAATTGTGTTAAGTATAAGTCGCATCAGTCCAAAAACACGTCATGACGAGGAAAAAAAACATATACAAGTCGCACTGGACTATAAGTCACATTTATTTAGAACCAAGCCGCAAATTAATTTGACATGAACTGAGAGAAATGAACCAAGAGAAATCATTACCCATTACCGTCTCCAGCCGCGAGAGGGCGCTCTATGCTGCTCAGTGCTCCTGTAGTCTACACTGGAAACAGAGCGCCCTCTCGCAGCTGGAGACGGTAATGTTTTCTCTTGGTTCATGGCAAATTAATTTTGATAAGTCACACCAGTCTATAAGTCGCAGGACCAGCCAAACTATGAAAAAAAGTGTGACTTTTAGTCCGGAAAATACAATACATATACATATGAATATAAAGCAACATAATTATAGAAAATTTAAATTTTAAAAAACAGAAAATATCTAAAATCCATTATATAGTATGCAGCACAATTTTTTTTTTATTGAAAAACCTAAACTATTATCTTTCCGCGCACTAAATTCTCTACATTATGACAAAAACAAATCAGTTCATTTAAAAACACACACACATACCTTTTACACACAACAGGTCTCTTGCAGGTTTTTTCCGTACAGTTCTACAGAAGGAAATGGTTCTGCTATAACTTTTCATGTGCAAACTCCATGTCCACATGACATTTTATCCAATCAAATGCAATTCAACAAATTACATTTTCAAATAAAGATTTCTGACTAGCAAGACCTGTTATTAAAGTTGATCTGACTTACGGGAAGATGAAGAGTCGTGCTTGACTTTATACAACTGTCATCTAGATTAAGAACAAATGTTTGTCTAGAATCATCAAATGATTATTTTAAGTAGTAAGCATTCATGAATTAATAGTAAAGCATTAGAATTAAAATTTCAGTCAAAACTGACACATCTTACCTTTGTCCTCCTCACTATTGGAGATATTCTCACCATGGATCTCACCCTCAGGCTCAACCAAACCTTCATCTCCATCACCCTGCACAGAGTCTCTTCCGTCCCTCTTCACATACTGTGGCTCCTCTAATCCAGGAAAACAGATCACCACGAGGTACCAGTGAGCTCTGAAACAAACATAAGACATGATATAAGTCACTTATAAACATGATATGATACACACTGGTATATTCAAGGTACAATGAAAGCCCAAACCTTTTATAATGTCCATAGAGAGCACAAATTAGTGAAATTACAATAAAAAAAATTTTAAACATCCAATTAAAAATCCAACAGCTCTAAAAACACTGGCCCTCAAAAGTAAGTATGGCTTAGGTGTCCAAACACTATTTATATAGCTGATACTCACTCTTGATTGACAGGCACAAACAGGAAGTCTTTGTCAAAGATGTCTACATGACGCGTCCATGTCCTCACACGCTGATGCCTTCTGACCTGAGCTCTGATGGACAACCAAAGTTACAAAAACAAAAACCCATTAGTAACAATAAGAATTATTATGTGTATTAGTGTGCCGTCTAACAAATACTCACGGTGTGCTTGTACTGTCCTCATTAGCGTTGTCTCTGCGTGTGAGCTGTTTATAGAAAAAACTGCTGAAAACATGAGATCTGTCTACAGATGCTTGCGGGGCCCTTTGCACCAGAAGATACCTAAAAAACACGCATACAAGATATATATTTATATATACATAGAAAATACTGAAAGAGGACTGTTTGAGAGTCTTGGAAGCAAAGATATATCTAGTGTTACAGTGATTTGGTTTATGCACCTAAAAACATACACTACAGTTGCCAATGCAATTAGCCTATTTGTAAAAAAAAAAAAAAAAAAACCTACTAGTGCAAAATATTATTGTAATTTAAAATTTAATTTAATTTAAACCATTTTCTAATTGATTGTATTTTAAAATGCAATCAATTCCTGTGATAGCAAAGCTGAATTTTCAGCAGCCATTACTCCAGTCTAAACTGACACATAATCCTTCAGAAATCATTCTAATATGTAATCATTGAAAGACTTATTGACCCCAAAGATTTGAATGGAAACATATTGTTAAAAACATTAAATGTTTAGTTGTTTCTCACATTATAGCTTCATATAGGCAGTTCTTGATCATGTTGCAAATTGGATCAAACTTCATGCTGCTAATCAAAACTCTCAGTTCTTCATCCCACTCCTTCCCAAATAGCAGTGTCTAAAAGCAATCTTTAGTTGTCTTACTTGAGGTAGAAGTCGATTATGACATCATTAAGAAACTCGCCACTGTCCAAACACTCCAGGTCTTCTGTCGTCACGGTGATGGCTCCTTTCGTGGGCGGAGGAGGGAACTGAATCAATCTAAACAGAGTTGCATGAAAGTCAATTAGGACTGAATTAAACTGGTCAAAACTGACAGTGACATTTATAATGTTTCAAACTATTCTGCAGGAATATTAAGCAAAACAAAACGTTTACAGATTGATTTCTCTTGAGCACCAAATCAGCATATTAGAGTGATTTCTGAAGGAACATGCAATATTAAAGACTGGAGTTATGACGCTGAAAATCTGGCTTTGACATTACAGAAGAAATTATATTTGAAATTTTTTTAATTGTAACAATATTTTCTAATTTTATTATTTTATATTGCTCAAATAAATGCAGCTTTGGTGAGCAAGAGATTCCCATCAAAAACGTTAAAAGCGGTTTTACCTGCGTGCCGGAGCACAGTGTTGGTACGGTGTCCATTCTGGCCCAAGTGTAGGAGCCAAAGTAACACTGTATGAGCCCTGAGCTCTACTGTGGCAAAGCGTGTAAACTGGCTTCAAATGAACATCAGTATCCTGAGCCTGAAACACACACTCAATCCATAAAGTTGCCAAAACAATTTGTTATTTTTCTCCTATAATCGCTATTTCTCTACCTATTCCACCCAGATCAAACTAATCTGGAAAAACAGATCATTCAAAAACCACCAGACTGACATACAGAGGGCCTGTAGAAGTGAAAACTGTTCTGTATTTTATATTTAACAATATGATATAATTGATATAATAATTAAAAATCAGTCTAATCATTTTTAGATAAATTACTAACATTAAATTTGAACCACGGGGTAAAGAAACTAATTTGCAAACGTGAAAAAAAGAAAAAAAAAAGAAGCAAAGATACATTCACAGCAGATCCATCAGTGCTGGTTTGAGGATCAGTTTCAGGCGTCAAAAGCTGCAGAAGGTGTGTTTCCTGGCAGCTCTGAAGCACTTCCAGGCTTTCTGACTGTGTGAGAGGGGAGAGGGGTTCAGAGGTGCTCTGATTCTGGACCATGTCAAGTAAAGAGGCCAAGAGCGCACTCTCAACACCAGTTACAGGTTCAGCCAAACACAGCAACACACACGTACTGCCTTCAGCTGTAAACACATTAAACATAAGGAGAGAGAATATAAAAAGTAATGTCATTGCTTTCAAAAATAAAAGCTATATTAACAAATATATAACAATGCATAGCAGTATTATCAGTAATCAAGAAAGCAGACAGGTAGCTGACCTGGACATGTGTCTGGCAGGATGACGGACAGGTCATTGCGTAATCTGTGTGCCTGGTCATCAGACAGCCAAAAGAGGACCAGAGAAGGGGGTGGGATCTCGTTGTCCTTAGCCAGGCCACACTCAATCAGTACAGGCTCATCCCATACACTGTATTTACACACATTAGGCGTCGATATAGAAATGCTCACTGAAAAACCTAAACAAACAAAAAGGAAAAGAGCTTTAAAAATGTATAATAATATATGTTACACATAGATATTACCGATATCTAATAAAATACCGATAAATACATGTTATAGATTTATTAAACCGTTAAATAATAAACTTTAATGCAAATGTATAATGTTCACTTCACCAGAATGTTTCTAATAATAATGTTTTTTAAAAATGTTTACCTCTTAATGAAAAGGTGATCTTGTCTGTAGTGACCTGAAAAATTGTATGTTAAAAATCAGTGACACAAACAGTAAAGAGAGGCATGCTAGACTGATACACTTCTTTTTGTAATAATTCTTTATGTAAACCTCAGCTTGAATCATGATTTGAATGATTCAAAAATATGTGGCACCTGGACCACAAAACCAGATATAAAAAGGAAAAAAAAATTTTTATTGAGATTTATACATAATCTGAAAGCTGAATAAATAAGCTTTCCACTGATGTATATTGGAATCTGAGGGAGCAAAAAAAAAAAATCTAAATACTGAGAAAATCTACAGCCGTCCAAATTAAGTCTTTAGCAATGCATATTACTAATCAAAAATTAAATTTTTATATATTTTCAGTAGGAAGTTTACAAAATATCTTCAAGGAACATTATCTTTACTTAATATCCTAATGATTTATGGCATAAAAGAAAAATCTATCATTTTGACCCATTCAATGTATTGTTGGTTATTGCTATAAATATACTCTTGCAACTTAAGGTTTTGTGTTCCATGGTCACATATTTGATCCCTCCAACCCACCACATCAACATAGCACCCTCACCTTCATACTCTCACAACTGGCACTAACTCCACCCATGTGAAGGGAAGACAGCTGGAGCTCTACCACAACAGAGCTCTGACAATGAAAACATACAGACACACATCAGCGCCAGTGTCAGGCTGGAACAGCCCCCGTTAAAATAGATGTTTGGGTTTTTTTTACATTAAGATAAGCTATTATGAGACACCATAAAATCAGCTTTATAGTATTTAGTAATTATTTAGTAAATAAAATGAATTATCCTTGTCCAGTAGATGGATCACTAAAAACTCTTACAAACTGATCTTCTATATTCATGTCTTTTGCACCCTCCAGTGGCTGGATGTTCAGGGAAGAGGCTTCCATCTCTTTACTTTCCTCTTCTTCCTGTTCTTCTTCCTCTTCACTGGACAGAACAACTAAGCAAGGCAACGATGGAATTATAGTCTTCAAATAACAATCATGCAAAGTTAGAAAAAATGGCTTGGTATATCTGTGTGGCATGTAAAAATCAAATAATGTTAGATATTTATTAGTGAAAGGATATTTACCAATTACACTTCCGTTCAAATGTTTTTAAAATGAAGTCTTTTATGCTCACTAGTGCTGTATTTATATGATCAAAAAATACTGAATATTCACTTACTAAGCTCAGATGGGGTGAGCTTAGAAGACTCTGTGTTGTAGCTCCGCCCCTCTGTTGTCCCAGAGGCGGGGTCTGAGTTGGGAACACGTTCACCTGAAATGCTGTCCATACGAATTCTTTTAATTTCCGCATCAAACCCGACTGAGAGGCATAGCACACTTTCTCTCGTTCCATCCACTTCCTGCACCACCTCTCCATTCCTGAGCCAGTGATTTTCCATATCTTCTGAAGCACATTTTGGCCATTCTTGTGTTTCTCTCCTTTCTTTCTTCTTGCGAAGGTGCTATAGGATCAAATGTAGATTAAAAAATGATGATCTACAATAAAAACGTATAATATTTGAATCCTCAACAAATGTACCAAAGAGATGTTCCACATCATACTGTATAGTTTGCTTTGATATACCAATAAATGGTTTAATAATGCATTTAATTTGTTTTTTAAATGTAATTTATTCCTGTGATGGTAAAGCTGAATTCTCAGTATCATTACTCCACTCTACAGTGTGACATGAGCCTTCAGAACTCATTTTAACATACTGATTGGTGCTCAGTTATCAAAGTTGAAAACAGTTGTGCTGCTTAATATTTTTGTGGAAACCATCTGTGATACACTTTTTCAGGATTGTTAGATTTTTTCCAAGGTGTACAGATCTTACCTCGCTACCTGATGTTTCTTCCCTCAGATTACCCCGGCTTGCTAACGATGAAGAGGGGCTGTGTAAAGACTCACATCCAGAGGATGGTGCTTCCTCATGCTGCAGAGATCCTTCAAGAAGTAATACTTCCGTCTCTTCAAAAGTAGATGGTTTGGTCTGTTCAGGCAGCTGTGGCGAGTCACTTTCTCTGGTTGAACAGGAGTTACCTGATACTTCAGACGACTCTAATAGTTTCAGTGAGGAGTTCAGTTGTTTGGATTTCAGATTTTGGATTTCTTCGTGTGGACATGATTCATCTTCAGTGGATGACTCAGTCTGATGATTATGGGATGGTGAAGTGGCTTTTGGTCCAGTCGAGTCAGTTTCTCCTCTTTCTGTTAGACTGGTGCTTCTCTTGTCTTTGAGTGCAGCTGTCGAAGTCTGATCACTCTGCCTTTTGCTCTCTGATTGGTTTGTCTTTTGGCAAATCTGCCCGCCACATCTCAGCAATCTCTGCCCAATCTCTGTCTGAAGGACATCTTCTAAAACCACCTTGACTTGGCGTCTATAGGAAATAAGTACAAACACAAATTTAATAGAATTACATAAAAATCAACTAGACTAATGCAAAGAATAACAAGCACTGTAGCTCCTTAAACATACTTCATCTTACTTGCGGATCCATAACTACTAGGCAGACAGTTTAAACTCTTGCAGCTGTTTATTGACTTATCTGGTTAACTAATGGCACAGCAACCATTTGAAGTTCTAGCAGCGTGGGCATGGAATGAGACGGGTCAAC
The DNA here is from genome assembly GCF_023724105.1 of Carassius gibelio. NCBI lineage: Eukaryota > Metazoa > Chordata > Actinopteri > Cypriniformes > Cyprinidae > Carassius > Carassius gibelio. Next base: position 12,592,891 of record NC_068404.1, on the reverse strand, counting down.
ATGCACAGATGGTGCATGAATGATAAGCAAAAGGGTTTAGAGAGGGAGTGTAGATGTGAGCTATATCATGCAAAACAGGATTCCCCTCTGCTATTTTGAAATAAAAGTCTGATATAAACTTTATAAATATATATTCTAATGCTTAGAATGCAAAACACTCTCCCTAGTTCACACAGGTTGTTTAATGAAACTAAACTGAAAAAGTCTGAAAATTACAAGCATAACACATCAAAACCTAATCAGTATTCAGCAACTTTATTACTTTAGCCTCTTTGCTAAAACTGACTTGACTTAAACTGTAAGTGAACATCAGGGAAAATAATACAAAAACTGCCTAGAGGAGCATACACAAAGAAGCTGAGCTAGACAAATCATGTATGATTAATACTTGACAAAAAAAAAAAATCTCAAATACATTTTTTAAATACATCAGTAAAACACATCTCTGAATAAAATCGTTGTCTATTAAATGTAAAAAAAAAAAAACAGTACATTCCAATAAAAAATGTTTAAGAGTCATTGTAGATTTTGTATGATATCTTAAAAACGACTTGCTATGAAACACTGCAATCATGTTGAAGTATTTAATGAGTGCGATGCATCACTTCCTTTGTCAGGAAACAGGTGGTGGATTATCAAGAATGTAAAGTAATTCAGTTAGAGCCCTCTGAAATCTGCATTTTTTTTCAAATACATGCCATGTTGAGTGTCTTCCCATAAAATATCACATATGCAAGTCAGCTGGCCGACATCTGCGTAATTCAAAACTACATATTTCATGTAATGCAAGGAACAGCAAACAATATTGTACGTGTTTATACAACCACTTAACATAATGTTTCCTATAAGTGATGAAGAACAGGCTTCACCTTCAGAATCTGATGGATAATGTAGTTAAGCATGTTACCTTTTGATTTCCTGCCGTATAGTATGCTCTTGATCACTTGATGTACCATTTGAGGCCAGCTGTGTCCAGTGGATCTAACAGTACACGAGAATACAAAGCCAATCAGAAACTAATCAAAACATCAAGAGAGCACAGCTCAAATTGTTCACAGAGGTTTTAAGTAGTCAAACAGTCCACTAGATCATTAAAAAAAAATAATAATAATTATCTAAAACCAGATAAACACACATTCTATGTTAATATGCCAAATTAATTCAGTGTCTGGTGGTGACTGTATTGTTAGGCAAATAAACTATACAATTCCGTTAAAGAATGGTTTATTCTAATCACTATTATTATTAATAAGCATAACTATTCATTAAACACTAGTGTATTTTATCATATTGATATATGCACTTTGTTTTATAAAAGCAATAAGGCACGTAAAAACTATAATTATAATTATAGTAGTTTAATTGAAAAGAAATGCAGTTCTTTACTAGAACGTAAAAATAATTTTTCAACAAATGCACAAACGATATTTTCATCATATCATAGTCACCTTGGAGTGGCTTTTATTCCGATCTTTTGACATCTCTGTATCCACACGCTTATCCTCAGCTGTGGATACTATCCTGGGGATCTTAAGAGGACTTTCGGCCTGGGACACATTAAAAGAGGTTATTTTACTCTTTTGGATTTAAGTAAAAACAGTGAAACACAGTAAACACCACTATATAATGTGTGATGTCATGCATGGACATACCTGACAGCTGTCACGTTTGATCTCAGGTGAGAGGGTCAGAGCTCTCCTCCGGTCCAGGGAAAAATGACAGGATTTACGGGTTTTGTCATGTGGCATTCTGCAAACAGATGAAAATAAACAAAGACAGGACAGGATCAAAACCAAAATATAGCAGTGTAACCAGTCCTAAAAGAGCTAAATAAGATGCATTTATATCATAAGATGATTTTCACTAATAGCCTGAATCAAAATATCATGCACATTATCTGCCAATGCACTGAAACAATCAACATTAGCACACATGCACATTAAAAGTGCTCCTAACTGGCCTGTGGCTAAATACAATGTCCTGTTATACCTTCATCTGGTTTCAGTTTTTATATATTACACCTACTTTTTAAGTCCCGGAGTTAGTTTAAACCATGGAACATGGCAAATGAAGATAATTCAGCCGAGGAACAGAAAACGAGCACATGAATATTGGAATTATATTCCTCGATTAAAAACTTCCGCCACTCGCAGGAAGTCGCACGCTCTTCTTCGATGTGAAAAAGGCGTGATCTTGCAAGGTAGTGTGCGCCATCTAGCGTCATGAAGAATAGGCTACGTTAAATTTAAACCAGTCTATGATATAAACTAGCGTAAAGTTGTGTGGTTTAATACAAATGTATGTACTTGGTTTTTAAAACATTCATTTATTTTTATTTTTTAAACACATTGACATTATAAGGAGTAAGTTCTCTGTTGAAGCTTTTTCATGTAAAGCTGTTTTATTGTGTGTTGGAATAGCAGTGGAGATTTGGTCCCATTCAGACATAAGATCATCAGTGAAGTCAAACACTGACAGTCAGCAATCCAGTTCATTCCAAAGGCTTTAAATAGGTGTCAGGTCTGGCCTTTGTTCTGGTTTACATTTCCACAGTCAGTAGAGGGGCATAAGTCATGCTAACACTCAAACTGATGTATAATACATAAAAATATAAACTATAAAATGTAATATATTTTTGCTTAATTTCATTTCTGTTTTATGATTCTTTTAAAGCTAGGGTGGACAGATCTAACGGCGTTACAAAAATAAAGACAATTTCCAAACAACATTTTTTGCAGGACACAGCTCTTGGGGATATATAAAAGTGAAGGTCTGTTTCAACAGGTATAAGTAGACTACTTTCGATAAAAGGTCCAACATATTAGAAATACTTTTTACTTAAAGTTTAACTCACCTGTTGAAAGGAAACACCACAAGTTAAAACACATATTTAATCAGATTTCTCCATCTTGTAAAAACACTACCAATGATTACCCTTGTTTTACCTCTCTGTGTATTTTGGCAAGTCTTCAAATTTTGGCTTGCACTTCTGTAATGAAATCTAAACTTATTTTTCCACATCATTGGCTAAAGATCCTCTAAACATTATTCATTTATTTCTTTTCTCTACTTTACTTTTTTTACCTGCTGTCACTACAATTTTGTTGTGAATTACTGTGTAGAGTGTGTTGTCAAACTGAGTGTGGGTTCTGAGGTTAGAAAAAGTGTATGTTCACTCTCCCCACTTACATTTCCTTCCAAGAGAACTGAGAACTGAACCCATGCCTTTTTGGTAAGTCTGTCTGTGTCTCCAACCATTTACCCAAGACTAAGGAGGTGCCTAACCTCAGTGGCTCCTGGGCACTGAAGCAAATGGCTGCCCACTGCTGCGCCCTCACAGTGTGTGTGTTCTCTCGTGTGTGTTTGTGTCTGCACAAATTCCTAATATGAGTCACCACACTTGGCCTAAATGGCTTGTTGTCACTTGAAAAAAAATATGTCACACAGTGCCAGAAACTGGTTAAGATTATGTTTAAGTTAAGTTAAAACTTGCATGCTTATTTCACGCTTATTTGCAATCCTGTAAGCTAAAGATATTTGGCATCACATATGGACCCAGTAGATTATTATTATTATTTAATATATATATATATATATATATATATATATATATATATATATATATATTGCTCATGCTGTGATGATCACTATGACACCCTGACTATTAGTTAAAATCCCACTTTAATTTCTGAATTAATTTATAGGGATGAAATACATTATAAAAAAGACATATACACATTTTTTAAAGAAACATGTTTAGTAAATCCTTTAGAGTTCATTTCTAACCTAGTGGAGGAATGATGTCTTTGTGATTTTGTCATCATTAAAATACAGCTATGTGTTTATCTAATTAAATAATATAGCTTCCTAGAATGGACAGAACAAATATACCAGAGATTACAAAACAAAGCTAATTTTAAAAAAAAATGTAAAAAAAAAAAAAAAAAAAAATCAAGAGAACAATGGACCATTTTATTAGTGGTTTTTATCATTACAAAAATTACATAATCTTATAAAGAGCGTCAGATGTTATTGTTACTAACAGCGATATGTCTTCAATCAGTGTACAGTCAGTTATAAATACAAAAGCTGCAGGTAAACATCAGATCTGAACCGCCCCTGAGTCAGAGGTTGATGAACAGACCTTCACAAACTACAGCTGATGGGAAACAGAAAAAGAGAAAGAGAGAGGAGCAGCAAGTGTTGGCACCTAAGAACAAAACGTCACGCAGAGCAAAACTGGACTGATGTCAGATCTTTATTACAATCTGCCTTCCCATTTTAAAACCTCTACTTAAAAGACCAGCTTAGCTGGCCTTTTTGAAACACTAGCATCCAAAACACAACACATGCTGGCGTCCAGCAATGCAGTTTTTTCAGCCTCCATTGTGCCCAGATTTGCTTCTGCGTGACCTTTAACCTCAGGAACCACATTTCTCCATAGCTGTCTCTGTAGATGCAGATGACCCTGCAGCACCCTCAGGCTCTGGAGCGGCCATTAATGCTGCGTCTGATGCATAGCGCTCCTTTTTACCTAGAAACACAAACACGTCAGAGGACTTCAATATGATATTGATTTGACCACACCATTCACTCTATTGTACTTCTGTACTCTGACTCACTCAAGACAGGCTACAGAGTAATAAAACACTTTCACCCTATGGTCTTTTCTTTATGTTTCTGGGTTTTCTCTGTGTGTGTCTGTGTGAGAGAAAGAGAGAAAGATAAGTGAGTATACCTCACCTTTAGCCAGACTACATGGTGTGAGCACAGGTTGTTCTGCTTGCTCTCCCTCTTTGAGGGCAGCGCGGATCTTGCGCACCACGTAGACGCTGGCTGTAGGGAAATGTTACAAATTAAACATCATACAAATACACGAAACAAAATTCACTATGGTGATCCTATAAGGAACAGTTCTTTCATAAAAATAAAAAGCATGAAAAAAATCTTCATTAAAACCTCATCATTTTTTTTCTACTAAATGCAGTGTGGTAATACCATAGTACAGTGCTCATATCAGATGGTTGGACTTTTAACTTAACCATGGTAATAATGAATTATCATTGTATTATCAAAAAAGGTCATATCTTGTCGTTCATTTCAGTTAATTAAAAATACAAAGTTGACATAGCCTACAGCTGAAATATACATTACTACAATGTTTAACGAACATTATTTTGTACATAATGTTTAACGAACATTATTTTGTACATAATATACATTCATGTACACGAATTATAAATGAAACGAGCAGCGATAAGAGCGTAATATTTTTATATTTATTATATTATTATAGGTGTTTCGTAATCAGAAACTGAAAGGTTCGAATCTTTTGTCCTATTGTTAAAGGCTTTAAAGAACTGCGTCTTACCTTTTATCAGAAGTCACACCATCGTTTACAGATCGTACAGTTTCTACTGTCCGTTTCGTAGAAATAAATTTGCCTGGAAACACAAGCGTCTTGTACAAGCTATGAACGTTGTGTTGTTGTTCCGGAAGCGCCCTGTCTCTTCCAGTAGTAGTGTCACCAGCTGCTGTTATGAAAATATGTTACGTATGGGTTACTGTAGCATTTCTCATCAGTCTTACAACCTACTTCTCATTGATTGGCTCCTTTGCCACTTATGATGAGTTGTTCACCAATCGTTATGAAACGAGCTGAGATGACGACATACAACACGGCCAATCAGAAAAACACAGCATAAAAATTTGATTCCCTTTTGTTTATAATATTTATCTTCTCTTATTTATATTAAACACTTTAAATAATATTTATTTCATTTCTTTTTTTTTTACTACATAGAGCTAAAGAGAGATGGAAAAATTGTACATTTCTGACAAGAACATAGTGTTCACACTTCTGTCAATTCAGTGGGTTTCGTAAGACTAAGTTACACAAACAGACACCAGTTTAAAGTTTATATAACTGATTTATTCTGTTTAGACGTTTTATAACCTTCATGAAGCAGTTAATGGGAAACATGCCAGGGCTTTCTCATGAATCATCCTGACCTAAGTGCTAAGAGACTCAATATCTAGACTAATTTAACTTAATTAACTGAAGTTAATAAGAGTGTCAGCTCTTTCTACTAGACAAAAGACACACAAACACAAAAATACATCTTATTAAATTTGTATTTTAAATTTGCTGAATCTGCAAATGATACAAAAATATAGTGTACATTTTCATAAATAAAATAGTAAAACATGCTCAAATGTTTTAAAAGAATATGTCTGAAATAATCAGCTGAATGAAATAGAAAAGGAAATCTTTAATTCCATTATATACAACAAACATTATTTTGAGGCGGTAAACAGCTTGATTGAAAGATTTTCCACATTAATACAGTAGAACAAATCTTGTGCTATCATTCATCTTTAATGGCAAATGAAAACATACTATCAACCATTTTCTCTTCTGTTCTCCAACTATAATAATACATGCTATAATTAAACTGTCAACAAGAAAGCTGCAACACAGAAACACTGATAGAAATTCTTTAAAGGCAAATAATGTAAAAATATGTGCACGCACGCGCACACACACACACACACACACACACACACACACACACACACACACACACTTCCTAAACATTCTCCCAGGGTCCCCTATCTTTTAAGATCATGTCCGGGCTGTAAAATAGGACGTTGTTGTCCTCATCGTCGGAATCGGAGTGTGTATTGAGGTCATGTGTGTATCTTACATTTGCAGCATGGTACTCTCCAATCATTGTGCTGTCACACAGTCGAGACTGGATAGCCATCTGAAGAAAAAATGTTACATGTAGAAGAGATTGAAATCACACAGAATGCTAAGGTGATTAACCACAGCTGAGAGCAGTGAGCATGAACTGTACCTTTATTCCTGTTGTACTCAACTGACTCCAGGTGTCCTTACCGAAGACAAGAGCATTTGCAAGCCCATGCAAGGGAGCACTGAGCACATGCAATAACGTCAGAGAAAACACAGGGTCCTCTGGGTAAGCAGCATTATGAAGTCTGCAGAAACACACATACAGATCAGACACACATGCACAAAGATGCACCCAAAGGTGTGAGGCATGTGAGCCAAAAAAATAAAAATCATTCAATATGACTACACCAAAAACCAAATAAATAAACAATAATTGTATTTTATTATAAAAGTATGAAAATTAAAACAATACAGAAATATGTCATTATTGCGATAAGTATTTAATAATGATGATATTTTATGGAACAACATTTGTATACAGGATTTACATCCCTGTAAGATGTGGTGAGAAAATGAAGTTACCGATTTATGAGAGGGAAGATAGAGACGAGCAGATAGACAGAGGGATACCACTTCAACGGTCTGATCTCTTCAGATAGAGAGATCTGGAGAAAGAAGTCATAATACATAAATGTATGAACCAGTAGATGGCAGCATTTGCACGTACGCAAATAAATATACACACACACATACCTTCCTCCTCTCTCTTTCTGGGTTGAAGGTGCCTAACCAGGAACGCATCTGAAATAAACACAGAAATTTTAGACATGCATTTATACTCCTAATGCATGGATCATTATGTTTTGTATGACTGATCGGCGCTGCTCCGGCACAAATCCAATCATCTCTTTCGTGATATTTTAATGTACACTGCTGAGTGTGCCACAGTAAGACCTGTGTAGACTACACAGATGTCTGCACGTACGTAAGTGGATTCATTGCGTCAGCGCGTGTCAGAATCTGCCAGACGTGCAAAATGTTCTGGAATGTGGAATGTCACTTTCAGCAAAACTGTGGTAAGTCAGCGTTACCAGAAAACAGGAAGGAGATAAAGCTCTTCATTTACGATTAATTACACTATTTTAGGCAGCAGTTTGTCATGAAAACTAATTTAGGAAGTAGAAAGACCATGTTTCACAATCCCATTCACTCACCCTCTCGTTGGCCACACAGATGATTCGAGCATAACAGCAGGTCATGAGGATAATCAGGCTAAACAGAGGAATGTACCATCTGCAAATAAACAATACTTTACACCTCAAACAAGAAAATACACAGAGGCCTCAAAACGTATTTGGACACTTGATAGTGTTAACTTTATAGTGTGCTTATACTATCCTTCTGTTAAATGCTGACCTTGCTACAGTGCATTTATAAAGTTAATTAATGAACAATATTAGTTAACTACATGTACTTACTATATGGTCAGGGTTAACATGTAACGTGTATTAAGGACACCTTAAAATAAAGTGTTACCTAAAATAAACACCTAGGGATGCAACAATATTAAAACTCTGAGAACTGGCTGAAGACAATTATTTTCATTTTAAAGGCACTACTGATAAAAGGACAATCAATAATCTAATACATAATGTATTAACTATATCATCATTAACTTATATTTGTAATGATTAAAAAGTATAGAATATGAAAAACGGATTCATTTAACTCTTTTTGACTTTTGGATGACAGCAAAGATCATCTAAATGTAAAATATACATAGATATATATCGATACTGATCAATTAAATACAGTACAGATATCTTGTGCACTCATGTAAATATTATACAGCATTCATGCATTTTAGGTGTCCAAATATACTTGTTGCTAGTGTGAACAATCCTTAACACAGCGTAACTGGACATAAGTAAAGGTGAAAAACATTGTTATAAACTCCAACATGCACAATAACCTGTCAGAAAGAATGGGAACGGAAATTCCTGAAATTCAAAGAGCATGAGCTACGTGAGCCTCTGAAAAATGATGCTACTCATAACATAGTTTCATTCGTCCAAAACAAATTCATTCCTAGCAACAACATGCATTTCTGCAAACACTCACAGGCATGCTGAACATTACAAACTTACATGCCAAACCTCCACCCGACATGCTTATCTGTGATCCAACTGCAGGAAAACAATGAGACAGAAAGGACTGATGATGAATGTAAGTGATATGATTACAATTAATCTATCATAAGTCAAAGGCCACTCACCACCAGGCTCCAGAGGGACCGTAGTACCCAGCCATCAGGGGGAGGGTGGACATGAGCAGAGGAACCCCCCACGCCACCAAATGATAATGTCTGAGAAACACATGCAGATATTAGGAACACTCTATCTGTATGTATACACAACTAAACATGTTTATTTGCGTGTGTCTAGTGACTCACATTTCATAATGTTCAGTTCTGATTTCTCTCACCAGGTTCAGGTACAGATTAAATGTAATAAGACAAACCCACATCAGTGCGGTCCAATCTGAAACAAACAATGAAAGCTATAATAACTATTGCAACAGCAGTTTATTATGACATTGTCAACACAGGATGTTGTGCTCCTATTTTGATGCACTAAAGTTACTTACTTTCCATTTAAATGACTTTATTCAGAAATATCATACTGCATGTGTTTTTTTGTGTTGTGAATTTGATGTATTCGAATGTCTTCTGCTAGTTACATCAAAGGCAAAAATAAATCCTCTTACTATCCCATTTCAGAACTGATTATCTGTTAGTTCACATATGAACACATATCTTTAAATCAGTTGCCAAATTTACCAAAATATGTGAGCCACCAGGCTTGAAAATTACACAGAGACCCCTCTAGATGAGACTCTCCCTGCAGATGAGAAGAAAGCAACAGGTGCGATGAAATAAAGTTATTAAAAAGAGAGAAATAGTTCCTGTCTGTCTTTCACACACAGGAATCAGTGCAACTCACCATAACATAAGCAACACTGTCAAAAGCTGCAGCTACTGTCAGACTGAATATCATTTTCTGAAGGGGAAAGGAAAAAAGACATACAAAATACACATAAAAAAGTTTAAATATTACTTCAAATAATTCATAATAATCAACAATATGACTGATTATGAAAACTACTGGTTATAATTATGGATGCAAGTATTAATTTCTTTTAAAAAACAAACAAACGAACGAAACAAACAAACAAACAACAAACAAATGAACATTTGAACCATAACACATACTGTACCTGAGCCAAAGAGTTATATCGGCGGAGCAGCCATATTGCAAACAGCATGAAAAGGCTACACAAAAGGGAATTTTAATAAAGTTAAGAATGCTCAAAAGCCATTTTAAAAATAAGAAGAAACGTGTATTATGATTTGACTCACCATGCCACTAGTGAAAATGTCCCTGTGGCTCTTTTCACCTTAAGAATCACATCCTGTGAATTAAAACACATACATAAATCTAATTAAAATTAAAAAAGAAGGAAAAAAAGAAATCAAGGAGAAATAGGATTCCATGAAGACAATAGTTTTTTTTTTCAATAACCCTTTCAGTAACGTTAGCATAAATACCTCGTTTATCTGTTTTTTTTTCCCAACAGTACCTATATTTACACTTTTAGACCCTCTCCGACTTTTCATCAAAGCAATGCAGTCAGTCAGGTGTTTCCCTGCTCCTCTTGTGCTATGCCCCTCACAGATCAATAAATGATTCATTTCCTATTGAACTTATCTCATCGTGACTCATCTTACGAATTTCCCACAAAAATGTTTAAATGTTTAACTCAAATTAAGCTGTCATAAATCCCTACACACTATCTTACTTCCATGTCTTTCTTTCGGAAAAAGTATTACTGAACATCATCATGGCTGGAAAGAATGATGTCATGTTGTGATTAGCATGAGGGCTAACAAGTTAGCATTTACAGTAACGTTAGTTTTTAAAACATGTTTATACTTACGCATCGATAGTCGTCGGGTACAGCGTTGAAAAAAGGACAGCGGGAGCTGCTAGTGTTGCTAACCTCGAGTGGATGTTCATCGCCCATAATTATTACTTCTTTTTACTGACTAATATTTTGATGTGGAGTGCACACATCATGAGAACAACACAGCCACATTGACACGTAAGGAGTGCGCAGAGGGACAAAAGCTCAGCGAGACGAAACGCGGTGACGTTTCCGTTTCCCCTTCACAGAAACTCATGGCCAATATTTTTGAAGACGAGATAAATTAGGAAATGTAACTTCGAATCAGATTTTATTTTATCTAAATGAACAAATGAAACTGTTCAGCATTATTTGAACAAGTTTTGATGTGTTTACTGATTTAAAAAAATATATTATGTAGTGCAATTTTTTGCTTTAGTTTTCATAATATGGTAAGAAACATGAAGGCGAGGTGATTCATCATCAGATTCATTCAAAGAACATGGTGTGACAGTTCACGCCTTTTGTCAAAATGTTTATTTAGGTTTAGGTCCACAAAATAAGAATCTCTGGTATCCTAGAAGGCATTGTGCAATAATAACATAAATATATATATTAATATAATATTATTTAGATTTTTTAAATGATTGTGTTTTGGAAATACATTTTGAACATTTTTATTCACACGCCTAAATTTGGAGACTCCAATGGACTGGCATCTTTCACAGATTAGAATCCCATATTTTATGAAACCAACTTATCTTGTTGGCCTATTCTCATGTCTGCTCACAAGGGCACAAGTGTATGGGCACTTTGTATATTTTTGCTCAAAAAAAAAAGGCCTAATCTTTGTATATAAAAGAAAACAAATCTGTTTCTTTATCTCACTTAACATTGTATGCACACACTAAATAGGAAAAAAATTTATAATAATGGATAAATGGATAAATTATTATTTCATGGCATTATGTCTAATCCATCCGCAGTCTCAGAAATGAAAGTTATTTAAATTATGAACTTTTAGTAAGGAATGAGGAATTTGTGTGTGGCTTATTTGTAAAACAGTGTGTAAGCATGATCACGAATAAACAACTACACATTAGATGTTTTCAAATTACAAAAGTTTATTTTGTAGTAAAAAAAAATCTGTAAATAATACAGCAAATGTTTTTAACAATCATACTGGCCTTTAGGCACAATTTCACATAGAATCTCATGGAGCTCTTCATGACACACACACAGTGATTTTCAGAGCCTCCACATCATTGACTCACAGGATAATTCAGGAATAGTTTCAGGTCATTAGCAGGGAACATTCCCAATGATTTTCTATATGGTTTCTGCTTCATCAATAGGATTTCTCACTATACAAACTATCGGTTCTTCAAGTCATCCGTCCTCTGGAACACACAGCAACTTCATAGGACAACAACCTTCCTCTCAAAATAATGAAAAAGAATGGAAAAATAAAAGCTTTCAATTATACATAATACATAAATACATTTAAATATCAAGATAAGGCATGGCAACCAGCCATTTGAACGGAGATTTTGTTTTTAAAAAGAGGGGGAAACTGTCAGTGCAAATAAAATGGCATAAGACAGGAAGATGATCTTATAATACGTCAGTGATCAACACCAAAACCAATACTACAACAAACCCCCTTTCCCCTCTCGGTTTGCATGCATTTTAACTTTTGACAGTTTAACTTCTGTTTGGTCAGTCCCTTTGGTAGCTCTTCCACAAAGGCCAAATAGATCCTATTAGAATAGACTAGAATACTTCATCATCATCATCTCCCAATATCATGATGCAGTTCACTGTCCCCATCCAGAGATGCCAATCTCCTGCTTGTATCGGTTGGTCAGGTTGTTGGCTTGGCTCGTCAGTTTGGACAGCACCCCATGCAAGCCCTTCAGATGGTACTGCAGGAGCTGCTCCAGGTCCATGTCGCTCTCCGGCTCTGTGCGCACTGGCTCCGGCGCTGTCGTGTCTCTCTTGCGCCTCTGCTCCTCTGCGCGCATGACGCCCCACTCGACGTTGTTCCGGATGGACTTGAGCTGGCTGTAATAGCTGTACATGTCGGCCTCAGCATCCCGCAGGTAGCTCCCCGGGTCGTTGGTTAGCTTCTGCTCCTCTTTCTCTTGGTCCAGCGGCACATCTCTCAGCAGACTCGGCACCATGACCGTCTGATCCATGTTGTTGACGGCGCCGATGAAGCGGTTCATTGCCGTGAACAGAGCGTTCTTCTGGCTGAGGGGCTCGGACATCTGCATTTTGCTGGTTTATGAAGATTTATTCGAGAGTAGTATGTTTGTCTGTCGTGCGCTTAGTTGTTTATGAAGGTCTGCATTCCTTACGTTTATTTATACCTGGCAGTCTTTGGTCCTGGGCGTCACCGAAACCTGTTGGTCCGGTCTGGGATGTCAGATCGGCCAAAACCAGATTCCAGCGGCAAGGTACAAACCTCCGCACGGCCCATGGACACACAGGGAGCGGCACGAAAGTGCATTGATCGATGGGTTACATAATAATTTATATTACATAGAAAAAAAAAAAAAAAAACATGAAAACGTAAAAAGCACCACATACTACTTTATTTATAAACTTCATAAGCTTTATTTATTTTTAAAATAATTTTCACACATGACTAGGCCTAGATGTGTTATGCTATGTAAATCAAGTGTACGTCAAAATGCTAACAATATTAATGAGGGTTAAAAGGGTCAATTATTTTGATGAGTAAATAACATGTAGTTAAAACAATCTAATCTTTAAATGTTTTGCCGATTAGTAACATTGAGGCCAAAAGTTACATGCTTCAGTTATGAATAGGCCTATTCATGTTTAAAGTATTTTTCACAGCACAGAAGCAAAATATGAATGAACCCAACAGGAAAGAAAAATGAGATATGAGATTATATCTCAGTTGTTTCGTCTAGGTGACAGTGAGATAAAATAGAGAGGTAAAAAAATTGTTTTCCTGAATTTTCCTGACACTACCAAAGCTGAGCTGTACCAAATTCCTCATACATTTTACATTTTTATGCTCTTTCTCTGTCAAAGATTGCTAAATATGTTTAAGAAGAAATACCTTAAAGCTGATACTTAAAAGTTTCCTTAAAAAAAAAAAAAAAAGACATTTCCTCTTCAAAATCTGTGTATATATTTTTTATGAAATCAGTGGTCTGAGGGCCAATTGGTCTGCCAATTTGTTCCTTAAAATGGGTTTTAGGGGCATGTTTCTCTCCTCTCTTTTATGGACTTTTGATCAAATGTTTAAAAATGCTCATGTAAAATGCTCTGAAACTGTCCCTTCTGGCTTGTTGAATTAACTGAAGTCCCAGAAGGGGATTTGGTTTGTTGTCCAATTCTACAAATTAACACAACAGGCCAATAATAAGTATTCAGATGCAAATTTCCAACAATTAGGACCCCAAGGCTCCTCCCCTTTAATGCAGATGAGCCAATGGCAGTCTAGTATCAGTTACACGGAGATCAAAACTCGGACATCTTTAGGTTTCAGCACCGTAAACAAACATGGTCGCCATGATTTTGACATTTAAGACATGTTCCTGGATCAACATCTTTTGATGATCCTGGATCAACATTACTGTCCAGAGATACATACTTAACCCAATCCCTACCCCAAACCTAACCATACCCATAATTTATTCCTAAAATCAGAGGGAAATGATAGCTGATTAACAAGGGTGTAGAATCACCGAATCCTGATTGTAAGCCTTAAACTGACATTTCCTGAAAAGTTATTCCTTAATTCTGATTGCTTTTTTGAAATGATGTTCCAGGATCAACAAGGATGTTGACCCAGGAACATGTTGTACTTGGTGAAACCACGCTCACAGAGAAACATTGGAAGATCCTAAGCTTGCATCCGTTTGATGGTGTTTATGCTACGAAAATGGAAAAATGATGTGCCTTAGGGTACTTAGGCAATATAATTTATTTTATTACATTTTTCCTAAACCCAAACAAAACAGAGCAAAATGTCCTTCAACCCCAATCCCAACAAATAATTTTTTTTTACATTTTTTGGTTGTCATACTTTCATAATTTTCATCTGCTCAAGCAGAACTTTAATGTCATCTTGTGTTTAGGCAAGGTATCTCTGGCTCAAACCAGCTAAAGTTAAGGTGAGTCAATGCTATTACAAACCTAAATAGCGAACTGTTCTCGCATCATATACAGTGTAGATCAAAAACACATAAACTAAGGTCTATATTTCAGTGCCTCTCCATATTAAACTAGTTAAACATATATTAATTTAATCGTACCCTGCGGTACATGAACAATTGATGCAGGATGTTATCATCAATGATTGTGACGATCGAGACTTCTCCAGCTTGCATTGTGATCTGTAAACCCTCGCCTCAAGTTACCCACCATATGTATTTTATAATATTTTATATGTCCCTCCGTGGAATATTTAATTCCCACTTGAATGGTGGCCCTTCTGTGCCCAAAATTGAGCAAACACATCATGGGACAAGGTTTTCACCTGTTGAAATACAGTCTATGGTTTTCACACATGTCATTATTGTGAGACAGTCATCAGCTCCGTTTGTTTGTCCGAGGGAGCAACAGTAACTAAGGGGGGCGGAGCTTACCTATAGGTCAATTATCTAGTGTTAATAAAAAAATTACAATGTTTTATTTCTTATTTGTCTTTTTATCTTGAAGTCATGTCTGAAACCCAATTCAGTATTTACAAAAATGACAGTTGAGGAGGGTCAAACAATGTTTAGATGAGATAAGATCACAGCAAGGTTTCAGTTCAAATAAATGTAAGTTACATACCAAGTCATAGAATGGGAAGCTGAAACACCTTTGCAATGACGAGAATGTCTCGGATGATTTCGAAACCTGTTTTTCTGCTCTGCAACGCAACTAATTTCCACCCTTCTTCTAGACTCTTCTCTGTCTCACCCTGAGAATCACTTGTTCTCTTTTACCATTTAAGAGTACGCATTGCAGAAGTGATTTCTTAGTACAATAACATTGTCTCTTTTTCTTGCGGTGTGCCTTCACCTAATTCAGTTGTTGATAGTTTCACTCACAGTCTAAAAACTTCCCAGCCTAAACATCCTTTGACTGTATTGCACATCAGTTTGATCTCACACTGATCTGATACTGCTTACAAGGCAGCAGTCAAGACAGAGAAAGGTCACAGTGATACTAAAAAATGGAGAATTGCTGAACCCACATTCGTGCTAAAACACATGCATATCTTATTATGAAATGATCAGTAGCCTAGCCATAACTTGAAATACCATAGTGGATTTAAATGCCCATGCCCATACATAACCACCTATTTACTTTAAATCACATTGCACTGCTGGACTATTTTTGCCTTGTAGAGTTAGACATGCAAGGTATGACCTAAAAGAGTGCATCTGTTATGTAAAATGTTTCTAACCAATTTAAGGTGACATATAAGCCATAATTACAAAGAAACCTAAAAAGACACAATGAAAGTCTTATAGAGACTGAATATGAGCGATTGTTTTTCGCTCAGTGCATTTTTTTAACAACATAACCCTTTATGTTGTTAAAAAAAAAGTTAATTGCAGTGTCCATCCAACCCTTTGTAATTTAAAGAAATCTGAATATACAAAATGTGATAAACAGATACTAGTATTTCTCACAATGTCACAGCGCCCTCTATAGGTCTTAAAGGTATTTGTGTCACTGAAATTCAATATTTTAATTTTGTAAAAAGTATTTTTCACACATTAAATAAAAGGATTTTATCATTTAAAACAATTCTTTATTTCTGAATTTCCTCTTTCTTTCTAAAAGCCTCCATTGGCCAAGAGTGACAAATATTATAATTTACAATTATAGATGCAGACAGATGACAGAATTCTGTTTTCAGTGCTATATTCCCACATTTTTTATTTATTATTTAAGTTTGGGAATTTGTTGCGTATAGTCTGTCAGGATGCACACTATCAAATTCGGTGAAAAATACATACATATTATTAAAACTATTACTTTTATACATAAAGGCATTAACAATACTCCAATTTTTTTACATACAATTTACCATGATGGTCCACTTGCGGTTCTCAGCCTCTGTGAACACAAGGGAACATGGTGAGTAGAAAACTTCATCCTCTATGATGATGGTGATGGTGCAAAAATGTCCAGTCTGGTGCCGCCACACTTCCTGTCTGCTAACCAATCAACAGAAACAGTAAAACTACCTAAATGGAATTAAAAGTCTGTCTATTTACCAAAATAGACTAGATTAGACCAGAAGAAGTTAATGGACATTTCTCTACATGCATGGTAATCTGGTAACCTTGGAAATCTTTTAGTCTCTTCTTCTCCTCCTCCTCTTCTTGGCTCATGCTCACCCAAGTGTCAGTAACCAGTAACCACACTGCTGTCCTGTGCTGCCTCCATTGGATCAGGAATTTCATCAGGAATTACAACTTGGTACCAAACTACAGCATCGATATCACAATTAGGGATATTGTAATTGCTTACTGTGAATGAGCTAGGGATAATAAAAAAACATCATACAATATCAAGATGTATTGTGTTTTTGAAGAAAATTGTTAAAGACAAATAATCATTTCACATACTCTGTCAGATTATATTATAAAACATTACATTATAAACATTATAAAAAGATGCTTAATTAAATTGTAGATCTTATGAGTAAAGCTGATAATGACTTCTCAGTCTATACTTGCTTAGACAGAAGCTGAGCCTCTTGAGGGACGTTAGAATCTGGCTCATAACCCTAAAGACAAAAGGTTAATTTAAAGAAAAAAAGGGAATTGTTCTATATGCATTTAAAAAACAGATCTGAAGAAGGTGGACCTTGGGTGAGGCCACTTTTAGATGGACACCTAGTTTAGCCAATGACAACATAAAAGAGTGAAGAACATTGATTCCATCACCTATCCAAGCCAAAGTGAGGCCTTTTAATGAGCCATAGTGCTCCTGTAAGAGTTAAAAATAACATGTGAGTGTATGCACTTGAGTGAATGTGTGTATCAGTGAGTGAACACCTGAAGTGTCAATAGGTTATCCAGAACTTGTAAAGGGTGGTTAAGTCAGATAGGTAATTTAATGATAGGTATAGAAGCGTCTATATCCAGATGCTCCACAGATGAGTGACTATACACCCAAGCCAACACAACATCTGCCAAACCCGAGAGCACCCTGCCATACAAACACACTCACATTTCAGACCATGTTAAGGCCTCAGTAAATTTTTTACTACGTGGTATTTACAGTGTGTGTGAATTCAGACCTAGCCATTTCTGTGGTGCTCTCATTGACTCCTAGATGAATATCCTGGGGTGTGACAAAACATGGATGGCCACCCAATAGAGAAAACCATAGTGAGAAAGAGAGCTTGAGAGAGACACTGTCTATGTGTCAAAACTTTTGTTCTGTACACATTTATCACTCTGTGGACATGAAATACACATGATACTGTTGGATAATTACTTGAGCATAAAAAAACAACTCAAATACCCTTTATAAAAATAGTCAATAAAATAAGATTTTAAACAACATTTTTAATTTCTTATAAAAGTAGATTGTATGAATTCATAAATTGTAAGAGAAGTGTATTTATATATTTTTAAAAATATATTCCAAACACAGAGATTACTTAAAATGGTTAAAAACTCAAATGGGTAAAAAACAAAACAAAAAGAACAATCTAAAGAAAACTATAAAATATAAGAAAATACTCTTTTATCAAGTCTTTTTCTTTAAATCTTTTTAAAGCTTAATGGATCAGCTAGTAACTTTCATTACATCCATGACTATGTAATTATTCCATTCTCTAAGCATAATGAAATTTTAATAATTCATATTATAATTGAAAATTATTATACAATGTCATTCAAAAATTTTAGACAGCAGCTAAATTTCCGACTCACCTAAAATTCCTGCTTTGGCAACATTTTGCAAATTTAAATATATTCTGTTTTTGGAAGCAAATGTTTTACTGACATGCATGGCCTATACATACAAAGTGGCACAGGCAAATCAAATCATTTCCACAAGGCGAGCTCCCTGCCATGCAGCATTGAGGGCGTGGCATACAGGATGAAAAGGGGTGGGACAAGGAACTGCGTGGTGGTGAGTGACAGCTCTCGTACTCTTTTTTTATCCCAGCCGCTTCCACAGTTCCTGCCATTGTGTGAACCCCCCCCCCCTCTATCTCTCTCTCTCCCTCTCTGTCTGTCTCTCTTTCTCTCTCTTTCTCTCTACACCTTCGTTGAAATATTCCATTAATATAATATTTGTTTCCTTTCCTCATTAACCAATTAACTGTAAAGTTACAACAAAGAGCAAACCCAGTTTAGGTTTTTCTTTCTTTTTTCGGCTGCCAGGGTAACGTTTACTTCCGGTTCAGCTGTAACTCTTCAAGAGGGAACAGCTTAAAGTCCAGGAATGTCATATGCAGAACAAACGGGTAGGAGGTGATGACAGGAGAAACAGACACAGAAATACCAGGTAAACTAAGCCTTTATAGCTTTATAGCTATAGCCTGTCTGTCTGTCTATCTATCTATCTATCTATCTATCTATCTATCTATCTATCTATCTATCTATCTATCTATCTATCTATCTATCTATCTGTCTGTCTGTCTGTCTGTCTGTCTGTCTGTCTGTCTATCTGTCTGTCTGTATTCGGTCTATCTCTCTGTCTGTATATCTGTCTATCTCTCTGTCTGTCTGTCTGTATAGTTATCTTTCTATGTAGGTGAGTGTATTTTTCAAGCATGTGCTTGTAAGACTCCCAGTATGTGACACCATAATCATGTCTTTGAGCTCCTGGAGCATTACCCACACACAGGCTATTCTGGGAAGCTGGAAGCTTTCTAAGGATTTAAACGGACCATCTTGCTGAGCGTGTGGAGGTTTGCTCTTTGCTCCATGTGAACAACTGTTACTGAGGGCATATGTTGTCCTGAACTTATATGTTTTATTGCAGAAACAGGTGCTGTATTCACCTTTGGAAAGAGTAAAATAGCGAACAATGTACCCAGCAGGTTATGGCTAAAGAATGATATACCTGTGCACATCTCATGTGGACAGTCACACTCTGCCTTTGTAACAGGTT
Organism: Carassius gibelio; assembly: GCF_023724105.1. Taxonomy (NCBI): domain Eukaryota; kingdom Metazoa; phylum Chordata; class Actinopteri; order Cypriniformes; family Cyprinidae; genus Carassius; species Carassius gibelio. The sequence goes on along the minus strand of NC_068404.1, from coordinate 12,573,114 downwards.
GTAATCTAATCTCTGTATATTCACCTTGTCATTTTGTAACTGTAGCTATATTTTGTAAAAAAAAAAAAAAATCTCTTTAATTATCTATTTTCAGAGCAGGGCCGTTTGTTTGTGTTTGGAAATAATAACAGAGGTCAGCTTGGTCTTCGAACCAAAGGACCGGTGAATAAACCAACCTGTGTTAAAGGTGAGACATAGACATGCATGTGTACTGTTTTATAAAGATCCCACTCAGTTATCTTATTCAACTTTTTTTTTTGTCGACCCAGTTCTTAGAGGGGAGAGAGCTCAGTTTGTTGCCTGCGGGACTGATCACACACTCGTAAGCACCTGTATGTAATGCCTTTTATACAGAAGCAAACTGGAGTACAAAACTTTTGCAACATTATAAATGACTTAACTGTCACTTTTAATAAATTTAATGAGTTCTTGCTCAATAAAATTTTTAATTTCTAAAATCTTATTAACCCTTAGCTATTTTCTTTTGAATAATAGCAGTTTATCCCAGAATTGTGAGGAAGATGAAGTAGGTAAGTGAATATATCTGTGGGGTTTCTCCAGCACAAGGGGACATTTTTGCAGCTGGAGGAAACAGTGATGGACAGCTGGGATTGGGCCACTGTAATGACAGCGTTTCTTTCCAGCGGCTCCACCCCTTTTGTGACTATGTTCCAATCAAATTGCTCTCTGCAGGTGGCCACACCTCTGCTGCGCTTACAGGTCACAATGATATGCAACTGATTTTTTTCTATACTACATATAAACCCACTATTACATGTGCATTGATAATTGATATGCATTTAAATAATAAATCTTTTTAGAGGATGGCAGGCTGTTTCTGTGGGGTGATAACTCTGTTGGTCAGCTTGGTTTGGGGAATGAAAGTCATGCCTTATTGCCTAAAGAGCTGAAGCTGGGACAGTCCATTCAGTGGGTCTCATGTGGATATAGACACTCAGCTCTGGTCACAGGTGAGCGCTTGTCAATCACCACTATTCACAAACATGCTTTTATTTATTTTTGAGGAAGCACCTGGCTAAATAAATTGTGGGGAATTTGGTATGTTTCAGAAAATGGGGATGTTTTCAGTTTCGGGGAGAGTGCAGATGGACGATTGGGTCTTTCTGCTCATCAGCTGGCCAACCACAGTGACCCTCAGCGAGTGGACTCTCTGCACGGGGTTCTGCAGGTGGCCTGTGGAGGCAAACACACGCTAGCACTTACAGGTGATGGAAATATACACATCAGTGTCCTAAAAACATTTGGACACTTCAATTGCATCAATTTCAATCCATTACATACATTTTATAACAAAATTTCAAACCAAGTGGCATTTAAAACTGAAATCAAAACCACGATATGTTGTTAGCTAATGTAGTTACAAATGCAAATAAGTTTACAAATACTTCTTAAAGACGCTGAATGCACACCATATGATATCATACTCTTACAATTGTCTTTCCTTCCCTTTTTTTCTCTCATTGTTTGTTTTGATGTTTTTAACTCTATTTCCTGTAGAGGATGAATTATATTCTTTTGGCCGTGGGGAGTTTGGGCAGCTGGGGTTGGGGACACTTATGTTTTTAGCAGACACACCTGTTGCTGTTGGCCACTTCAGGAAAGGCCGGGTCACTCATGTCACATGTGGTGAAAACCACAGCGCACTAATAACAGGTAAAATATACACACTGTTAAATTAAAGCTATCAGAGGATTAAAATAATTAACTGTGATTATTTGAATCTTTTTTTTTGTTGTTGTTGTTTGTTAAAGTGATGAACCTATAGTATTTACTTAAATTTGCATCTTAAAATTTGGTCATTCATTTTAAAATGTGGTGCATTCTTTAATAAGTGGTATGTAGTAAGTGGTTTGCAAATAAATTAAGCATAGTGCTTGTTCTGGTAGGTCACTTTTGAGTCAAGCTTGTATTGACTGACTCTCAACTGATCCACAATACCTATCATGACATAAAAACTCTGTTCAGTATTATTCAGCAGCTGTATTGCTTTCCCAGGAGCAAATTACCCTTCTCCATCCCCAGCCCCTCCTTTTGACAACTTTCCTCTAGTTATTTTCATACACATTCCATTATTTTAGTTAACATATAACAGTTCAAAAAATGAACATATAGTTTATGTAGGTTATATACACATTCGTGGATTATATAGTTATATAGTATTTAAATGCACGCATTCTCTGTTTTTTTTTTTTTTTTTGCTTAAGACAGTGGTCTTCTCTACACATTTGGAGATGGCCGTCATGGGAAGTTGGGCCTTGGAGATGAGAACTTCACCAATCAGTTCAGTCCAACTGTATGCCAAAGGTTCTTTGATTACTCTGTCGTGACTGTAAGTTCTCTGATACTTCCTTATCATGCTCATGTTTTCCTATGTATGTTGAACTATGAAAATAACACATGAAACGGTGTAGTTTTGTAGTTACTAAGTTCTGTGTTTATAATATATGTGCATTTGTGCTGTAGGTGGCATGTGGTTCCAGTCACATGCTGGTGTTCGCACGGCCACGGCAACAGGAAAGTGAAGAAGTTTGTTTAGAGGATGAAGATGTTACCTACTCTTACCTGGACAGGTGTTACACCTCAATGTTACAGGGGCAACCTTTAGAGCATATTCCAGAGCCAGTGCCTGCTCTGTTCTCACAACCCACCTTTCTCCCCTCATCTCTTCCAACATCTCACCGCTGGAGCCTATCGACACGTGCGAGACGAAGACAGAGGGTAAGAAACGGGCCACTTGAGTTAAACAAGTTAGGAAATAGACATCTTGTGTTCTATATGGGTTCTATGGCCATCTATGCATTAAAAATAACTATAAATAATAGATCTCTATACTTTCTCTTTGTTATATGAGGGTCACATTAAAACTGGCTTGGAAACGTATTTCTTTGCAAATCATGAATATATATTATTCTTTTATCCTTTCCCTGACTCAGATTTTTAATCTTAAAATGAGAAAAATCATAACATAAATTATATTATTGCAGAATAGTGATAATTTTAAAATCTAAACAAAGAGTGACATAACATAACAAATGTAATATATATAATATTAAAGCTAAAATATATATAATATATAGATATAAAGTTGAAAATAAAGTTATTTTCATATAGTTAATGTATTACTTTACCAAGGAGCATGATGAAATATGTAACTTGTGATGCGTATTGAAAACAAAGAAACATCAAGGTAAATACAGAACACTTTTATGTGTCATTTAAGTCAAACTGTCTATTTATATTATTACATTATATGTGCAAAATTATGAAAGTAATTGTATGTGACATTCTGAATAGAAAATAAACTAATGAGAGTGTAAAAATAAGTTTTGTGTGTGGTGTTTCAGGAGAACTCATCTGCACAGTTTGGCCCAGAATTTAGCAATCTTCCTCCTCCCACAACTGGCTTTACTGCACTAGCCCTGACAGGCAACATCTTACAACCCAGATCTCCGACAGACGCTCCTAAATGCTTCAAAACTGAAGCCTTTGTGGAATCTGCTTCTACCTCAGTCACACTGCCTGCCAGGACAACGCCACGTAAATATATATATATATATATATTTTTTTTTTTTTTTTTTTTTTTTTTTAATGTTCCCCCAAGACCTCTCTTTATCCATTTATAAGCTGTCCATGATTAATTAATCACTTTGATTAACATAGCAATTACATAGCAATTAGCTATGTATTCCCTAAATGTAGCTGTACATGACCCAAAACACAACATGATTGTCAGTAATGACCAGCTGTCTTTCTTGTGAATACAGTCACACAGATCACAAAGAATGAAGAGGACTTCCATAGTGTTGGAACATCTGAAAACAGCATATCGGACAAGGTGCACAAAAGCTGTGTCACTGGACTCAAGATGACAAATTTAATTTTTTAAAACTATTTATAATATGTATAATTGAGTTCAATGTATATTGTATAATTAAAGGGCGTTATGTCTGATTTGACAGACACATGAAGAGAATAAGCATTCTGGGATGGTGGAGAATATACCTCAACGGGTTCCACCCACCAAAGAACAGGCTGGTTCTGTGTCCCATTCATCAGTGACAGAATCTCCTCTATCGTGCAGCTTTAAAAACAAGAAGCCCAGGTCCGGCGATCCAAAGAACCCTGCCATGGCGCAGGAACATTCTTCTGTTCTAGCATCAAGAAGCAAAAAGCAATCCAAAACATACAACAAAACTCTCCACAGTACAAAAAAAGTCAGATTATCTTCAGATAGATTGTCAGCTAAGGAAAAGGAGGGAAGCAGTGAAACATGTAGTACTTACATTGATCCAAGGGACAAAACTTCAAATGCAGACAAATATAGTAAAGTTAAAAACCCAGATTCCAGAGGTCAAGAGGTCACTACTCTTGCTGAGATGGAGAAGAAGACCAAATCAAGTCCATTTGAAATTCAAAAGACTTTCTCCAGAAGTTCTCCAGTTCAGGAAGTTGAACAAGTTAGAACAATGCCCATAAAAGTTCAAGAGGTGAAATCTCTCAAAATCAAAGAGATGGGTATTCCAGTAGGATCAACAAAAAGGGTCAAGACCCAAATCAAGGATCAAAACATGCCCTCCGGCTCCACAGAGGTTAGCAAAGTTGAATCAACACCTCAGGCAGAATCTGAAAGAGACATCAAGCCATCCCTTGGAAATGCTCAAGAGCTCAGATCAACATTGATCAACACACAGGAACAGGGAAACTCAACACCAGTCAAGATTCCAGCTAAAATGCAAAGCACCTCAAAAAAAGAAAAAGAAAATAATGATGTTGACACAGAAGAAAGCCTAAGTGAACCAAAGAAGGTTACACCAAAGAAAACCAAAAAGAAGGGATCAAATATGAAAAGAGCCCCGATGTCAGAAACAGCACCCAAAACACCCGGTCCTCTATCAGTTTCTATACCCACACGAATATCTAAAGGAAAAAAGGGAAAACCTTTGGAGTCTAAGAACTCAAGCTTGCAGCTTAAACATGCAATGCCAGCACAAGAAAAAGTAGAAATCAAAAGGGAAGATGATAAAATACCTCAGAACTCTGATATATCATTTCCCTTAATAAAGAACCAAAAATCAGGAGGAACTGCAGAAAAAAGCCAATCAGCTTCCAACTTGCAGTCTGATCAAAAAAATAGTCAGTCACCCACTGATAAAGTGCTTACTGCACAGAAACATGAATTTCCATCTATTAAAAGCTTAGCTCCAGAAAGGGACCACTCTTTTTCCAGTTTATGGTCCAATAACCAATCAGCAACCAATAAGTCTTCTACCACCAAAGAAACCGAATCATCATCTGGTAAATTATTAAGTCCATCAAGTGCATCATCACAACACAAGCAGTCACCACAAAAAAATAAAAAAATTGCCAGAAAAACAGTTGAACCTAAAGAGCCAGACAGGATGCCACAGGCTGAGCAGGGCATTATGGGTAGTGTAGTATCATCACTAACAGCCATGGCTACAGCAAGTGCTGAACCACTACTGATAAAAGCAGCTGAAGTTCTTTCTGAAACTCAACCACAACCAAGTATTGAGATGTCCTCACACGCATCAGTATCCAAGGAAACATCAGGAAGAAATATCCTGCTAGAACAGGAAGTGGACAGCACAGTTCAGGATGTATCAGCAATTATGGAAAGGGAAGACTGCATAATCAGACAGCAGAGTGCACAAGATCAAAATGAGCTAGTTTCAGATGAAAACGAAATGTGGGTGAGTGGTGATGGAAAAATAGAGGAAGAGGAACATGAGAAGTATGGTGAGACAGAAAGAGAGGGAGAGGGAGGTGAAGAAGAGAGTCTCACTGAGGAAGAAGATGAACTTGATGAGGTTGGGCAGGAAGAGGAGGATGATGCTGTTGAAGATGAAGAAGGAAGAGAGAGTAAGACTTATGAAGATAGAGGAGAGAGTGCTCAACAGGGAGAGGAGGAAAATGAAGAGGAGGGAAGTGAGGCAGCCAGAGAGGAAGAGGATGACAACAATAGTGGACAGAGCAGCAAGAGTGAAGGAGAGATGAGTAAAGGGGAAGAAAGTGGAGATGAGACTGAAAGAGAAGAAGGAGAGCAGAGTGAGGATCAACAGAAAGAGGAGAGTGAGGAAGGAGAAACTGATGAAAAGGAGGAAGAAGATGAAGAGAGTGGTGGTGAAGAAAAGGAAGAGGAGAGGGAGAGCTGGGATGAGGGGAGTGAGAGAGAGGTGGAAGAAGAGGAGAAAACAGATGCAGAGGAGGAGCAGGAAGGAGAGAGCAGTAATGAGGAGAAAACAGATGAACAATCTGAAAGCGACAATGAACAAAAGAATGAGAGTTCAGATGAACAGGAAGGAGAGAGTGAAGAAAAGGATGAGAGTGAGAGGGAGGAAGAGGAGGAAGAGAATGAGACAGTGAAAGGAGACAGAGGACAGGAAGAAAAGGGGGAAGAAGGGAGCGAAGAAGAGGATGAGTTAGGAAATGAAGATGAGGAGGAAAATCAAGAAGAAGGGAGTGATCACGAAGAGGAAGAGGAAGAAGAGAGAAGAGATCAGGCAAAAGAAGAAGTAGGAGAGAATAATGAAGAGGAAGAGGGTGAAGAAGACAAGGAAGATAAAGATGGGGTCACAAACAAGAGTGAAGAAGAGGAGAGCGTGAGAGAAAAACAAGAGCGACAGAACGAGGTGGAAGCTGAAGATGAGGAAAAAATGTCAGAGACAGATGTAGATGAAGACGGAGAAAAACAAAAAGGGAAAGAACAGCTTGAGGAAGAGGATGGAGAAAAAAAAGAGGACAAAAAAGAAGGGGAAATGGATACAGGTGAAGAGAGGTTTAGAGAAGAAGAGAATCTAGACACGTTAGAGACACGGGACACAGGGAGAGGAGATGAAGATGATGAGACGGACAAACTGAATGAAATGGAAGAAGAAAATAATGAGGAAGTAGCAGAAGAGGAAGAAACAGACCAGAAGGAAAATAATAAAACAACAGAGAGAATTCAAAGGAAACAGACAGAAACTAATGAGGAAGAAGAGGAGGGAGGTGAAGAAGTAGAAGAAGATGAGGAGGAAGAATCTGAGCAGGAAAACAATATAAAAACAAAGAAAAACAGGAGGAAACAGAGTGAATCTAGTGAAGTGGAAGAGGAAAGTCAGGAAGAGGAGGAAGAATCTGAGCATGAAGAAAATACAAAAACAGAGAAAAACAGGAGGAAACAGAGTGAATCTAGTGAAGTGGATGAAGAACAGGAAGAAGAGAGTGGAGAAGAGGAAGTAGAATCTGAGCAGGAAGAAAATAATATAAAAACAGAGAAAAACAGGAGGAAACCGAGTGAATCTAGTGAAGAGGAAGAAGAAAGTGAAGAAGAGGAGGAAGAATCTGAACAGGAAGAAAATATAAAAACAGAGAAATACAGGAAGAAACAAAGAGAATCTAGTGAAGAGGAAGAAGAAAGTGAGGAAGAGGAGGAAGAATCTAAGCAGGAAGAAAATATAAAAACAGAGAAAAACAGGAGGAAACAGAGAGAATCTAGTGAGGAGGAAGAACAGGAAGAAGAGAGTGAGGAGGAGGAGGAGGAGGAAATAGAGCAGATAGAAAAGAATATAAAATCAGAAAGTAGTGAAGAGGAAGAAGAACAGAGTGGAGGTGACGAAGAGCAAGAGGATGAAGAAGAAACAGAGCTTGAAGAAAAGAATAATAAAAAAGATAAACATGGAAGTTATGAGGAAGAAGAACAGGAAGAAGAGGGTGAGGAAGAGGGGGAGGAAGAAATGGAGCAGGAAGAGGAGAATTTAAAAACTGAGAAAAATGAGAGGAAACGAAGAGAAACTAGTGAAGAGGAAGAAGAACAGGAAGAAGAGACTGAGGAAGAGGAGGAGGAAGGGGAAGAACAAGAAAGTGAGGAGGAAGAAGAAGGTGAGGAAGAAGAGCAAGAGGAAGAAAAGACCAAAAAAGTAACAAAGCAGAGAGCCAAACCAGATGCGTTGCCTTCGCGCAGACAGACGAGTGCACAGAGAGACAGACAGAAGACTAGACAAAGACATCAAAAGGATGTTAAAGGAAAGAAGCAAACAGCTAGTGGTGCTCAGGACCCTCAGTTCTGGAACAATGTCCTGCCACAGTATCTAAACCTTAAATGATCCCAAAGTGTGCAGCGCACTACAAACACAGACACCACCCTGAACATCTGACTGTATATGGAGAGTTCACAGGCCTTGACCTTTGAAAAGTGTTGTGGATCAGTTCTTTAAACAGGGAAACACTAAATGTGTTTGATGGATGTTGAAGAAATGAACGTATTATGGTTTGAATTCTGATTTAGTATGATACACATCCCTTAAAGGGCTGGTTGTTACTTGTCACTCACGTCTTTATGGGGATTCTTGAATATTAAGTGCCTTGACTGAAATGATTCCAATCATATGCAATTATATATTGTCATAGTGTTATATGAATGTTAATTTTCAAGCACAAATGCGTGAAGTATTTATTTCTGTGTACACAAAGTAAAATAAACCACTGCGTTGGTGATTTTTTTTATTTTTTATGTTACTGTTCTATTGACATTCCTTTTCCAAGACCTGGTCTGTCATTAACAGCATACCAGACTTACTGTAAATGATTACTGCAATTTAAAAGTGCAAGAGAACAGACTATCACGCACCTTCATATTATGATTTAACTCTAAAGTTAATACTATTTTGCTCTCAAGAGCAGTTGCTAAAGAAAAGAAAAAGTGTGTTGGTTTCTTTAGTGAAGAAATTACTGTATGAAGTACAATGTTCTCTCACTCTGAATTTTGAGGTGTTTAGATGTATACAAAGCTCTTACGTGAAATAAATCTACTACACACTTCCTTAATCTCAAATTCTAAAGAAAATCTGTTGGAATTTCTATCTACATTTGAACCAAAAGTCTCCTACGAGAAAAATTGTGAATTGATCTCCAATAATAAATCATGAATAATAAAAAGGAAATTTAGCTGTGACTTTAGTTTCCAACTTTTAGCCTACTTTTTGGTCTCGCTGTAATAAACACTCATAACAGTGCCATACACAGTCGATCCATGTAGAGCCAACTTGTCCACGCGCCGCTCTGTGCGCACGCTCGCGCTGGATGAAGAGCTCTCGTATTTCTTGAGAGGAGGCGGGATCGGGTTTGCGCTCTTGATTCTCGCCTAGGAATGCACCCGAGGTGTCCCAGCAGATCCTGGACTTCCTAAAGATGGACACCTGGATGTGTGTGTACATGATAGTGGGACTTCAGCTGTCAGGGAGTTTCGCGTATGACGGTAAGAGAGCCATTCAAACGGTTCCTGTTGAGTCCCGCGCTGTGAGATTTGATAAGTCAAAATGTAAGACTGATTAAATTAATTCAGAGTTAAGCAAACATCAGAAAGAATAAAGTGTTTGTGCGTTTATGAGTTTCCCTATGCTGTTTCTGCAAGCTTTCCTGTATTAGGCACAGTATATTACAACAGAGCTCAGAGTGTTTACGTGGACGCTTTTGGGGCTGTTTGGGGGGAAAGAAGGGGGTAAATTCTCTAAATCCGGGGAAAATACACTGAAGTCTTTCATATGAAAAGGCACTGATGATTTGTCACCGCTAGGACACTGCGCTCCTGGATGATTTGCTCAATACTGATGAGTCTGACCTCAGCTTTTGAATGCATCGTCTTTAAGACCATGTGATTACCGACATAAATAATGTAACGTCTTCTGGAAGTGAGTCAAAAAAGCGCTGGGATGACTGTCAGAATTTGCAATATTTCCAAAGAAGCAGACATGTTCAGTCTTATAGCTATTATATGCTATATACAGTAGCCTATATCATAGCTATATATACTATAGCTATTATTTCTCATTCATTGAGAGTATATATTTGAATAATTTAGATAACTTTAATCTTTAATACCTCGCACATTTAAAATTTACAGTTTATTAATTATCCTCTCATTTAGATAATTTTGACCTTTACTAGCTTCCTCACTATCCTTTAAGTTAGCAAGATAGAGACTGTACATATAAAAAAATTTTACGTGCCTACTTAAGAGAATTATATTTTTTCTTGATTGTGTTTGTTGAGTCATTTGGAGGCCAAGTCAAATCTTGCATCTCAAATAAATTGCTTATGTCAACAGAATAAAATATCAATCATCAAAATTTGAAACAGTGACATTGGATATGCATTACAGAAATTCTGCATGCAATATCTGGATCAACTAGTACTAAATCATTATTATGCTGGTGTTGTCCCGTCCCTCAGGCTTTGACACACTGCTAGATAGCTGTGTCTGACTCTGCCAGAAGGATTTTTAATTTTTCATCTTCAGTTAGCATGGGGTCTGGATTAGATTTTTGGAAATATGCCTCTGATGTTTTGATATTTTTCACATTTTAGGGGGAAAACATCTTTTTGTGTTCAGAGTTGCAGACTATGTCCACATTTCCATTGCCAGATATGGTTGCTTGATGCCTAATGTTTATGCAGAACTCATGCAACATATTCAGCTAAATAAGAGCAAAAACTTAAAATCAACATGGAGGGGTTTGAAGCATTTTAATCTGGTTTATGTTTGTATCATGCTGGTTGGCTGAGGGCTCGTTTTTGGGGTATTTTGTTTATTAGTAAGAACAAAAAGTACACATTGCTTCCAAAAAACATTGTTAATATTCCAGCAGAAGCAGGATAAATCCCTTTAAACTTTTGGTTTCTCTGTCCAAGATTTTTTGTTTTGTTTAGAGAATTAATTAAAAAAGCAAAGAGGCTTGCTTGGACTCACTGAGACATGTTCAAGAAGCTGCAGAAATGCATGTGTTGTGGTGGTATAACTAATTGCTTTATTACCAGTTAATCTTCATTTCGAGGACTGTTAGAGTTCAGGACTGGAAATGTAATTCAGTATAATGTTGACTGTGTGAGGTTGTGGCTCATGTCATTGGGTTTAGATTGTGGTTGTGGTCCAGATGTCAACTGTAAATACACTGGAGGTCCAATTAACAAGTATTGTCAGACTCGCATATTGGATTTATTTGCATGTGTAAAGTCAGTAAAATAAATTAAGTTTTACAACGTTTCGGTGAATTGCCTCAAATGCTGTACATTGTTTATTCACAAAGACTGGGTGGCTATTTGTGTTTGTGTATATTATGGCCTTGTTAACACAAACACAGATTTATGCTGGCTAAAACATGAACCCATTACAAGATTAAGACAGTCCTGACATGAAAACCAATATCAGTGTATTTCATGTGCTTTTATGTAGTTGTAAACTACCCACATACTCAAACATGATTTTTTTTCAATCTGTCTGAACTAATTGTTTTGACTAATGTGATAAATCAGTATTAGCTCTAATTTACAAGAATCTTTTAAGTGAGCTAGCTTGTTGCGTATGAGAGAAAAAAAAGATCTTAAGTTTAGAAATGGACCCTGTTGTTGTTGTTACATTGATATAAAACAATAGTTTCAAAATAGAGAAAGAGAGTTCATCAAGACAAACTTTGATCTGGATCTTTGCTAAGGAACTGTTTTTGTGCTAAGGTGTTCTGGACGATTGATAGGCCATTGTGCGGTGGCTGATAGTTGGACATGAACATAATAAGTCTGTGCCTGATGTCAGACTGTAGAATGAGGTGAACTAACTTCCACACACACATGAGTCTGTGAGGCTGGAACTGTTGCAGACACTGAACAGAGGGAGCCTGAGGGATCACACTTTCTGATGACGTCCATCCAAGAATGAGCCGTGTTTAAGCTAAACATTGTAGGAGTTGTGAAATCTTTTGTGATCTTCAGGACTGGGGTAAAACAGAAGGTGCAGCAGAAGCTATATGGTTTAGTTACCATAAAGTTTTCTTAAGTGGAAACTCCCATTTTATATCTGTGTGTGTGTGTGTGTGTGTGTGTGTGAGAGAGAGAGAGAGAGAGAAACTGAGCCAAGTTAGTTGAGTATTCTAGGTTACACAACATTATGCTGAGCTTAACAGAATGGAACAGGAAAACTCATCTGCCAAATGGAGCAAACACACACACCTACACACATGATCCCTGTGGAGTATTTTCCATGATAGAAGTTGGAAAACTGTGGTCTTGTCATGATTCGCCTCTAGTTCTGCATTAACATTGTGTGTACGTGTATATGTGTGTGTGTGTACTGGTGAGTCTCTTGAGTTCTTGTTACTGCATCATAGGGAGCTTTGATCTAACTTGCTGTGTGATCTGCCATCCACACACTTACACACACACACACAAACGACAAAAGAACAGAACTAGAGGGAATAAAAAAGCGAATAAGCATCAATTTATATGCACTGAATACAGGCTCTTGTTTTTTGTGTTTGATCCCAGTCTAAGAGGGCGATCTGTGGTTTAATGGAGTTTTCCATGTTTTTTTGAAGCTGGCCTTGTTTTAAGTTTCTGGATCACTTACTTTCAGATTGCAGTAAGTACAAGACACAGAATTAGATGGAATAGAACACCGAAACCTATTTCTGTTGGAGAACATTCATGTTTTTTTTTCTTTTTCTTTTTCTGCAGCATGATTGATGGAAGTTGAAATTATACGTTGACTGTTGTAAAAGAGCTTCTGTCATGACATTCAAAGTAAATAAGCGTTGTAAAATTAGCAGCTACTAGTCTGGCCTCTGAATGAAGCCATGCCAACATCTATTCCATCTAGTCCTTCCGTGCAAAGCATGATATCCTAATATAGTGTTATATGTTATTTTATTTGGCTGCCATTTTCACTGCATCGCCATGTGACACACTGTAATTCAATACATTACCTGCAGGGGTCCTTGTTGTATTTCATGTCATGTCATAAATGCAACAAACCCAGATTTCAGATGTTAGCAATATAAACCTCAGAGTTAAAAAAAAAAAAAAAAAATCTGTAATAATAATACAAATATAATTGCAAGAAAGTTAGAAAAAAAAAACCCATTTATAAAGTTAAAATGTTCACACTGCTAAAAGACAACGTTTAAAAAGAGAAGTAAGATATAAAGTTTCAAAAGAAATACAAATAGGGGTCGGTAAGATTATATAAAATAAATATTTAAAAAAATCTTAATGTTGTAACTTATTATTGCTATTTAAATGAACTCTTTTCTATTTAAAATGTCATTTATTATTTAAATGAACTCTTTTCTATTTAAAATGTAATTTATTCCTGGGACGGAAAGCTGAATTTTCAGCAGCCATTACTCTGGTCTTCAGTGTCACGTGATCCTTCACAAATCATTCTAATACGTTGATTTGCTGCTCAAGAAACATTTTTTCATTATTATCAGTCCTGAAAACAGTTCTCTTGAACAGACTTTTGGACGGTGTATACAATTACACATTTTTATTCTGAGGTTTCCATATGTTAGCAAACTGAACTCAAAAATACAACAAGATATTACAACAAAAACCAAACGGTGGTTTGCTTTGTTCTAATACATCCACTCACAATACAAATGATTCTAGCTGAGCTGAATCTGATATTCTGCGGTAATGCCAACTCTTTCTTGCTTTTGCTGTCCTAAACTGTTTTGCAGGCTCTGGATACTGGCCATATACTGATGATGAAGATGTGCGATACACAGGTGAACACGTGCAAGGACATACTTCATTAAATGCACATACTGATCTCAAAACCATTACACAGAACTTAAACCCATCTTCTCTCAGTAAAGCACTCTTACCAAATCATCATAACACATGAGCGCTGCTGTCAGAACACATACATTCACAACACAGCGGACATATCTCTGACTGCCTGCTTAGGCCTCAGGCCTCTGAGTGCTTCTTCTGCTACTGTGGCTGTGCTTCTTTATCTGTGTTCATGTTTCTCCATGCATGTCTGGATCGTCAAGGTAAGTTTTGGTATGACTCGGTGTCTTTCTTCAGTGTTCTTGCGTATATGTGTGTGATAACGTGTGTCTGATTCTAGGTGTTCCATGGTGTGCTCCAGTGAAAGTCAAACATGGTCACATCAGCTGCCAGACACCACGCAGAGAACGTTATAACAATGTTCTGGGAACTCGCTGCAAGATCCGCTGTAAGACAGGCTACGAGATGCACGGCAGCAGCGAGATCCTCTGTATGGCCAGCAAACAGTGGTCAGGAAACTACGCTTGCAGAGGTCTGATATTGACAGTCACATATAAGATTATATTGCACATGAATGCTGACTCACTTCAGTGATTAAGATGAATTAGTGCATATTCAGTTCTATATTTTACTGCAGTTATTTTGCAGACATTACATATTCACACATTTTTGTTATTTTTATTTACTTTTTATTGTTTGTTCATATACACTACCATTTAAAAGTCTGAGCTTGGTAACATATTTAGATTTTTTTTTTAAATAAGTCTCTAAAGCTCACAGAGGCTGTATTTATTGGATTAATATACTGTAAAACAGTAATATTGTGAATTTACAATAATTTCATTTAAAATTTTTATTAATATATTTTCAAATGTAATTTATTCTTTTGATGGCAAAAACACATTTTCAGCAGCCATTACTCCAGTTTTCAGTGTCACATGATCCTTCAGAAATCATTCTAATATGCTGATTTGATGCTCAAGAAACATTTCTAACTTTTGTTGCATAATGTTTTTGTGGAAACTGTGATTCTTTGATGAATAGAAAGTTCAAATGAACAATTCTTAATTGACATTTCTTTACTCTCACTGTTGATCAGTTTAATGATTTAAAAAAAAAAAAAAAAAAAAAAAAACGTAAATAAATAAATAAAAATAATAAAATACATAAAAAGACCCCAAACATTTGAACAGAAGTTTTATTTTTTATTAAGAGTTCTAGTTATTGGTAAACTTAAAATTGTTTTTCAATTTGCTTTATTGATTATTTTGATTAGCAAATTGCAGTTTCATTAATTTGTTTAGCCATGTGCTGAAAGTTTGATAGCTTTATTAATTTTAAGCATTTACTGATGCTCAAATTATTATTAAGTGTCACAGTTGGATCCTCATACCTGAAGGCATCTCAAGACACAACTTAGCACTACTCACAGCCAGCCATATGTTGATCAGCAGCTGTATGACACATGGTTTGATCTGGATTGTCATTAGTGATTGTCCATGGATAATCCGTTTTCACCAGGGCATGAATTATATGTTTACAGAGGTCCGCTGCCCTAAACTGGCCATGCCATCTAACGGAGGTTATAAGTGTTCAGATGGATCGTACTTCAATTCCCGCTGCCAGTTTTTCTGCTCACCAGGGTACACGCTTCGGGGAGACAACAGTGCCACCTGCCAAAGCAGCAGAACGTGGAGCGGAGGCAACAGTGTGTGTGTGGGTGTGTAAAATGGTCATTGAGAACTCATTATTCTTGATTTACAGATATGAATCCATGACATAGTATTAAGGCATGAAAATTTATTTTGTGTTTCAGATGTGGATCCCCCAGTTATTAAGTGTCCTAATATAAAGGAGAAGACTGCTGAACCAGGAAAGCTCACTGCCAAAGTGACTTGGGACACACCAGAGGGCAAAGACACGGCAGACGGCATCCTGACAGAGTCAGTGCAGCAGTTTAATCCTCAGCATATATGAAATTAACCATGGCACTGGGCAAATTCAGTTCACATTTAAATCTAATCAGTCAAATCAATTTAATCCAGATTGTTGTTGTGAGAAAGAGACTGTTTATTTGTGTTGTAGTGTTATACTGAAAGGAAAGTCGTCAGGCTCACACTTTCCAGAAGGGAATCATAAATTATCATACACTGTGTTTGACCGTGCTGAGAACAAGGCGACCTGCAGGTTCAATGTTCGAGTGAGAGGTGAGTTCTCTTGAAACTGTAGCTTTCTAAGCTACCAGTTACTCATATTTTAAGAAGTGAAAATACAGCCAAGCAGTTCTTTAAAAGTGCTTAGCAAACTATGAGCATCTAAGAAATGTTAGCTACAAAACCTCTGAAGCTTTTTAAATGCAGCAACATCTATTTAAATATACAGTACTGTTCAAATATTTGTGGTCGGACTCGGTAAGATTTGTTCATGCTTTTGAAAGAAAACTCTTATGCTCATTTATATTTCACTTGGTTTGAGTTGAACGGTAATGTTTTGAAAAATTACTTTAAAATAACTGTTTTTATTTGAAAATATTTTAAAATGTGATGAATTAGGGCCGATTCATAGTCAACGCATCTGTACGCATACGCATCCCCGAGACTACTCATCGTTACACTTCGGCCGCCATTATGCGTCGGTGCGTAGCCAAATGTGTCTTCCTAGTTTTTGATACGCGATGCGCCGATTCACGCAATACTATGCGTTGTCGGTGGGGGCGACATTGCAAGTATTGTACATCAAGTATATTGTGTTTACAGAAGAAGAAGGTTTGAATACATTGGCGGCCGAAGAGGAAAAATTATGCGAACTTATACGTATTCATCCACATTTATACGATAGTTCATCAGCAACAGAATACACTCCTCTTCAGTTGCCATTGTGATCTGAATATCACGTGACCCGACTCTACTAATATCACCCGAATCTACTACCCCCTGTTGCGTGAGCGGTGTATTGCATACACGAATCACCCGTGACGCTTGCGTTCACTGTTTAGACTATGAAAGGGAGCGCGTCGCTCGAGTTGCTTGCTCGCGTTTCTCGCGTTGACTATGAATCGGCCCTTTAAATTTCAAGATTCTTGGAAGAATAGACAGTTCAAGATCATAATTTATTTAAAAATGGAAATATTTGTAACATTAATATATTATAAATATATTATACTGTTGATGTAATGTGTTAATTTTATGCATCCTTGCTAAATGAGTGTAAAGTTCATAATTTTGAGCAATAGTGTAGCTATCAGATTATATAATCTAGGCAACTGAGAAAGCTAAATCGTTTTGAGAACAGGTAAACTACTCTCACATTACTGAAAAATGTCATTGGTTTATTTAGTTGCAGAACATTGCATAATACACTGCATTGCATTGACACACAATGTGTGTGTGTTGTGTGCATGTTGCAGTGCGTCGCTGTACTCCTCTCTCTGTCCCTGACAATGGCTGGATGAAATGTGACAGCGCTGGTGATAATTACGGTGCCACGTGTGAATTCCGCTGTCTGGGCGGCTACGAGCTCAGGGGCAGCGCTGCCAGAGTCTGCCAGTTTAACATGGAGTGGTCTGGCCTGGAGACTTCCTGTGCTCGTACGGATAAACACATTAACACCTCACAAACACCTGCAATCAGCTTAGAAGAATTCCTTGCATTATACATTATACCTCTTTATATGTAAGATTACATAGCACTCCTCAAAGAATTATGCTGCTGATTCAGGTCAAAGAGTTAAATCTTATATTGAAGGCAGATTGTTAGAATAAACGATGGCAGAATTTTCATGACAGAATTATTAAACCTCATGTAAAATTCATGATCTTGCTCTTCCTTTCCTGCACTCTGATGAATAACATCGTAATCATTTGTTTTATTAAAAGCCATGAATATTAATGTTGGTGTGCGATCTGCTGCTGCATTACTGGACCAGTTCTATGAGAAACGGCGCATTCTGATCATCTCTGCCCCCTCAGCTGCCAATCACTACTACAGATTCCAGATGACTAATTTACAGGTATCTGCCTTTTTATTCTCTATATATTATTTGTGTGTGTGTGTAGATTATTTTTCCACATTTCTACGGTATAATGAAAAACAAGCATAAAAGTTTTAAAGGGTTTTTATTAATTACATGTAAATGTATTTGTGTGTAATTTATTGACAATGTTGCTCAATCTTACAATCATTTGTACAATTAAGAAATAAAAATAAAAATATATCATTTTTAAAAAATGAAATGTAAAATTTGTTTATAATTAAAATATGAAATATATTTAGTAAATATTTAATATTAACTTGTACAAATTATGGTAAGTCAAACTGAAACTATGTACGAGTGCACTGAGGGCAAAAGCTGCTTTAAACACAAAGGATGTTCCCACCAAATGTTGATTTAATGTAGTTAATGGAAGTTAAGGAAATCTATGACATTAATTTTGACAGCATCCTCATTTTACAGTATTTTACACACGTGCCTAAAACTTTTTAACAGTTCTGTAGCTTTGCAGGTAGACTTCTTAAAGCATCTTGGAAATGTTTCAACAGTTCTTCTGGACTGAGTCTGTCTCAGTTTGTTCTGTTTCCTCAAGTTATTCCAGACAGACTGGATGATGATCAGATCAGATTTCTGTGTGGAGCACTGGCTGTTGTCAAGACAAAATTCTCACTGGAGTATTGCAATTAATGGCAAAATGTATGTTTTGAAATGTAAAATGATATTTCCCACTGACCTACAGCAGCAAAAGATTTTTTGACAAAAGAATTACTGACTTAAAACCACTTTTAGTCGGTGAAAATAATAGGGTTCTAATAATTTTGGCCAGCACTGTAATATTAAGATGATTATATTTTAATACTGAAATGATTGTTAGATTCATCTGTTATATAAATAGAGAGAGAGAGAGAGAGAGAGATGAATGATGTTACAATACTTTGAAAGATCATACATATAAGCAGCTAAATTGGAATGTTCTGTATTGTGTGTGTGTGTGTGTGTGTGTGTGTGTGTGTGTGTGTGTGTGTGTGTGCGTGTGTGGTTCAGCATGCCCAGTGTGGTCTGGACTTGAGACATGTGACCGTGATTGAGTTGGTGGGCGTTTATCCAGCTCAGATCGGCCGCATCAGACACAGACTCATTCCTCCAGGACTGGCTCTACAACTCAGGTACTTCATTACTATATTTCAGTCACTTACAGTCCTTAGCTGACACGGGGCCTGGTGCGAGCTAGGGAGAGGGGCCCCCCCTTAAAGCATGGGGCCCGGTGCAACCACACCAGATACCTGAAGGACAGCCCTGATAATACTAACAATGATATACAACACTACTTTGTATATCAACGTGTAGTGCATTCATCCCAATAGTAAACAGTGTGTTTTGTTTGTGTGGGGCAGGTTGCTGCTGCAGCTGTCTCAAAACTCATTTAACTTGGTGCTGCTGGACAAACAGGGAGTGGATAAGCAGCGCTACACTTTCCCCATCACAGCAGCAGAGATCTTTACCACCATTGACACGTTTCCCCTCCGCACTGAGGAGGCCATTCTACAGAAAGAGGCTGGACAGAGCTGCTAGATGTATATACAGTACACACATCTGTTTCTACTGGTTATAAAGCTACCAAACTACAAGAGAGAGTCTGTATTGAGCTGCTACATCTTATCACATACTGAAAACATACATACATGGACACACATCTCTAAATATGAGTCTCTGTTGTTGGTCTTTTTTTATATTGCTCTACTCTATTTTATTTGTCTGGTGTTTCTATTTATGTCAGAGTAGACAGTCTACTTTTCTTAAGAAATACTGTCAAAGCAATATTAATGCAATAAAGGCCTGTTTGATGATTGACATTTGAGAGCATGGGACTCAGCTTTCTTAAAATGCCAGTCATGTTTGTCTTGGTTTCCTGGTTTGTTACATAATCATGCTCAAATTGAATCGAGTACAACAGAGATATGATTAATATCTTTTCAATTTATTATGTGTGGAATGACATATTAAATGTCACAGTGGTAACATAGTTTAGGGTTTTATTAAAATTTCTTATAAGAATTATATATTAAGCATATTTTTATTTATTAATTATATTTTTTATTTAATATTAATTAGGTTTTAATTTGACATAGGTATAAACTAGTTGTTTAAATATGCAATAAAAAATAAACTGATCTTGGCCTTAAAAAGATTTTTAAAAGTCAGTGGAAGCTATTTTGTTGCCATGTGAAAAACTCTTGTAGACCACTGTGGACATATATATATATATATAAAGAATGGTATCAAAACATCCTGCAAGAGTGACTTCTTCCAACGATCCATAAGTGATTTGGTGATCCGTGCATTTTCCAGCATGATGGAGCACCATGTCGCAAAGCAAGAGTGAGATCATTACATTGAAATCTTGGTTCTGTGGCTAGACAACTCCCCGATTCTCAATCCCATAGAGAACCTGTGGTCAATTCTCAGAATGCATGTGGACAAGCAAAAGCCCACAAATTGTGGCCCAGAAGCTAATTGGAGACATTATGAAGAAGAAGAAGGGTGTGTGTGTGTGTGTGTGTGTGTGTGTGTATATATATATATATATATATATATATATATATATATATATAATGAAAACCCTTTAAAACTTTTATGCTTATGCTTGTTTTTCAGTATACCATAGAAATTTGAAAAAATAATCTACAAATACTGAAGTAGCAGACTTTGCAAAACACAAAATGTCACTGCCAAAACGTTTGAGTTTTGAGAGCAATGTATATAAAGAAAGTGACCTTTTGTCACAAATTTAAAGGGGAAGAGTTTTTAGATTAAAAAAGAAATCTAAATATTAGATTGATTTCTGAAGGATCATGTGATAATCAAGATTGGCGTAATAACTTGAAAATTCTGCTTTACTTCCACATAGAAATGAATTACATTAAAAAAAATCGTAATCGTTAAAAAAAAGAAGTTATTTTAAACTGAAATATTTCACATTATTTTTACGCCATTTTTGATAAAATAAATGCAGCTGTAGTATTTGGACCAATCGGAAACACAACTATTTTTTATATAACAAATATCTAATGCCCTCTCATCTAACAAAAGGGTCTATGGACACTTCCCCCAAAATGCAACTCAAAAAAGGCAGAACAGGCCTCTGGTTATCATTGTAACGAAGACACACATCAAGATAAGATTGTTTTACAACTTGAAGGAATGTAGTTTTCACTCTGAATTCACTTTGAAACAGACAAATGTACCCTTGTGCTATACAGTCCATCCTTATTATATCTATATCCTTCTAGATATAACCACGTAATTAAAATCTCCTTATCTCATTATTTTTTCTCTTAAAGGGTTTCACTTATTTATTGATACAAACTCTTTTAAATTAACATTTTAGAATTGCAAACTATTGTTAACAGGTCACAGGTATGCCATGTTGGTATCTTTCAGCTACATTTTTAATGGTCTAAATGTTCTTTTATATATATTGGTACCTATGGAAGGTTATTTGTGCTACCAGAATCTTTAATCGTTTCTTCATCAACATCCAATGAAAGACCATATGTGAAACGTGCCTGAGGACAAAAGGTTGTAAAACTTCCTTCCAAAAGGTACCATTCCTCATTGGCTCACTCAGATCTTGAGAGTGTGACAATGTCACCCTACAGTATATAGATCACTGATCACCAGATCAGGGTGTATTTTAGATTCGGGAATTCCAGGAGAAGATGCTGAGCTGAGAGCTTTAAAAACCACCCTAAGTTTGTGCCAGGCTTTCAGCCTTGACTTTCCATTCATCAAGATCCTCTGATTTGAACTGGTCTTTCCCATCAACTCACTTCAGCAGAGACCAAGTGGAGTCGTTTAATAATAGTTTATTTTCTTGCCGAAGATGAAGTACAGAACAGAACAATCCTAAACACTTTCTGCCTGATGAGAGAGAGGAAACGGCACACAGACACCAAACATGCTGGGAATCAAACAGCTTCAGACAATATTAGACATGATAACACTTGGATGTCAAGCAGTGAGCCATATACATGCCACAAAATCTCTCAATTTATTAAACAGTTAGTTGCCTATAAGGTCTATTCACTTGACTGATGCTAACAAAAGTATTAGGTATAATGGGGGTGCACACATTATTCATGGAGACCTCACAGTGACATGACGGCTCGATAGGATCAACTGAGGAATTTCTATTAAACTCACCTCAAAACTCAATATAGGGCTCTAGGCATTGTGCTTATGCAGTGTGTGTGTGATCCTTTTCTGTATTACAATCTCTTTTTTCTATTTCTATTCTCTTTTCGGCTATATATACTGTGTATATATATAGATAGTTTTAGTCTTAGGTTTTTTTTTTGTTGTTGTTGTGGTGTGTCTGCGTTTTTGGTTATATTATATAGCTTTTTTTTCCCCTTTGGAGTGGGGTGTGATAGATCAGTGGCAGATTAAATAATATACTAATATTTGCATGCTGAATTGTGACTAGTCTCATAGAAATGTATTTTTCCTATTTGGGCTAACAACTATAATTTTTCCAAAAACATTTGAATTTCTTGGAGGAACTGTAAATCTAGTTCAACGTAATGAATCACATGACCTTAGTTATTCTTTTTTTTCTTTTTTTACAACACAATTCTGTTTTCACATTAAAAGTGAAATTTAAGCTATGAAATTTCAGTCAGCATCAGTCTCTCTTTAATCAAATTTATGTGCATGTGACAGATCTGACACAATTATCATAACATCTTTTATGCATGTCTATATAAATGTGCTCATAGAAATGACTGATCACATCTAGTACATTGTTCTCATGTGTGCAAGTGTTATATGCAGGTGCTATCTGTGCAAATTGGATAGATTTTTGTATTTTTTGTGTGTGTGTTTGGAGGAAGTGCTTTGTGCTTTGTTCCTACAGGACAAATGTAAGCTTTGCTGATCATGTTCTCTGTGCTCTTTTGAAATAGTCTTCATGTGCTATTCACAATTCTGGCCAGTGAGCATTTGGTTGAAAATATAATCACACCTGGGTTGGAGTGTAGTGTGTCGCACCATTTACACCTGACAGATTCATCTCAGCTGTTCAATCACAAGCTGTCAGAGCTAAATGAAGACAGGTCAGTGAAGGACAGTGTACACCTGCCCGAAAAGTAGTTACATGTAGCTTTAAAATCAACCATCCAATTAGAACATTTCTTCAATAAGCCTGATCAACATCTTTTGAAGGGTGCTTAATACAGGTACTGGACTAAAATAAACTTTGACTGAAAATGACTTTGTGTGATTTCTTTTGAACTTTTTTGTGCTTTAACAACATGCAGTTACTGCACTGACATAAAAGATGCATGTAGACATAAAATCTGAGTTTCTTTCCTTTGAAATCTGAAATGCCAATCTGTCTCAGTCAAGATGGATCTTATTATCAGGTGTAAAAAGGACCTTAGTGGCGCATATGTGTGTACATGTAATTATCTTGAGAATTTAGAGAGCGTATGAGTACTTCCAAAGAACATAAAGAGCACTTTAAAGTGTCTAGAGGTGAGCGGATGTGATGATTTCTCTCTATGTCTTCCTCTTGGCCATGCTGGACCGCAGCATCAGGGTGCACTCTTGCGGGACCTCAGGGTTGTCAATCATGCGTTGCCACAGCCGCTGCTCTTCCCCGTAGGCATCGTTCCAATCTACTTCCTTCCCATAACTCAGACCTGCAGGTCACAAACAGGTCAGTCAACTGCTCTGCATGCAAGATCAAAACGAGAAGAAAATCTTAGTCGTGCTGCTTTATATGTCAGACCCTCAGAGAGGAAAAAATGTCAAACATTCGTTTAAAGAAAATCAATCAACTTGTTGCTAGCTAGGTCATATTTTTTGTGTGTGTGTTCGGCTGTAATTCACATCAAAGAGCCCATTTAGTGTATCGCAGAGAAATATTCCAAATGAAAATCACTGTCATTAGGCTATTTTGAAACAATAATAAAAATAAAAAAAAACTCTTTTCAAAAACAAAACACATATAAACATTGATTTTACTGTTTTAATAAACTAGTTGTTACGTTTTTAGTGTTTTTGAAAGAAGTCTCTTATGCTCACAAAGACTGTTTATTTGATTAAAAATACAGTAAAACTGTAATTATGAAATATTGTTACTATTTAAAATAACGGTTTGCTATTTGAATATAGTTTAAAAAGTACATTTATTCCTGTGATGCATCCTGTGATTTACTCCAGTCTTCAGTGTCACATGATCCTTCAGAAATCATTTTAATATCTTGATTTGAATTTTTTTTATACCATCATATTATCAATTTATTTATAAGGAAAACACACATTAATCAAAATTTCTGTCATTTCCAGCTGCAGTCCTTCAGCAAGATGTTTCAAAACCCTTTAAAATATCCAGAACAATAAACAAAAAGCAAGTTTTCAATGTTGAAAACAGTTGTGCTGCTTAATATTTTTATGGAAAGTTCAAAAGAACAGCATTTATTTGAATTACAAAATATTGAAATATTTAGAATACTAAAAACAAGTCAATATACAATATATACATTTGCAACATGAATAAAGGTAAAGTTGCAAAAATTGTTTCATTAAATGTCCAGAAAGTGTGGAAATTAGTCTGGTAAACTGGATTTAATGTAAGAAACCTGAAGTACCATTGATGATTATAAATATGGTAAACGTGTAGAATTTGGTCTCTTTTATAAATGATCATCAAAGAGAAAACGAATGATCTGATCATGAGTGAGTGAAGACATGAATAAAACATATTTGTAACAGTAAATTAATACAAAATGTGCTTCATGCATCATTGATGATTGATTAAGGAGACGTTTGGAAAGAACATTACAGTGGAAATTGTATTCAAGAACATTTGGGATTTAATGATTATCTTAATTTGAGTCAGAGAACAGTTCACAGTAAAAGCATTATATACAAATCTATCCTACTAATGTAGGAAATATAATAAGAAATATATCATTGTCAGAATCCAGCAGGGATAGGAAGCAGATGATCTAATTGAAAAAAACAAGCATGAATGTTATTCCTGAGAGAACCTGAGAACTTGGTGTAACTGAATTTAAATGCTCTCCTCCCATAATTTTGCATCTGAAAAATGTTTAAATAACTGTATCCATGCCTTTTCATCTCTAATGTTTCACTGCATCTTTAGAAAATCCTGAAATTAGTTTTTAACGCTAAAAGAGGGCTTGTGATGGGCAAAACTGTTATTAAATCTAACCCTAAAACTACTCAAATGTTTTAATTTACTGAAATAAACCTGAGATAAAATAAAATTCAAATAAATTAAAGCAATATATAAATATTAAAAAAAGAATAAAACTGAACAAAAGGATAAAATAAATTTACTAAAATTAAAATGAAACCTGAAAAGGCTTTCATCTGTAATATTATTGCAATTTAATATTGAGTTCTGTTGTTCTTACACACATTTCTGTATGCGGAAAATGCAAAGCTTCAATTTGATTCTCTGGACTAAACTGAAAAAGGCTGAGCTAAAGAAAGACTCACCTGTCCCTGCCCCGAGCCGCACACCTCCCAGGAAGACGTTACTGGCGAAGGGCTCTCTGTCCCACACTGTCAGCTCCAGACACACGCTGTCCAGATCGCTGTCCTGCAGGCCGCAGTATGTGAAGGTGTGATTCCAGCGTGGGTTTACTGTGCGCTTCACCACAGCCGTCTTGTGCTTCGTGCTTTTCTTGTCATCAGGCAGCAGGTATCTGGTACGCAAGAAGAAAAGCATTGTGAGAGTGAGTTTGTGAAGTATAAGAAGAAGGAGTTGGAGTTTACAAGGTGAAAATAAATGAACTCACCCTTTAACAAACGGGTCAGAGGACCCTCCTTTGACTGCTGTCAGGTTTTTTGCCTCCTTAACCAGCAGCTCCACCATTCCTCCTTTAGGAAGAGTGATGGTCTTCTTTCCTTTCAGAAATCCTTTTTTCACTAAGAAACAAACGTGAGCTTGATTTAATACTAGTATTGTACACAGACAGCTTCTAGGAAAATACAATCTCATGTTGTTGTCAAAAAGATTAGATATTAGATAGAGATATAGATATTATTAGATATCCTAGCATGGATAGATGAAATTTTTCTAAATTTACATCACGTATTTTCATTTATAATTTACATTAATTGGTTGCCTTTATATTTGATAAGTTTACTGTATAAATATTCTACTTTTTGTCTACTATAAAACCATTTTTATAATGATTTATAAACAGCAAAAACAAAGACATTTTCAATAAATAATATATTATTATTAATAATTATAATAAATTATTCTTCCATGTAATAGTTTACAAACCTAACTGTAAGCTATTTATAACTGATAGGTAACATCATGATTATAAACCACACCATAAATAAACAAGTGCCATATTAATATTCAGTAATGCGCCGTCATAAAAGTCATATGTTTTGACAACAATGAAAAGGTGGAGAAATAATATGATTTCTAATTTTAAATCATACCTTGCACTTGGTCCAGAGGCAGGGAGAGATTTCTCTCTGCAGGAATGTACTTCAAAACCACAGTCACTTCTCCTTTGTAGTGCATCACTGAGTCCACATAAGACTCATTCTGACACAAACACACACATTTCAGTATCAGACTTCTATCTCTCACACCGTTTCTGTTTGTGTGTGTTGAGCTCAGCTCACCCTGGGCTGCAGAGCGAACCACTCCTCTAACTGTGTGTCAAACTGCCAGGAGTCAAAGGTCAGCTCCGTCTCCCCCAGGAAGCTGTTGTGTCCAAAACGATCATGATGCCAGACAGAAACCTGCAGTGTGCGCGTCTCCAGCTGAGAGTGACTGACCACGTACTATCCAGAGAGACAGAGACAGATAAGAGCCTTTAAATCGACTGACTAAATCTCATCAACCTTGTAAGGCAGGCATGAAGACTCTTACCCTCAGGTTTTCATTGAACACAGGGTTAGTGGTGCTGCTTTTGATGCTGGTTTTCCTTTTGCTTTGACGGGACTTGTCTGGCAGGAGATACGTTTTAACATAGCTGCAAACACACACACAATACCAAAATGTTTGCTTTTTTACAATATCAGCCTCTGACACCTTTGTAATGATATGTTAAATGGATAAAACAAATAAACAACTTTATACAAGTTATGTAATGAATCTAGAGCAGTCAAGAACTACAATAATTCAATGTCAGCAATTACTGATTAATCTTATAGTTATTGAGTTAATGTGGAATCATTTGGTTTCTTTTTAATGACAGAAAACAAAAAGTGTTTGTGAACAACAACAAAAAAAAAAACTATTAACAATGACAAAGGCACATAGCTAAGTTAATCAAACTTATAATTTAAATAAAAATAAAATCAAAGTGCTTTTTGAGGAATGGACTCAAATTTAAAATTATTAAATTACCAACAATTATCCTGAAAATCAGCTATTACATTTTTTAATTAATTGAAATAAAATATATAATTATTTGATAAAAAAAACTTGAAAATTAGAACTGCTACCTTGGCCACTAACTGAAATAAAATGTCTAAGTTAATGTACTAAAAATAAAACCAAAAGAAAAAAAGAAAAATACATAAAGCTAAATAGAATAAATAAATCCCAAAAAAAATTCTAAAGCACATAAGTAAATTACTAAAACTTAAAATTATGAAAATAAAATCTCATGCATTATAATAAATATATAAAAATAATATTAAAATAACACTATTTGTGGGTAAATAACAACAGAATTTAAATTTTTGGGAGAACTATCCCTTTAAATGAATTACTAACATAATTAATTGAGATAAATCTAATGTTAATATATTGCCATCGCAAATACATGCAATACAGAGATGCTCTACCATGGCTCAAAGTGAAGTCTATAGCGGTGTGTGTGTGTGTGTGTGTGTGTGTGTGTGTGTGGCCTTACGCATCCGTGCGCTGTCTCCTCTCATCTCCGGTTGCTAGGCAGCGGCACTCGCGGACGAGCACGTTGAGTGCTCCTGTTTTATAGCTGTAAGAGATGTTGAGCAGGATCTCCCCGGAAACCCGCACGTTGCCATAGTCCCCCGTCTCACTGTACACGCTCATCATACTGTTGATGCTGGTCTGGAGAGCACACATAAGCAGAGTCTTTGGGGTGCATCTTTCACAAGCTTGTGTTTGAGTGCATGCCTGACTCTTCAGTGGTACAGAAGGGCAAGAGAGAGAATCTGAAGCCAACAGACAGACACACATCTGCACTCAAACACACACCCAACACTCACAGTGTCAGCGTCTGAGTCAGGTACATTAAGGAAACCCCACTTTCTCTCCGAGGCAGGTGTAGAAGACTAGAATAAGACATGAGAGAGAAAGAGAGA
This sequence comes from Carassius gibelio, assembly GCF_023724105.1. Taxonomy (NCBI): domain Eukaryota; kingdom Metazoa; phylum Chordata; class Actinopteri; order Cypriniformes; family Cyprinidae; genus Carassius; species Carassius gibelio. The sequence continues at coordinate 12,545,184 of NC_068404.1, read as the reverse complement.
CGAGAAGATTGATAGCAGGAAAAAACAGAGAGCAGAAAGGTAGAATAAGGAAAACATTGATAATATGACAGGAGACAGATTGCTGGAGTCAGGAAGGAGCTTTTTTCACATTTGATTATTTGTAGATGTCACAGTCCAAAAATGAACACTGTGTATTTACTCAACCTTAAGTAATTTCAAACCCATCTGACCTTTTTTCTTCCAGAAAGGGAGTGTTTTGGCAAAACATTCATATGGCTTTTTTCTAGTGATGCACTGATATTTAGAACTGAAAATATTCAAACAGCGAAAAATGATTTCAAACAGTGGTGTTTAATCAGCACTTCTCAGAAGATGTGTTTTAACCATTTCTGTGTCTATCTGATCCACACAATATGGATAAGCTACAAAAGAAAAAGGTGTTTTCAAATTTGTTCGGCTGAAATGAGGCCACTCAACTGTTGAATACATTTCTATGGTTTAATTTACAGCATACAGACATAGAGTTCAGTTACTCAAGCTGAATTACCCAAACATTTTTCGGTTTTCATTTTTCAACTAAATGAAGATGTTAATTTCTGTTTCAGTGTTACGTAAAAAAAAAAAAAAAACATTTACGCATCACTACTCCATTCCATATAGTAACATCAAATGGTAACTGGAGCTGAACGCCTCCAAAAATGACAAAAAACACTGTAAGCAGCCCATAACCTGCCGCCCAGTAAGTCGGTTTATAATTAATTAATTTATTTGTTTCAGAATAAATATTTTAAACACTAAGACAAAATGGAAAGAATAATAACTTGGCTCGGGTATATATGCCTATAACATTCAGAACGTGCAAGAGCTGACATTTTTTGCGTGTTTTGAAAAAAAAAAAAGAATTAATAAGCCTTTAGAACAACATTTAGGCAAGTAGCCTATTCTAGTTCACATGGTAAAAAACTACCGATGGGTTAAGTCATAGACTGTATGAAAACATGGACGTAGTGTCTGCTTTTAAAAAAAATCTGCTTTTAAATTATTTTTCTATTTGATGTTAAATGCATCATATAAATCACTTTGGAATAAATCACAGCATGTATCATGATAAAAAGTGACTTTACAGTCTTTAAAATACACTAAGCTATAGCAAATTATTCTGTGGGCCCCCCTTTCACTTTAGGAACAGCTGGTCTCCACAGAGTTGTGTCAAGTTATTCATTAGTCTGTTTGTGATGAAAAATGACGAAATGTAGTTGCAATAAATGCGTACAACTACAGCACTCAACTACACTACTACAACTACACACACGCTCCAGACTTACTGATTTAAAAATTATAATTAAACTTTATTTGGGTACTATTTGTGTACAATGCACATTTCTTAATACAGTATTAAGTCTAAAGAGTGTTATATCGTCTCTATTGATAAGGATTGTATTTTATTTTTTTTATCAGTCTTTAAATACAAGATATTTAAAGTGTACCTAAAGTATACCTGCAATAGTTCCAACACAATCAAATAAAGGCCTACTTCAGTGTATCTTTAGTTGGACTTCAGCACTACTTTTGCACAATTCAAGTGCATTAAGTACAAAATTAGACTTGAAGTATAACAGTTTTGTATACTAAAAGTACAATTGCAGGGTATTTTTATTAAGTACATAAATTTAGCATGAAATTAATGTATTTAAAATACATTTTAGTATATTTATTTTTCAGTAGGGAAATATTGCATAATATATTTTAGTTCATTGAAATGTATTTTATTTGGAATATATCTCAAGAGTTGTTTGGATCATATCACATTTACATTTAAGGTGCTTTGTCATTATGTGGATCTTGACCACCCCTGTCATAATTCACTCTCACAGTATGTCAAAGAGCTGCATTAACATTCTTCAAAACGTCATCTTTTGTGTTCAACAAAAGAACGTCATGCAGGTTTCGAATGACATGAGGGTGAGTAAATAATGGCAGAATATTTATTCCGTGAAAATGCGACTTTGTAGTTGCTAGTTGTTTTGCTTTTTTCTTGTGTTCCCTCTTCATTCTGCACCCTTCACATCTGACTCATCTAGCTATTAGAGACTGCATGAGCTACGAGTTATGTCAGCTGTTTTGAAAGAGACCACTTGTCTTCTTGTTTGCCTGAATTATCTCTCTTTGTTGTATCTTAATGAACCACCTGCAGCAGTGTGTGTGGCCAAGAACAGAGAAATATGATGATGCACTTTCAGTAGTTAATGTGTGTTCTGTGTGTATATGAGATTGGGTGATAAAAATTCATGTGTGGGTCTGCCAGGTGAGTCAACAAATTAAGCGATCTCATGTAACTGGATATTTTACCAGAAGGAGGAAATGCTAATATCCACAAGGCATGAGCTGGAACAAGTTTTAAAGCATATGGTGTACATTAACATCAAAAAAAGGAGGTAAAGATTTGGATTTCTGGTTCACCTGCCATAAGGCACACAAATAAGTCTAAACATAGAGCACACACAAGCATAACACAGAAAGAAGAATGAGTAGGCTATATGTTGTTTCAGTCAGACATCTGCACAAAGCCAGCCATCACAAATTGCAGCAAAGCACCTGTGATTATGGTGTTTGTGTGTGTGTGTTGCTGTGCAAATCATTATACCATTGATTGCGCGCTGCAGATGCTCCGGTTGGTTTTGTAGTGTGCTGATAACACCGCATCAATGTCCTCATCCGAGTCCTAAAGCACAAACACTTCCTTTAGCGAATATTACATCGAAAACAGCACTGATTTCCTTTACACCATCACTTCACTCTGTGATATGAAATCAGAAAAAAAATCTCATTACAGAAGGCTGTCTCTTATTTTAACTCCTTGTCTGGAAATCATATCCTGCACACAAGAAAAAAATTATTCCAAGTGAGATTGAGACTGTGTCTGAAAGCTACCACATCGTTCAGGCCTGGAACTGAGTGACATCGACTAATCAGAAGGTCTTCACTGAGCCCCTCACCAGGATTACTGAGGTCCAACTCAGAGCGACTGCGATCTGTGAAGAGAGGAAGATGCTGTGATTAACCACATTTCTGCCTATTTTATATTTCATAATACTTCTAAAGACACACAGTGATGTCCAAATTCTGAGACCTGTATAGAAAAAGTACAATATGTTTTTTATTCATTTTGTTTACTTATTTTTATTTTAAAGATGTTCTTATCTTTATTTTAAAGATGTTCTTTGAAAGAATATGGATCTTACTATATTGAAAAACTTGGATAAATGAGGCAGCCTAATTAGTGTGAAAAAGTGTTATCACAAGACCTGTAGAAGTTATGTAAATTAATAAAATAGTGTAACTCCACAGGTATTTTTATAAATATACATGTATTTAGTTATGACAGGCTCTAAAATATTTTATCTTGTGGGAGTAAAAAACAACACAAAATATAATGGGGTCTTTAAACATTGTTGTGGACAATGGGAGGATGTAAGAGTCAAGATGGTTGAGAATCACTGTTGTAAAAAAATATAATTTTGTTACTGACCTAAAGTGCAAAACCTTAATAGAGCAATAGCTCAGAATCTTAATAGTTCTACTCATAGATATTTCTCTATTTTTTTCTTTCTTTTTTAAAGTATAGGTTTAAAAATTCAAAGACATTTTTTGTTGTTTACTCCATTTCTTCTAAATATACTGTATTTCTGTTTAGCATGATGTATCTGTTTATTCCCATGTTTAAATCAGATTAGGAAGCACACATTTTCAGTGTGACCTCAGACTTTTTAAAGTTTTTAATATTACAGTGAACTGATGTAAGGACAGTTTTAAGGGCAAATGTCATTACTAGTGTCACTGGCAGGAACTTGTTTCCATGGTGATACCTGATGAGAGGGAGGCTCTGGATACGGCAATAGAGGGTGTGCTAGAATCCATTTGTCTCCGCCCATCCGCCATCTTTTCAGGAACGCTGTCACTGCTTTGTATACTAGACACGCTCTCTGCCCCATCCGGCTGAATAAACACGTGCACACACACAGACACTAAACACTGCTTTCCTGTCATGCATGCAAATCTGTATACAGGAATGCAATTGTGCGATCATGTGTTACCCTGTTTCTTGTCTCCGTCTGAGTCGGTGTTTTCACCATTTGTGCTCTCATGTTATTGGGTACTGTTGGTAACCCTGATGATTCCACTGCAACCGATCTCTTCCTAAAACACAGACAGCCTTAATGAGCAGACACATGCTGGCACAGAACGAAATACTAGCTTACTGCCTACCATTTTTCCAAATTAATATGTGAAACAGTATGCAACAGGATTCATTTCTAGCAGCCGGAGGCTCTATTGTTCTCACTAATCATACAGCATGTTCAAAATCATGGATTTTATTACTCTTGGCTCATTCGTCATATTGTAAATGGTTGAGTGCATTGCATTATGGGATACAGCGTTTATAGTGTTACATTTAAGCAAATGTTCCAGGCATAAGAAGAAAGCATAAAACACAAACACTATTAACAGCAAGAACCGTATCACAGTAAGTGATTTCAAGCATAGCCAACTGAATGGACTATAAATGATGCCCCTCACCCTTTCCTGTTCTTCCCTGTGCTTTTCTGGGATTGGGGCGTAGCTGATCTCTCAGGCTGTGGCGTAGACGATCTCTCCATCTCTGATGATCTGTGAGCCGAGTCTCCATCTTCATAAACAAATACAGATATTCATAATAAAACGAGAAGCATATCAAAGCAATTTAAGCTAAAAAGCAATTTCACTGTGGGAGTTCCATCTAACAATTGTCAAAACAAAAACAGAGAAACAAAATAGAGAAAACAATATGGTTAAAAATATCCTGATGGATTTGTTTATAAAAACATTTTAGGAGTACATGTGGATTATTGTGATGCTTTTATCAACTGTTCGGACACTCATTTTGATGGCACCCATTCACTGCAGAGGATACATTGGTGAGAATGAGATGTAATGCTTCATTTCTCTAAATCTGTTCTAATAGAGAAATAAACTCAACAAAGCAAAGCTCTTGGATAGCCTGAGGGTGAGTAAATCACATCATTGGAGAAGCACTAATTCATCAATTAATCAATCAATGATTTCAGCCGTCAAAAATAATTTTTCTATTATTTTATAAAATATTATTCACTATAAATGACCATTAATCAATGCAAAACCTGATCGGAATTCTGCTTTTTATAGTCAAAGCTGCTGTCAAACTGGACATGCAAAGATAACATTAATATATTTTTTGTATATACTGAAACATTTAACTATTCTGATTCAAATCATTAAAAAGAGCCTGGAGAAGAATAACAGTGCTGACAGTGTGTATGGCAGCATTTACGGAAGTCGTGGAAAGTCGTGGCCTAATGGTTAGAGGGTTGGACTCCCAATCGAAGGGTTGTGAGTTCTAGTCTCAGGCCGGACGGAATTGTGGGTGGGGGTAGTGCACGAACAGCTCTCTCTCCACCTTCAATACCACGACTTAGGTGCCCTTGAGCAAGGCATCGAACCCCCAACTGCTCCCCGGGTGCCGCAGCATAAATGGCTGCCCACTGCTCCGGGTGTGTGCTCACAGTGTGTGTGTGTGCATTTCGGATGGGTTAAATGCAGAGCACAAATTCTGAGTATGGGTCACCATACTTGGCTGAATGTCACTTCACTTTCATTTACAGGCACTGTGTGATGGATGTCTGTGTTGAGTGTTGGCACAAACTCTGATTTGGTCTCACCTGAAGGACTGCTGAGGATGGACTGTTTGACTGCATCACTGCTGGTAATGCTGGCTTGTTGGAACCTCTTGGATCTCTCTTCCAGAAACCATTCTCCTGTAACCACCTTCAGCTCCCTAAATCAGCCAGTCACACACAGACAACACTGTGTAAGGACCAATTATAGAAGTGCCAATCACAGCCTAATTGGTTCACCTATGAACTGTTGACAATTTCATGGTGTCTACTATCTATTCACCATTACAGAGCAGAGTGTGTATGGATGCTGTGTGTGACTCACGCGGTCTTCGCACACACAGTGCATCTGCAGTTGCTGTCTGGAGGTGTAGCAGTGCAGAAGTTGCAGACGCGCCGATGACAGTTAGTGCACACATTACCCCTCTGCAAGATGAGACCCAGAGCACGAAGACATACAGCACACTCACGCTGATCGGCTGAACTACGCCGCCCGGCTCGCTTCAGTTCTAGAAGCTCATTTTTCAGTTTCCTGTTGAGGGACACCTGGCATCACTGTTGGGGAGTAACTAAATGTATTCACCCTATAAATTAACTACAGCAGGTCTGCTGCTTTGAACACAGTTCATCCATTTCAAAAAGACATTTTCAATGCCACATAGTGATTTTTATGTCACTTTCTCTGACATACAGTATGTACAGATTCATTCTAGTGAATTGGTTTATTCGGATGCCTTGTAAATTCATAAAAGAAGAGTCATGGATTTGAGTCACTACATTTTAACCTGAATATTTTGTTGTTAATATCTAATATTTATTGAAATCATTTATATAAATTACTTATGGTAGTCTTCACGTTTTTTCTGTTTTTGTTATATTTACTATAATTTCTTACCAATTTTGATGCACCCTTAATTTTTTTCATGAACAATTCATTCATTCATAAACCCTAATTTCTTGTGCAATTCCATTATAAATTATTAAATGTATTTAGCTACTTTTCTTGCACAGTAGCTACTTTTGCAAAAGTGTGTGTGTGTGTATATATATATGCACAGACATTTAAAGAAAATGACTGCTTGTGATGAAATGATGTGCACTGAAGACGCTACCTGATGCGTTTCTCCTCTCGCTTGCGGAGTTTCTCATCTTTCTGGAGAACACTGAGGATCATCTGCCTTTCGTGCTCCAGGAGGAAGGACAGATTTAGGGAATCGGTTGTCTTCGCCATGACCATTTAAAGAACTGCTCACAGAGCTCCAGGAAGACTCAGCCAATCAAACTGGCAACAAACCACTAACAATTATGCTTCATGAATGTAGCTGGAATCCTCAGTCAGAATGAAGGATTGCTTCAGTTTATCTTCACATCCCCAAAAAGGTCATCTGCCCGGATCTTCAGACAATGACATTCATCTCTTGACACTTGTGATCCTATTGGTCAGTGCATTGATAACCTTTTCACCTGCTGAATGCCTGCAAGCATAACATCCATATAAAAACCATCAGTGATCAATCAGGGTATTTTGGGTCTCATACTTAATGTATAACTGGTGAATTCTGATTCACCTTATGACCTAGTTGAAGTCAAAAGAGTTAAATAAATATTAGGAAAAATTATGCTCCCAAGTCCCAGTAGAAAAAAAGGTTAGATTGAAACCAAAAGGTCAGAGCGAGATGGTCGAAAATGATAATAAAAACCTATTACTACTCTTTTAATTCAAAAAATAAAATAAAATAAAAATCCTTTTACTAGCAAATAACTTCAGAAGGGAAAAAATATTCAAACCTTTAAAACCATAATTAATATCTAAATGAAATGGATCACATAGAGTAAATGTATACAAATCCAAAATTATATATATAAGAATAATTCAGAGGCACAATTAAGCACTTTTTATGTGGTTCATTATTTCAAACTGTATTATGGATTATGATGATCTTTATTATCTGCTTTGTGAATAGACTGACAGTCCAGATGTCTGTATGAAAGCCCAGCCAAACCGATGCGGCTAACAAGTCACCATTTAGGTTTTTATCTAAAGTGACAATACATTAATTGCAGTGGCAGTCTGCCAGCGGCAATCTGGGGTGAAGTGTCTCGCTCGAGAGCACAAGAGTGAGAGAACAGGACAGTAATCACCGTACATCAGTCATACTGGGGACTGAAGCTATAACCTTTGAATTAATAGCACACACTTTCCACAAATAGGGTAGATAACAGAGCTTGAAGTCTATTAAATAATGAAACAGTATAGTTTAATAAAATAAAAATACATGAATGGGTATTGTTCTGTTCTGTAAAATAAAGAAATTCTTTCTTACAAGTTCAGTTATAAGCAATGAATGATTCAGCAAATGTATAAGAAAACATATTACATTCTCTTCCAGCAATGCTATTTGTTTTTTCTTTTTTCTTTTTTGTAATTTGATAAAATCCAGAAGAAAGGTCATGCTATAAAATGGCTACCTGAAAAATGTCCATGTGAAATTAGTGCTTTTAATTTAAACAAGATCATTATCAATGTGTTTAGTTATGTTAATATGATAATTACAAACTATTACAAACCAATTTAATTATTTGTTTATTTTAACTTTTATCTAATGTATGTCAGCAAGAACGTACATAGGTTTAGCTGATATTGTTACAATTAATAATGTATATTACATTATTATAATATTATTAGGATTATTTGAATATTGTTAACAGTCATTATTATAATTATTATAAAATTAGCTTACGTATGTCATTATTTTGATATTCCCGTAAGATTAAAGGGGTGTTATTATGCTTTTTCACTTTTTGAATTTTAGTCATTGTGTAGTGTGTAAGGTTAGGCATAAAAAAAAAAAAAAGATTTACAACTCTCAAAGTCCACTCCAAAGGGAGATATTTGTATTATTTTTTTAAATACCTTTTCAGCTCTACAACGAATGGCTCATTTGGACTAAAGCATTGTATTCCAGGTTTTGTGATGCCACAAATCGGCCCATTTGAATATTATTAAAATAATTCCTGACTATGGAAATTAGAATTGTTGGGGGGTGGGGAGGGGTGAGGTCGTGGGTGAGTGCATCACACAAGACGACAACGATGACGAAGAATAAGTGCTGCTGTACAGGCAATACTGAAACACCAGTATTGGCTGTTGGCCAATCACAATACACTGGGATAACAAGCCAATCACATCACATTTCATTTTTCAGAAGCTGGGGCCTTCATCAAGCCCAGAACTAATTGAGCCATTTGTGCCAGGCTGGGGAGAAAGGTATTGTAATAATGTACATTATGTGAAAAATAATTAGTTTTTTGAACCACCAAGCATGAGAGCATGTTCAAGTACACCCCAAAAACAATCAAGAGCATAATAGGACCCCTTTAAATAGTTGAATACAGTCGAGACAATCAAAACCATTGAGTTGACTGGGTTAAAAAGGTTCCATCCTTTGTTGATTTTATGTTAAACATAAAAGTTTGTATATCATATCTAGTGGTTATTTCCCTAAAGAACATTTCACAATTAGGTAACACTTTAGAATAAGGTTCCATTAGTTAATGTTAGTTAACTACTTTCGTTAACATGAACTAAGCAAGAACAATCCTTTTACAGCATTTATAAGTCTTAGTTCATGTTAATTTCAACATTTACTAATGCATTATTTAAATCGAAAGTTGTGCTTGTTAACATTAGTTAATGCACTGTGAATTACCATGAACTAACAATGAATAACTGTATTTTCATTAACTAACATTAACGAAGATGAAGAAATACAGTAGTAAATGTATTATTCATTGTTAGTTCATGTTAATTAATACATAACTAACATTAACTAATGGAACCTTATTCTAAAGTGTTACCCACAATTATTGCTGTAAAGGAACATTGTGGAATACCAATTTGTATTCTTATAAAGTGCCAGCTCTGATCTGTAACAATTTCATTCATGTTCAGTTGTCTTTGCTGGAAGCCCCATCAAGACTGAAGCATTGTACTGGCTTGGATCTGTGGACAACTTTAATTTCCTTTTTGAAGCACTGATTTATGGGTCATATCCAACACCCAGCACTGTCTGTGTGCATGGTCTGGGTTAATATGTAGCAGTTACTGCATATATGTCATCTTATCTTTGTTGCAGGTTTCTTCGAAACCAGTAGTGAGTGACAAATAGGAAGGACAGAAAATATGCATTCCAGTGTGTGTGTGGACATGACTTGCTTTCCTATATTCTGTTGTCTGTTTGTCTAACATAGTCTGATACACCATGTCTGACAGGCCAGCCTACATAATCAGATCCATCAAAAGCTGTTTTTCACACCATCATTTACACTTAGAAATGTGCCTGCCATCGGTTAAACATCTGTGTCATATACAGGTGACAAATTATTTGTAATGTCACAGCACGAAAATTTGCTTTAAGCTGAACTACACACGTTTATGTTTCGTTTGTGTAACTGAGGTTCTTGTTCCATTAAGTGTCTGACTCACCAGGAAGATGTGGAGCTAAATTAATTTAAATTTCTCATGCGAGAACTGTTTACAGGGACACACAAACACGCGCACACACACAAACTCCATGATCTTTGAAAGTTCAACTTCAGTTTCTCTCCTGAGGAAAAGGACAGCATGGGCCAGAAATGTCTAGCAGCACTAATTTAAAAAACTCCCCTCTCCCTCTTACTGCTATCATTGTCAGGCAGTTGTTAGTAAGTGTTTGAGTTTGAATATGTTTGAGTCTGAAGGTTGGTGTGAAAACCCAAGAGCAAGATGTAAACTGCTGAGCTGCTTTAATAAAAAAAAATACAGGGTTACAAAAGGTGCGGTAACTCACTGGATCCCACCCTAAGTACACACATTAGTGTACACAAAGCCCTGTATAAACACACACCAACACACTTGTGTTGTTCAACAATATACAGTACCGTTCAAAAGTCAGGGGCCAGTATGACATTTGAAATAAGTCTCACCACGGCTGCAATTATTAGATCAAAAATACAGTAAAAACTAAAATTATTGTAAAGTATAAAAAAATGGTCATCTATTTGAATATATTAAAAAAATATCTAGTAAAATATAGTAATTCATTTCTGTGATGCAAGGCTGAAGTTTTAGCAACCATTACTGTCTTGATTAGGCTTGCCATGATAGTTGATGCCTACTGGTGTAGAGCCGTAACGCTGGTTTATGTCACTTGACTACCACGGCACTGACCCCCACTGTCATTTTGATATTTTATGATAATAGAAATAATTTAGTTGAGCAAAATAACACACTACAATTAGAAACTGATCGCGGCTACTCAATGCAGCATGTCAAATGATCGCATCACAGATCAGACTTCATTTCTCTAGTGAGGAGAGTGAGTCAAGCTGATGGACATGAAGAGTGAGGTGAGACAAACAAGACGATGGCGTATGATTTAGTTTTGAAAACAAAATGCAAAAGCACCTGTTTGGCAATATTTTGGATTTTGAAAAGCTTGTTGAATTTTGCCATTTATCTAAGGTGATTGTGGAAGTTTTTTTAAAGATGTGTTTTTTATTTAATTAGTTCCACAGTGTTTGCTGATTTTTACTTTATTTAAACTTTATGTAATTTATTAATTTTATTTGCCATCAAGGTGTATGCTGTGCCTCCATGCTTTCTAATTTGGTTTGCTAATAAACGTTCAACGTTTTTTTATTTATTTGGTTATTATACGTTTACTTATTTCCAGTTTTGTATACCTATTTAAACTTTATGTAAGTTGTTTGTTATTTTATATTAGGCATAGCCTGCCCTATAGCATGGTGTATTTTTATTTGTTTTGTTAATAAAAGTTATATATGGGCTAAAGTGAATTTGATGTTGTATTTTGTTGTTGCATTTAAGCACTTAAAAATGAATTGCCGCTAATTCGAAAGTGAAAGTAAAATGCGCATGGTGCTTTTAAGCCATTTAAAAGACAAGCGAGGAAAAGTGAGAAAATTCAAACTAACAATTGCTTTATGCCGAATTGTCACTATTTGAAAGTGAAAGTAAAATGTGCATGCCACTTTTACAAGCTACTTAAAAGTTAAGGAAAGCAAGGAAAAGAGGGAACGCCCACCCCCAAGGTGATACTGCTATTAGCAGTGTTGTCATATGTTGACTGGTGGGAAAATTTCCTCACCATCATAACCCTAGTCTTCAGTGGCATTTGCTGCTCAAGAAAGATTTCTTATCATTATCAATGGTAAACATGTTTTGCTGCATAATATTTTTGTGGAAGCAATAATACATATTTCGGTAATGAATATAAAATTAAAAAGGAGAGCATTTAAATAAATATAGCCTATTTTAAATAGATTATATACTATAAATAAAACATTAATGCAATTTATGCATTCTTGTTGAATATTTTTTTTTTTAATCTTACTGACTTCAAACTTTGAACAGCAGTGTACTTTAAATTAATAGTTTTGTCATCATTTACTCACCCCCATGTTGTTACAAACCTTCATTGGTTTCCTTCATCCATGGAACACAAAAATAGATATTTAGATAAATGGTCACACTGCACTTTTTCAATGAAAGTGATAAACTATCTGCCTCCTTTTGTGACCGGTCATAAGGATTTGAAATAAAATGCTCTTCTATTCAAATTCAAAAAGACACAACAACACCAATTTCAGCACGTTTTAATCGTGACTCTTCACATTCCTGATTTTTCCCTCTGTGAAATTAAGACACTGTGATGATGCCATCCGATCATCCCAACATGATATGAAAGCAACATTAAAGATGACAAGCATGCTGCAAGAACCATGGGAAATGTAGTCCAGTGCATAAATCTCAAGAGAGCAAGTCAACAAGCTGCCAGTCCAGCTCTCAGCTCAGTAATTACTCCTCTAATGATGGAGACACATTCACCAACAACACCTGGCTTAATAGAGATTAGACTCATACATGTTTATGCCTTTCAAATAGGCTTTATTAGCATAATAAAAAAGGGACAAAAAGCTATGAAATGCAGATTAGCAAGAAAAAACTGGGTCTTGGGTTGTAAGTATAGTAGTGGTCGACCGATACGAGATTTTGACCTTAAAATGACAAATATCAAAATCTATAGAAAGCAGGACGGAAAACAGTCAATATAATGCCAATGTACATGTTTGTTATATTTAATGTCAGAAATTACATTATATTACACAGACTAACACAAAGAGAAGCAACTTTTTAATCATAAAATGAACATTTTCTATTTCAAAGTCATCGTATATGGCAAATATATGGTTCACAAAGTTTAACATGGATGTAAAGAGGCAGATATAAATCAAATTAAAGCTGCAAGCAGCGATGAACGGGCCCTCGCACCCGGGCTCACCGCCATCGTGTGGCTTTAGTAAAAAGGTGAACGTTGAGAAATATGCATTTAATGTCCTAAATATAAGTGGAATATATCAAAGTATATCCCATATATGTGCCAATCTTACCGTTGCCAGCAGGTGGCGCTATCATTATAATGGAATATTGGCCTTCAGATGTGTTCAGGCCAGGACTCTTATCAAACAAGTGAAGTTTGGGGAAGATTGAACATTTTATGCTTGAGTTACAACAACTTCTCTTGCTGTGGCAAGACATCAAATTTTGTCATGGCGCCATGGAAACGCCCTTTAACAAAAACTCAAGATCTTCAAAAGTTAACATTGCACAGGCCTTTAGATTAGACTGACCACAAAATATATGTTAATCTCAAAAAAATTATAGGAGTAGTTTGTCGCAGTGTAAAATATGTAACTTCCTGTTGCCAATAGGTGGCGCTATGACTATAACTGAATATTGGCATGTAGATCTGTTCAGGTCAAGAGTCTTATCCAACATGTGAAGTTTGGGGCAGATTGGACATTGTATGTCTGAGTTACAGCAACTTCCTTTTTCATGGCGAAACATCGAAATTTGTCAGGCCGCCATGGACCCGCCCTTTAACGAAACCTCAAGTCCTTCACAATTTATTATCGCAAAGGGCTTTAGATTACACTGACCAAGTTTGGTGTTGATCTGAATAAATCTCTAGGAGGAGTTCGTTAAAGTACAACCCCTGAAAATGGCAAAAACAATGCCAATTTTGAAGGGAAAATTCAAAATAACCGACTTCCTGTTGGGATCCGGATTTCGTACCAAGAGACTTTTTTGTAGGTATTGGTGCGTTACATGTGTGTACCAATTTTTGTACATGTACGTGAAACATAGCTCGAGGCGCACTCCGTTGAAAGTGTATAGGTGGCGCTATAGAGCCATTCTGCCACACCCGGTGGAATATTGGCCTGCAGATCTGTTCAGGTCAGGACTCTTATCACATATGTGAAGTTTGGGGAAGATCGGACATTTTATGCCTGAGTTATAACATCTTTTATTCCCATGGCGAGACATCGAAATTCGTCGCGGCGCCATGAACAAGCCTTTTAACGAAAACTCAAAATCTTCACAACTGAACATCGCACAGGCCTTTAGATTAGACTGACCACAAAAAAGACACTGATGTCATAAAATTTCTAGGAGTAGTTCGTCGCAGCGTAAAATATGTCACTTCCTGTTGCCAATAGGTGGCGCTATGACTATAACTGAATATGGGCATGTCAATCTGTTCAGGTTCGGAATCTCATCAAACATGTGAAGTTTGGGGCAGATTGGACATTGTATGTGTGAGTTATAGCAACTTCATTTTTCATGGCGAATCATCGAAATTCGCCAGGCCGCCACGGACACGCCCTTCAACGAAAACTCAAGATCTTCGCAATTTAACATCGCAAAGGCCTTTAGATTACACTGACCAAGTTTGGTGTTGATCTGAATAAATGTCTAGGAGGAGTTCGTTAAAGTACAACCCCTGAAAATGGCAAAAACAACAGAAATTTTGAAGGGAAAATTCAAAATAACCGACTTCCTGTTGGGATCCGGATTTCGTACCAAGAGACTTTTTTGTAGGTATTGGAGTGTTACATGTGTGTACCAATTTTTGTACATGTACGTGAAACATAGCTCGAGGCGCACTCCGTTGAAAGTGTATAGGTGGCGCTATAGAGCCATTCTGCCACACCTGATGGAATATTGGCCTGAAGATCTGTTCAGGCCAGGACTCTTATCACACATGTGAAGTTTGGGGAAGATCGGACATCTTATGCCTGAGTTATAACATCTTTTATTCGCATGGCGAGACATTGAACTTCGTCGCGGCGCCATGAACAAGCCTTTTAACGAAAACTCAAGATCTTCACAACTGAACATCGCACAGGCCTTTAGATTAGACTGACCACAAAAAAGACATTGATGTCATAAAATTTCTAGGAGTAGTTCGTCGCAGCGTAAAATATGTCACTTCCTGTTGCCAATAGGTGGCGCTATGACTATAACTGAATATGGGCATGTCAATCTGTTCAGGTTCGGAGTCTCATCAAACATGTGAAGTTTGGGGCAGATTGGTCATTGTATGTGTGAGTTATAGCAACTTCATTTTTCATGGCGAATCATCGAAATTCGCCAGGCCGCCACGGACACGCCCTTCAACGAAAAGTCAGGATCTTCGCAATTTAACATCGCAAAGGCCTTTAGATTAGGCATACCAAATTTGGTGTTGATTTGAAGAACTCTCTAGGAGGAGTTCGTTAAAATACAACACATGGAAATGACCAAAATTACACAAAATATGCTCATAATATTAAAAATAACCGACTTCCTGTTGGGTTTAGAATTTCGCTCCAAGAGTCTTTTTTGTAGGTATTGGTGTGTTACATATGTGTGCCAATTTTCGTGCATGTACGTGAAACATAGCTGGAAGGCTGTTGATTTTCTTGGTATAGGTGGCGCTGTCGAGCCATTTTGCCACACCCTCTTCTGAATCCTATATCAGACGAAAATTTTCACCAGGTTTGACGAGTGTGCAAAGTTTCATGACTTTTTGAGCATGTTAAAGCCCTCAAAAATGCGATTCATTCGGGAGAAGAAGAAGAAGAAGAAGAAGAAGAATAAATATAGCTGCAAGCAGCGATGGCGGGCTCAAGCCACCAATGCCATCGCCACCCCGGTTGCATCAGGTAAACTGTGCCCAGCGGGCACATGCATTCACAATATCCCTCTGGCAGTGAGGTTTTAAAGGATATGGCAGTTAAAGGGTTAATCCGAATCATCTAGACTTTAAAATCACATTCACAGAACAATAAATATATATATATAACTTTAGTAACACTTTACAATAAGATTTCATTTATAAACATTATGTTAACATGAACAATATTTATATAGCATTCATTCATGTCAGTTAATATTCCAAACTTAAACATTAAAACATTGTTTTATTGTGATTTTTTTTCCAAGCACATTTTACCAATTCCAAACCATATCAATCTTAATAACTACCATTATTTTTTATTTAATCATTTATGAGTGCTATGCAATAGTCCAGGAAAGCTGGAAGAGAAAAACTCCTTATATTCATGTGCAGAATTATTAGGCATGTTTTCTTTTACAGATGAAATGCGCTAAAAAAGAGTTTTAACTCAAACTGTTTTACTCAAAGTCGAAAATTATGAAATACCCATGAGAAATATCAAACACAAATGCAATACAGAAATGGATAAGTTAAGACTTGACCATTGTACAAAAATGCTGACTGGGTCATGAGGTCCGAAAAGAAGAAGAAGAAAAAAAAACAGGTCAAGAAGAACTGACAAAAAAAATTGCAAAATAATTAGGAATTAATGTGAAGATTAATTTTTAGTCAATTCTGCAAGACAGACTTTCAGGAAAGGAGGTGGAATAAAAATGAGCTCCTAAATCTTAATCCCGGATTCTGGAAGATATATTCCTCAAACCATCGAACAAGAGGAGGTGGTTCTGGTCCTTCACAAGTCACTCTAATCTGTTCATAAAGCCTATATATAAAGTCTTAATATATAGTATTTCACAATACTTCATGGTATTCTAATTAAATAATTTTTTGGAATCTTTGATCTCTCAGAACCTGACACATTGTAATTCTGAGACTCCAGGAAAGTGTCAGTTCTGTAAAATGTTGGCGATGGAGACTAAATGCTCCCTGATAGTTTCACACCTAATTCACTTAACACACACACAAACACACACACACACACACACACACAGTGACAGAGGGACAGAGTGACATCAGATGTATGATAGTTTTTTAATTTTCAATCATCCATATAGTGTTGTATAGTCATGAAACTATGCATATTTCCTCAGAATGACTTGTCTTCTATGTGTACATTTTTTTGAAGTGTTTAGAAGCTACACTTAAAAAAATAAAATACATTTACTGGTTCCTTTTTTACTGTTATTTAAAAAAATCACCACGACAAAACCATTCAAGCTATACAAAATTCATCCACACCTGTTCTGTAAGATTAATTCTTTAAACAGTGGTAAAAGAGGATGTGGTGCTAAACCTTCAAGAGTCACTCAAAACATATCTGTCCGTAAAGCCTATAAAGAATTATTCTTAATATACAGTTCACAATACTTCAGCTTGTTATTCTAATTAAGTGAGGGTCATTTTATCAGTAAAATACATAAAATTCATATTATTTTTCTTTGAAAGATTTCTATAAATGATTTAAATCATACTTGTTTCTACAATCATTATTTAAAAGTAATCCTATAGCTCCATCTGGTGGCCATTATTGGTACTAAGAATTGCAAGCTTGATTTATATGTTATGATAGTTTTAATTTTATGCTGGCTCTTGAAAATGATAAAGCTATGAAACTTACTGTACTTCCTTCAAATGATGACTTCTACGTATATAAAAAAAATATGAAGAGTTGGAATTAAAATTTTTAAAGATATAGTAAAATAACTATTGTATTTTTTTATGTTACTTTAATAAATCTCTATGGCCACACCATTTAAGGTATCCTAAACCCATTCGAAATTTAACATCTTCAGTATATGGCTTCATGTTAAAACAGTTTGGTGTGAACTACTTGTGTCTTCTTGGAGGAGAATGAATTCATTTACAGGCTGAGTTTATCATAAATCCACAATAACATTTCTGAGTTCTGTATCAATCTGTGTTGTTGTTTGTTTATTTTTATTTTTTTATTTTTCATAGGAAGATAACTGACCCTTTACTCTCCTTTTTAACAAATGTGCTTATAAACCAAGAACAAGCTATTTATAGCTGTATTTATAAACTGCTTACTACTGACTATTAATATTGGGACAAGGCTTTATGAAGAATGAACTGACTATTTACTAATGAGTGCAGTTATTATAAAGTGTTATCAATGCATTTGCTAATGTTAACAAATTAGACATTATTTTACAGTGTTATCAAATCCCTTAAATGATTTGTAAGTGTTTTGTAATGATTTTATTGACCTACAAGCATTTGTGAAAGTTCTGCTTGCATTAGAGCTTAGTCTTGATCTGTGAGCTGAACAGTTTTATTGTTACGTCCATGAGATTATGTAAATTCAAATAAATATCATGTCACAGGATGTCAGAGGTCAGTATCAAATTAATTAGAAATTATTATTTGCAGCACAAATAAGGTTTTTTTAGGATTTTTAAAAATCCCTAAAACTGTCAGAAAAGGATAAGGCCTAAGATTTCTATGTGAGTGGCTAAATTTGTTTGTTTTTATAACTATAATGCATAAACTATGAATCTATACAAAATGTATAAAAAAGTACAAGTTATTCTTTTCCAATGGTCTTTATTTATTTAAAAATTATTATTATTATTATTTTTTTTTTTTTTTTTTTTTTGGATTTACATTTTAAAAAATTAGCCTACGGCAATCATTCTAAACAGCTTGAATAAAACCTGTCAATATTTATTATAGACCACTATAACTGTGTATAATCTAACAAACAAGTTTATTATGAAAATAAAAGCGTGTACACCAGATAAATTGGACGATAAAGAAATTGCTAACAATAGTATAATAGAGCATGTTTTAGGTTTTTAGGCGTTTAGATGCAGAAATGGAAAAATAAAATGTAAAATAAAATGTAATTGATTTAATTAAATATAGATTAAATCTTGTTAGAGCAAAATAATAAATAGATACGTACACACATTAAAAAAGCAGCCAAGATGAATGAGTTTAATTTTTTATATAGATTAAAATTGAAGACAGAAGCAGCTGGTATATGCGGTCACTTAATATTAAATTCCAGTAGATCCACTTTAGATTTATTTCTCAACAGTTTATGTTCACGTGGCTGTTTTCGTTTATATTAGCCAAGCTATTATGTATTTTGAAATAATCTTGTCCTTGATGTGTTCGTTCTTACGACGAAAGGCAGAATCCTGCAGCTCGAGAGATATATGTTATTCTGCCAGTCGCGCTTTCAAATAGTCTTGCACACTTAAACGGGTCACAAAAGACCTGCATTTAGCTCGTGTTGTGTTATAATGGATGTATTGAGTGCATTTATGGCAATAATTTATCTTAAACAAGAATAAATTCGTTAGTTTTGAACTTGTGACACTGTGCGCGCTGATCAGAGGCAGTGATTTCAGATATAGGCAGCCGCGAATATTTCATTTTCACACAAACAGTTCAAAAACATCTTAATTTAGCTCTTGGTGTGCTCTAATTGGTGAATTGTGTGATATCGCTGCAATACTTTATTTTTAATAGCTATAAAACAAGAATAAACTCGTTTTTTCTGAGCTCATCATTCCACACGCTCCTGTTCAGAGCAGTGATTCATCTCTCGTGTTTCTCACGTATCACTGACCACACATCCATTATTAATGAGCCCTGACCTGATAATAATCATATATGTTGGTTTAGCTTGTCAGTGTGAATTAAATCCAAGTATTTATTTGTATTTTAACCGATTTAAAAGTGAAACCAAAAGACAGTCTCCTCCCTTTTTTTAGCCGGTAACTGCACCTGTAGGGGCGCTATTTCTCTCAGACAATGGAAGTCTAAGCACACGCACTCAAACAGAGGGACAGAGTGATATGAGATGTCTGACAGTTTTTTAATTTTCTGTTATCCATACAGTGTTGTAAAGTCATGAAACTATGCATATTTACTCAGAATAACTTTTTTTCTGTATGAAAAAAGGTTTTGAAGTGTTTGGAATTTAAAAATGCAGGAAAATTAATAATTCCATCTTTATTGTCATTTAAAAAAATCACCACGACAAAACCATCCAAGCTATCCAAAACCCATTCACAATTTAAGTTCCTCAATGTTTTTTCAACATGTACACCAAGTTTGGTGTGTATAGTGTTACTCTCCTCTGAGCAGTATGCATTAATTCACAGCTAAATGTAAAAAACAATCCACATTCAAATCAAAATAGCCGACTTCCTGTTGGTCGTAGCTGATGACTGTGAATTAGAAAGTTGTCCGTCTTGATAAGAACAATTTTTGTACTGAGTTTGGTGTCTGTAGCTAAAACTAACCCCCCCACTTTTGACAAAAGGTGGCGCTATAGAGTGCCTCTTCCACGCCCTCTTATGAACTTTTGCCAGTGTCTAGCTGTCACTAATACTGATATGTGTTCTTAGTTTGATGAAATTCTAAGCATGTTATATGCCTCAAAATCACCTGAGAAGTATTCCAGTTTGACATGTTGCCACGGCAACAATATTTTTAGATATCAATATCCCCCCAGCAGATTTATATCGACTGTGTTTTAACATTATTCTGATGAAGTTTGAAGCAAATCGGGTAAAAATAAGATGCTCAATTCAAAGCATTTTGAAAATGACACACTTCCTGCTGCCAGTTGGTGGCGCTATAACTTTGACTCCTAATAGTCACATATATGCGATCGACATCATACAATGAATAATCTGATGAAGTTTGATTACAATTAGGAAATGTATGTGGATGGTATTAGACACTTCCTGTTTCTCAATTCTCGCCATAAATTCAACGCCTCACTACGAGCAAACCGTTTGAGATTTCAAAAATCCCCTGGCAATTTTTCATCCCCAATGTCTTGAGATCATGTTGACCGAGTTTGGTGTCAATCGGCAAAAAACCCTATGACAAGTATTTCAAATTCCAGAGCATGCGCTTTTTACATAACTCTAAATAGCTGACTTCCTGTTGGGCGGAGCCTATGACATGCAATACGCAAGTTGTTCGGCACGATGAGATCTATATGTGTACTGAGTTTCATATTAATACGTGTAAGTATGTGTGAGCTATACATCAATATTAATGGCTGTATTCCAGGGGGCGCCGTAGAGCCCCTGTGCCACGCCCGGGTCCCAACCTCTGCAGGCTCCTAAAGGCCACAGATTCCAAAGTGTGCGCAAATTTTCAAGAGTTTTTGAGTATGTTAAGGACCCCAAAAGCCCCCACAACTTTGATGACAAATATGAATAATAAACCCCAAATAGCCAACTTCCTGTT
The DNA here is from genome assembly GCF_023724105.1 of Carassius gibelio. NCBI lineage: Eukaryota > Metazoa > Chordata > Actinopteri > Cypriniformes > Cyprinidae > Carassius > Carassius gibelio. The sequence goes on along the minus strand of NC_068404.1, from coordinate 12,524,171 downwards.
GGGCGGAGCCTATGATATGCAATTCGAAAGTTATTTGTATTGATGAGTTCTATATGTGTACCGAGTTTTGTGCGTCTACGTGCAAGTATGTATGATATATGGCCCTCAGCATTCCAGGGGGCGCTGTAGAGCCCCTGTGCCACGCCCGTGTATCAGTCTCTGCCCGGCCCTAATGGCCGCAGGTTCCAATTTGTGTGCCAATTTTCAAGACTTTTTAAGCATGTTAAGGGCCCCAAAAGCCCCCGAAACCTTGAAGAAAAATAATAATAATAAATAATAATAATAACAAATAATCCTAAGGAAAACAATAGGGCTCTCGCCCTCCAGGCTTGAGCCCTAATAATAATAAAAAACAAAGCAGATACAAGAGGGTCCTCGCACCTCGGTGCTCGGGCCCTAATGATGTCCCTAGAGTCCCTCCAGACACATTCAGACCAATTCTGAAGTATAACATGCACTAATGGACTAACGACGTGCAATGTAATGTATTGTCTTCCTCCTCTCCAGCTGTGCCCCTTTGAATCTTTAATGCATGCATCTTATTTAAACACACATACACACTAATCAATATTAAATGTCAATTATGGGGAGTATGTTTGTGATTGTTAAAATGGACATAAGTAGAATGATCTGTGCAGTTAATCATATGGTAGAGCACTTTATATATACTACTACTGTCTGGACATGACAGATTTTGGTCCGTCTGTGATGTCAGTTAAACTTTCCAACCCACATTCTCTTTCAGGACCAGTGCACATTAAAATTACAAAAAGGCCTTAAAATTTTCATGAGCTTGCTTTCAGTCTTGAATTGAAATGAAATTGATTTAGTTCTCACAGTCCAGCTGCCACTAATGTTTCCTGTCTGTATAGTTAACAGTCAGTGTTTCTATTTTCCTATTTAGGGAAGCTATAATATATTTTCTGTGCGTATCATTATCAGTCACTCGGTTACAAATATTAGGGACACTAAGTGATTTTATGGGAGTAAAATTCCATGTTCAAAGGGTCAATTTTGTATTTGTTTTTTTATTTTACTTTGTGGTTTAAATACTTATATTATCAATATCTGCATTATTTTAATGATATTAAAACTCCATTTATTAATGTATTATAAAAATGTAAAATTAAAAAGTCTCCAGTTACAGAAAAAAAATTAGAATAAAATATAAAAAAAAAATAGCAACAATGTTAAAAACTTTTTGGTTTGCCAGGATATAAATTTCAATATACTCTTTAACATTTTTTTTACAAAATATATATAAAATGAAAAAAATTAATATAATAATACAGCTCTATACTCATATTGTATGTTCACAATTGTCGCATTAGTGTCTACTTCTTGTGTTAGAATGAACATCTGATACTTTCGTTAAACATAAATAACTGTCTGGAGCTATGAAAGAGTATGAACAAGTGAGCAATACAGTGTTCCCCTGTCCAGTCAAACTGATGTGCTGTTCCTCCAGCTGCCTCTGATCTTGATTATGTCTCACTCAGGTATTAATAGCTAATGCTTCAGAAAACAGAAGTGATTTACTATGCTGTTGCCAAACACAAAAGATGACACATCACATCTTTTCCCCATCACTGTGTGTTTCACCACTCAAATCCGTGTGTATAACTTCCACCAGCACTCTTCGACCCGTGTGAGCGGTCACATGCAGAGTTTAATCTGTAGTCTACACTAGTAGGACATCTGTTCTGGTTCTCAGTGTGATAATCACTGTAACAGCTTTAAAAAATTGTGTTTCTAAATGTTAAAGAGGTGGAGTAAACCAAATTAGACAGATAATAGTTTACAGGCAACAACTTAGTAGTGGGCCAGTTTGCCATTCATGATGTCACATAATAGCTCTGGATACTAAATCATACTAAAAGATAATCACATTTAAACAGGTTAAAGAACATCTCGTGGATGACAAAAATCATCACTGTACAAAGGTGATTTAGCTCCTGTCTCTTATGTTAGTTATCCTCATACCTATATAATTAATTGCAAAACAGGCTTGATTTCTTAATGTTTCCTTACTAAATTAGGTAGCCTAATTCAATTAAATTAAATTTGTGAATTATGTGCTACAAAAACAAAATATATCAGTATCCTCATATTCACTCAATAGCATTCAAGTGAATACAACAGAATCAAAATGAGACAAAATTAATATTATTAATATTAATATTAATAGAGATATTAATATTCACGGAGTAAAAAGTGGGACAACTTGCCACACATATCACATAATATGTACAATAAACACCTCGGATCGAACCGTGGCGACACTTTTAAACTTTGGCAAAAATTGCCTATACAAAGATATGAAAACGACTTGAGGCTCACGTTTCCTCGATAAACAGAAAAACGCTCTGCTGCATTGCACCTGTTCAAACACCTGGTGAGACGACATTATAGGTAATGCCACAAACAGCGTTAAAACATACTTACTTGTCAGGGAATATCATCTGACATTGACTTTGGTGCGGTTTAGACTGTTTTAAGATTATGTAACCGATAGAAGAATATAAAGAAGAAACAGACAGTTGAAGAGGAGACAGAATGGGAGCACTGAAGTTCCTGCGTCCATATCAGCGTAAATCCACGTTTATTCCCTCAAGCCGCATACATGAAGCACACCGACATATAAACTGGTGTCCTACCTGCCGCAGCGCTCGCTCGTCAGTATCCCGTGAACTGCAGTCCTGTTACATGGTCAAGAGCAGCTCTGTAGCGCGTGTTCACTGCAGCCCGAGCTCCGCGCGCGAGGCAACCCCCCCACGCGCTCACCGTGTGGAGATGATCATGGCGTGGGCGGAGTGTGCGCTCCCACGGATTCCCCGTGACCGAGTACACACACACACACACTTCTATGCGTCTGCATCGCAAGTGTGCCATAATCTCTCTCTGCGACTGGAGAGGGAATATCCTCAGCATATTTCAGAATCAGCATATGTTGAGTCAGTCAGATAGACAGATAGATGGATAGACAGACAGACAGACAGATAGATATTTTAATGTAGCTTAATGTTCATTATTATTATTTTATTATTTATTTAATGTATGCTATTGCTAGCCTATAGTTTTACTAACCTCTGTTTTCGGAGTCACAATTTGTTGTTTTGTATTGACCCTATTACAAAACTAGCATACAAAGCACTTATAAACTGAAAATAGCAAGAATCTTAAAGCCATTTATGGGGTGTGATTTATCATAATTTATCCAATAAAATTACTAAAATAATTATAAAGTATGTTACAAAGGTGCCATCTGCTGTTTAGTTCAGGTAATGCTTGTTTACGGAGTAAAAAAAAATACATTTAGTAGTCAATTTAGTCTTCACTGTCTGAATTAGTAGGCATAATGAATGTTCATGTGGGCACGTATACGTGTGTGTGTGTGTGTATGTGTGTGTGTGTTTCGCCCTGATATTCCCTTCGTTATGGGGATCACATGTCCCCACAATTACAGTAATACCAGTAAATGTTGACCTTGTGGGGAGAGAATTGAGGAAAGGGAGGAAAATGGCTTATAAACAAATGGGTTTTTTGTTGTTGTTTTTTTGGGGGGAAATCTGAAATAACAAAACTTTCTATTTTAGATTTATATATATAACATATACACTCATACGTACATAATAAAAAAAAATCTAAAACAAAACACTTTATTTTAGACTAATATATATATATATATATACACACTTTTTTATCTAAATTTTTTTCATGATGAGTAGGTTTAGAGGTAGGGACAGGGTAAGGGGATAGAAAATAAAGTTTGTACAATATAAAAATATATGATGTTTGTGTGTTGTTTGTTTATTTGTATGGATATAGTCATACATTAATTACAACAAATTAAGACTTTGAATGTATACAAATATTTATTACAAAACAAAAAAGGATACATTTGTACAAAATAAAAAATAAGATTATTTACAGGTAAAAATGTGTAAAACAAAATAAAAAAATAAACGATTACTGTGAGAACCATGTTTTGACAGGGAATGGTTATGTGTATTTTAATGATAGAGAAGATAATTGTGCAGGAGATGTGGTAAGCAAAGCATCTTGGTTTTGTTTAGTCCTTTTTGTCCCAGGGAACGTCGAATACACCATCTGGACAGCTGAGACAGGGAGCACGGACCTGGAGAACCAAGCCAAAATCAGTATTGCTGCACACAGGTCCACACTGAGTTTTCATGTGATATCCTATATTTTCATGTACCTGTTGTCTGCAAGAGATGTTTGATGCTCTGATCTGATGTCAACTCCAGAGCTTTCTTTCCTTCAGAGTTCCTTGAGGTCCGATCAGCCCCATGCTCTAACAGTAGCTCCACCTCTTTTGCCCCGCCCACCCTGGTTGCAGCATGTAAAGGTGTGTCAAGACCCCGCCCACAATGTACATCAGCACCTGGAGGGAGGCAAGAAGCAGTGTTAAAATTTCCACCCAAATTTTTTATTACCGTATTGAAACAAGCTTATTCTCATTGGCAGTTTTTGTATTATTAACTAAAACCTTGAGATCTTTGATAATCTCTCCTATTTTGCTGCTAATGCTGCTTTTTGATAATCTATTTAATAATGTAACTTTTTATATGCATACTTATACTTTTATGTACATCTAGCACTGTATATACTGTACATGTCTGTGTAGTGTCTTATCAGAATTGCATTGTACTTAGTACCCTGTACATATGACAAGAAAAAAAAGCATGTTTAGTGCTAAACTTACTAAAACTAAAACTGAACTAAAATTTTAAATTAATGAAAGCTACATGTACAAATATATATAAAAATATTAATATAAATTACTAAAACTAAAATGAAACTGTACACTGAAAAAATTCTGCAAAATAAAAGCTAATAAAAATATGAATAAATGCTGGAACAGTATATTAAAAATTACGATGATGATGATGTGTGTGTGGGTTTATTTAATCTATTTACACCTAAACAGAGAAAACATGATCTCTACAGGATATTTTTTAAATTATACTACAGAATGTAATGAACCCTTGAGAACACGCAAAATTAAACACTTTTACTGTAAAATGCATTTAAAAAAATTATATTTCTGTAATGATCGTAATGGCCCTAAAAATTATTTATTACCCTATTAAGAGGTGTGTGTGTGTGTGTGTGTGTGAGAGAGAGAGAGAGATTCTGACCTGAGATCAGCAGGCTCTGTACACATTCTGTTGCCTTGGATTGACATGCACAGTACAGCGCTGTTCCTATGCTGGGAACCTCCGTGTCCACATTCACACCATGAGACAGCAGCAGTTCAACACATGCTGTGTGACCTGAAGCAGATACATAAAGACGTCTGGTTTACTGATATCCCAATGTTTCAGTGCACTGTTAATCCACACAAATCATCATACGTACCTCTCTTTGCTGCTTCATGGAGAGGTGAGCTCTGCAGATGAGCTGGATGGTGGACAGAACTGTAGATCAGAATGAGGCTGACGAGGGCAGGATTTCCACTAAAGCATGCTCTGAAGAGAGGAGTGGCTCCATCAAGGGAGACAGCATTGGCCTGAAGGCATATATAGCCATTTATGCATGTTTATGCAGAAACAATGAGCAAAATAAAGGCTGTAAATAAAGGGGAAGGTATATACATACATCAGCACCATGTTCCAGGAGAAGTTTAGCGCAGGTGAAATGGCCTCCAACACATGCTTCATGCAGTGGTGTGATTCCATCTAATGTAGCCATTCCCACACTATATCCCTGTACACATGCAAACATAAACAATTCATTTCCATTCACAAAAGGGAGTATTCAGTTCATACAAAGTCTGTTTTTAAGGACTGATTTTTGTTATAGTGTAATGACACATATTTAAGTGTCCAGATATTTTTGTGAACTACTGTATTCAGTGTAAAACTTTTTATGGCAGTGTTTCTTCCATCAGTACCTGTGAAAGCAGTCTTCGTAATGGCAGCAATCTTCCTTGTAAAGCAGCATCATGAAGAGGTGTTCTGTCATCCCAGGAATCTAATAAAGCAGAGACATGGACATTTGTAAATGAGGTTTGTGCCATATATACTTTTGTTGTTTTTAATTAAATTAATAATAATGTATATACAGCACTGATCTATAATAGAGACATATATAGATCAGTGATATACAGAAAAAAAAAAATCTCTACTCTACTCCATTATATAGTCAAACGCCATTGACTTCCTCTGTATTTTTTTCTTCCACGCTATAGAAGTCAAAGATCACCATCAACTGTTTGGTTATCAACATTCTTCAAAATATCTTCTTTTGTGCTGAACATTAGAAAATTGAACACATTTGGAACAATTTGTTTCAAAGTTAATGATGACAAATTGTTCATTTTGGGGTGAACTGTCCCTTTAAGAACACATAAAAAAGGATATTATTATTATAGCATTTTTAATTGTTATTCCTTATGCATCTATTATGATTATTTTTGATGATCTTTTAAAATCATTTAATATAAGGCACTTTGAATTACCATTGTGTATAAAATGTGCTGCATAAACAAACTTTGTTTATTAGTGATTCTTATCTTTTAATGATTAAAGGTAAGGTTAAGGATTTTTCCATGAGTATTAGTATTTTATTTATTTATTTTCAGTTTTTGCTATTGTTATATAGTATAGTTAATTGGTGAGCTAGGGGGACTGGAATAGGAAAATGTCCCAGGGCAAAATTTTTTAATTTTAAGCCAATGGTTCGTGAATGTTTTGAGCATGTGTACAGCCCACTGAGTCACAACTCTGACCTCAATAAGAGGTCATATGAACAAACATCCGGAGACTGTTTCATCCCCAAAGTATAACCAATGAACCTACATACAATCCAATATTTTAGAATAAATGTATCCCTTAAAAGCATTTAAAGCTAAGCCAGAGCAAAGGCTTATCTAGACCATTATTTCCTTTTTCTGTTTTCAGTGAGTATAATAACTGAATTGTATGGACTTGCCAATATTATCATATAACATCTTTCTCAAGGTCCAGGCGTGACAGTTCAGGGGATATCACAACAACAACAAAAATGTAACGAAGAGAAAAGAGACCTTGGTCCTTACATCTGACTGCTAAAAACATTCAGGAAGAGGGAGAACAACAGAGGTAGAGGATGAAAACTTACCTGCCATTAGTGTATTACACACATGTCCTCCATACAACTGAAACCTGTGATCCCATGGCTTACTCCAGACATTCACTTCAGCATGAACCACAGCCATCTATAAACCTCACAAGAAGACACCTCAGAGACCTCGCAGGAAGAGAACAATTCAGATAGTAGCACAGAGAAACTCTTCAGAGTTTATATGGCCTTCAGAGAAACAAAAACCCCCCTTGGCAAGAATGCACCTCCCACTGTTATCAGTATGTCCTTGTACCCCCATCTCCTTAAACTTGAGAGGTGAGCATCCCCCGCATAAACACATCCCCTCAAAATGAGTCAAAAACATACAAAACCCCTTTAACCAGAAACAAAGTCAAGACAATTTATATTAATGCATTTAACAGACGCTTTTATCCAAAGTGACTTAAAGTGCATTCAGGCTAATGGTTTTTACCTAACATGTGTTCCCTGGGAATCGAACCCACAACCTTTTGCACTGTTAACACAATGCTCTACCAAGGAGCCACTATAAATTCATCTTATTTTTAATTGCAAACTTTGATCTACAACCTCAAAAACAGATATGATTTTGCATAGACCGCAAGGCAAAATAGCTAAAACTTAAAAAAGACAATGAGCCACGAACCTAAGCCAATTTAACTGCAAATGTAATGGTGATATCTGCCACTCCAGCAAAACATTTGCGTGCAGTGTTATGCAGGAACAGGACCGTCCAAGCTGGATAGGGAGGCTATTGAATGTGCATGTGTGTGAAAGCAGTCAGAACGGGTGATAAGTGTGTGTTAACGATTCCTGGTATAGCCTTGAATGGGTGAGGGTGTGTATTATCTGTCCTGTTCGGGTGTTAGCATAAGATTCCTGTTATCTACAACAGAAACAACTACTTTACCATAATGTACCAAACTTATACTCAACAGTTGCACTTTTCAAGTAGAATTTTACATAGATTTTAGATTTTGCATGACCAGAATCCCAATAGCACCCACAAATGCATTCATATCAACATAAAAAACATAAAAGAATGTATACTTACGGTATTGTAAGAAAGTTTATTGCAGATTGTGTCAACAAAAATAATTCAAGTAGTATTTCAGGTAGGATGAGCTTTTGTGCATTATAATCATTTTCACAAAACTCACAGTGAAGGTCAATATAAAACAAGTGCAAAGAAAGCAGGTTTGAAATGTATAGCACCCAAAATCAAATGTGAACTGCAAAATCTGCCCATAAAAAAAGCTATTTCAGTAAGAACAAGTATAAAGACAAACAAGCACTTTCACATCCAAAAAAATGAACAGATATGATTCATCTTACATTTCACACCTCCACTAGAGCACATGAAACTCTGTTTGGCATTAAAACTTTTAGTTCAGCTCATTTATATCAGTTTAAGTCACATCTATACCATACAGATGTGCTGTTAGAAGTATGTGCAGTTAAATGTAAAGGTGATACAGGAAAAGCTGTCTCTACACGTTAAAACATATTGGTGCAACAATTTCATCCGGTTTATACTATTTTCTGATGGGGGTTCAGTTAAAGGCAGCTTTTCAGTGTGCAAAAGCAGGTGCTGGACTATAGGAGTGCCTGAAGATAACTTTTAAAAGCTTTCTCTTCACCTGAGGTCGCTGTTTTATACATGAATGTAAACAGTAGTCAGCTCAGTTTTGATGTACCACAGTACAATATGACGTACCGGTACAACGGGTTTAGTTTAGTTCATTACTTGCATCCTTACCCTTCTAAATAAAGTCCATCATGAGACTAATGTGAGGACATGTTAGATTATTAATCCTGACACAGCTGAGTGTAGTGTTTTACTTTCTTCTTACTAAGCTGCTGTCCCGTTCGGCTGTGGGGACCTGATGAGTCTATAGCAACATCAATCAGATGATCTGGGCGGAGCCACTGCAGGAGAAGCAGGAAGAGGAAGCTAATAACAGCAAAAAAGGAGAAAATCGAGCCCGCCACAGCACCACACTGAGACCACAGTCTGTGCAGTCGCTCAGAAAATGGCAAAACGGGCTCCCTGCACACCCGATTATACACCTGAAACACACAGAGAGAGTGGGCTCATAACACAATTATTCTAATAACATTTGATAATAAAATACCTTTCAAAAGCTTGGGGTCAGTAAGATTAATTTATTTTAAAAGAAATATATACTTTTATCAGTAAGGGTGCATCACAAAGATCAAAAAGTAATTTTTAATGTTGCAAAAGATTCCTTTTTCAAATAAATGTTGTTGTTTTTTTTCTATTCATTTCTATTCATTAAAGGGGGGGTGAAATGCTATTTCATGCATACTGAGTTTTTTACACTGTTAAAGAGTTGGATTCCCATGCTAAACATGGACAAAGTTTCAAAAATTAAGTTGTACGTTTGAAGGAGTATTTTTGTTCCAAAAAAACCTCTTCCGGTTTGTCACAAGTTTCGGAAAGTTTTTTTCGAGTATGGCTCTGTGTGACGTTAAATGGAGCAGAATTTCCTTATATGGGTCCTAAGTGCGCGCTCTTCTGCCAGAAGAGTGCGCGCTCCTGTATAGCAGAGCACTGAGAGCACAACAGACATTCACTGATCAGAGCGAGAGTGTCGCGAAATGTCACAAAAGGAGTGTGTTTTTGGTTGCCAGGGCAAGACAACCCTGCACAGATTACCAAAAGAGAAACAGCATTAAGGGACCAGCGGATGGAGTTTATTTTTACAGAGCATCAACGGAGTTGTGCAAGTGTTTTTGTTTGTTCCCTGCATTTCGGATTGCACATCGTTTATTTCTTAAGGATAATGCTGTCCCAACGGAAAAGGGTCACGATCGTGTGTTGAAACCACATGCGGTGAGTAAAACTGCTTCAAATATCTCTGTGTTGTTAACTTAGCTATCAGCGAGTAAGCACATCAAGTAAACAACATGCAATGTTGTCATCAAACTGCACTTTCCACATGTACAGCTTAAAAAAAAAAAAAAAAAAAAAAAAAAAAAGACGACATAAAGTGGAACTTAGTCATTTTCCAAAACCGCTAAGCAAATATATACAGTTTCAGTACATACCACACAGAGACGCATTTGCTGATGCTGCTCTTGTTAAATTTCAGCCTCTGGATCTGTGTCACAGCTTCCACATGCTCTCAACTCAAAAGCCTACTCGCGCTCGTGATTCTTTAGCTCCGCCCACACGTCACGCCTCCAGCCGGTCGTGTTTTTCCGGGAAAAATCGGTACAGACTATCTTTCTCTTATAAATATAATAAAAATAAAGACTTTTTGGAGTTATGAAGGATGCAGTACTACTCTATAGGTACTCAAGATTAACAGGATATTGAGTGAAAACGAGCATTTCACCCCCCCTTTAAAAGAATCATGAAAAAAAACTGAATCAGGTTCCAGTTTCAGCCTTGATGAGCATTAAAAGACTTTACCAATCGTTTTTTAAAGTTACCCAACAAATGTACATCCAACAAATAATTCAAACTCGCCTTTTCTGTGCGCTCGGCAACGTTTCTCCAAGTGTACAGTGTTCGGACCTTGCGGTGGATGGTGGCAGGAGACGCCACATTTCCTGTGCGTATTCTCGCAATAACAGTTTCCAAGCCATCACAAAGGGAACGGACTGATGGTTCACACAGAGTCACCAACTCATCAGGGAGGACTTCAGGTATTCCTCCAACACGGGTGCTCACCACCTGTACACACACAGACACACAGAGCAGTGATCATGTAGATTTGATCACTGATGAACATTCAAAAATCTGGCTATTTAGATATTTTCAATTAAAGAAACTTACAGCATGGAAACCATCAGGGCTGCGATTGTAATGCACATTTTGTCAGTAAAATCGGTTCTGTGATTAGCAGTAAATCTCCATCACCTGTTTTCAGGTGGAGCAGCATTTACTACACACAGCCGTAGTTCTCTGACAAGCTATATAAAATGTAGTTGTGTGTTTATTAGTCACGTTTAATCAATGAAAGCAGATAAATCTTCTGTTTATTCAGCTGCATCCTGGTTTTCTTCTTCGGGGCATATTTGGATTTTCAGCACGAGAGCTCCCTCTGGATTTTGGATGTAGATTTACCATTGATCACAGAACCGAGCTTCACTGAAAGATACGCATGACAATCACAGCTTCTGCCTAATAGCGATTTACTGCCTTTGCTATTCCATTTTCAATTAATTGTGCAGCCCTAGAAACCAGTTAATCATACATTTAAAACATGTATGCATCTAACATATATTGTGCATAATGTCACACAATATTATTTTGCAAAACTTGCAATCAACATGATATGTCAATAGCAACCTATTTTACATATTAATAGAAAACCCCCACATACCTGCAGCCCACAGCTGGCTCCTTCCACTATAGCCATACAGAAGGCCTCGGTGAGAGAAGTGTTGAGAAAGATATGACCCTGAACAAGAACATCCCTCACATCTTTATGATCCAGAGCTCCCAGCAGACGGACCCTTTATATACATAACAATAAGGGAGAGTAAAGAATTTACAAAAAAACTCTATCTAGAGATAATTTCTCATGCCCACTGACTTTCATACCGGTCATGAAGTTGATATTTTTCTCGAACCTCTTCAAGTATGATTCTTTTGGGTCCCTCTCCACCAATCAGAAAGCAGAGATCTGGATGCTTTCCACATAGTTCAGGAATGATTCCACTTAGTAAATCAATCCCTGCGAAACAACCGGCGAACAAATCACAGGGTCAATGAGATGAAAGATAAGAAAACCTTAAGTAGCTTGATATTAGCTATGTTTATTTGTTTTGTTACTTTTTTTTAAAATAACCCCCCCCCCACCCCCCCCACCCCCAAAAAAATTTTTTTTAATTTGATTTACTCTTACATGTATTCAAGGCGTATTTGCGTATTTATATATATTTATTTTTGCTACTTCACAATAAATTTTTTGAATCATTAAATTAACTTTTCTTAGCATTACCCCCAAACAGAACTAGCATATAATCAATACATTATTCTGTAGTGCAAATAAAAACCAAAACCATCCTCAAGCTACCTTTCCTGTAAACCAGTCGACTGATGACCACAATTGTAACCTTGCTGTTGTCCCGGCGACAGGGGTCAGGGGTGAAGTCAGTGGGGTCGACAGCATTAGGGATGACAGAGACGATCTCGGGGTCAAGAGCGGCTCGCAGTACAGTGTTCTCTTTACTAGTGAACGACACACACACAATATGATTGGTGTCACACAGAGAGACAGTCAGCAGCTTATTGGTCAGTACAGAGCTCAGGTCCGCAAATCCAAAGAGAGAGTGATCTGTGAATACGGTGTTGAGTCCCATAGTCTTGGCATGGAACAAAGCATCATGGGCCATCGCAGAGAAGGAGCTGTGGGCGTGCACGATTGTGATGCGTTCACGCACGAACACAGACCGGAGTAACGGCAAACTGTGAAAGCAGGTGGTCGCTGTGGACTGATTATACATGACCTTTAAAGAAAAAGACATGGGGATGTTAGTGGCAAGTGTGATATGTATGAGACTTTAAACTAATGTAGTATACTGTAAAACACACCTGCAGTGGGAGATAATACACCTTCAGTCCACTGGTCAAGTAGCGAATCCCACGACGGTCTCCGTATGCATGAGTTGCGATCACGACCTTATGGCCCTTCTCTATGAGGCACTGTGAGAGCTGGTAGATGTGACTCTCCACACCACCCATGTTTGGGTAGAAGAAGTCTGACACCATACATATCCTGTGCTTCATGCCCAGCTCATGATCAGTGTGCCGCAGTGTGCTGCTGGAGGAGTGTGTGTCCACAGATGAAGGGGTTTTAGGGGCATGAGTGTGACCTCTCTTCCTGTGGACCATGGTGATGTGAAGTCCTCCGTGCTCTCTCATTCAAAAGTAGAGATGCACCTCAGCACAAGCCAGACACACTATATAGACTGCAGTGTATTATGGCTGAAAACTTTACTATACAACACTGTAACTGCACTCACCATTACTGATTATGGTGATGTGACAAAAGAGATTTGATTCAATAGACGGAGACTTAATAGACAAGCGGATGAATTAAAGAATCTTGAGTTTTACGAATTTAATACACTCTTCGTACATTAGCTCTACGTGTCATTTACAGGAATAACACTAAAATACAAAAATAACTCTCAGTCAGTCGCTAGCTGTTAACATATGAGACTGAATCCTCAACGAATGAACAAACACTGTGGAAAATGTGCGCTTGATCTAGACACATATTTAGCACATCTTAAATCCATTGTTAATTCGTGTCATGTTCTGCCATCATAGAAATTAAAAATAGCATTTTTTTCTGGAATAAAACACAAGCAAAAGAGCAGTTCATCACGTCCACTTCCGTGGTTTAGGGAGTTTTTTCTTCATGGGGTAAAATAATTCAATGCGACGGTAAGTGCTTCCCTCTACAGGACACTGGCTGCGTCCGAAATCGAATACTTCTCTACTATATAGTATGGAAAAAGCAGTATGCGACAAATTAGTATGTTTGAATCTTTTGCGTTCATAAAAGAGTAGGCGAGAATTGCAATAACTCTCGCGAGATTCAGTTGTACGTATACTTAATTTGCGTTCTAATATGCCTACTCACCTACTATATAGTAGGGAAAAAAGAGTATGTGAAGAAAGAAGTACGTTCGAAACCTTGAACCATAAAACAGTAGGCGAGTAATCCCCGGATGTCCTACTGCTTCAGCGAAGACTCTGAAGGGTTCATCGAGGATACTTTTCAATCCCAGAATGCCACGCGAAAGGGATAAATCGTCATCGAACGTGAAGTAGAGCATTATATGAGTATTATAAAGCAAAACACGGTTCCCATGTGATAAAATCGTATTTGTTGAGCTACTGTAGAGTAAGCTGTTGATTTGTCAGTTGACTGTCTACATTGCTTTAGATGAATGTAAGTAATGTAAATAAATAAATCTACATTAAGTAAACATAAGTTATCTATTTCATTTGACCATTAGTATTGTTGATAAATTGTGGAGCTCTTGTGTTGGATAAAGTGAGTGAGCACATCAGCATCTAGCTCAACATGTAAATGCAGTATATCACAGATAAATGACAGAGGAGACTAACTCTTGTCTGGATGTTACAGGGACAGATCAGACACATGTGTGTTCATCTGCTGCAGAGAGACTGATAAAGAAATGCTGCCATAAAAGATTCTCAGTGAGTACACTACAGTCATCAAACATCTTTTAGATCTTAAGTTGTAGTTTATTAATAAACAGTTATTACAGCACTTTTCTGATTCTTGTTTGCTGTACATTTGATGCAGATCTTTTGTGGTGGAGCAGGTGACAGCAGCATCTGTGGAAAAAAACCTGAAAGAAAAATCTAAAGTAAGATCATTCTGTTACTTCTAATACAGAAATGAAACGACACTGTGCTGTTAAAATGACTGCTTTTGTTTTGTGTTTGTGCATCTTTATAGGATCTGAAATGTCTGCAGACTGCCGTGTGCACTGAGGATGAAGAAGATGGAGTGTCATGGGTGAAATACTCCATCACTGCATCTCCTCTTGTTTTCTCATCAGGGCCAGATGCTGCTGTGGTCTCTTCATCTTCAGTGACCCCAGAGCCAGCGAGAACATCTAGAGAAAGACCAAAAGACACTGAGGATGTGAGATTGGTCAAGTTTGTTCTGCTGGTTTCTGTTCATACAACATTATTCAATAAAGCCTGAGTTTCAGAAGTTTCTAAAGTATCATCAAATAATGTCACAAAGAATCTGAAAGTCAGGCTCCATTGACTGATACTGTATGGACACAAACCAGCAGGAGAAACCTGACCAACATCACCTTTTATGTTCAGGCAAAGGATTGAACAGAATGGAGGCAAGTCATTAATGACTGAATTTATATGTTTAGATGACCTGACCCTTTAAAATCCAAAATAGAAACTGTATTAAATGTATGCATGTATTAATATTATAGTAGAACATTGAAGAAAGAAAGCTTTAAGAAATAAGCAGCTTTATTTAGCATTTTTCTGCCCAAGACACAAAAAAAGCATTCACAAAATTCACATTTACATGTATTGATTTGCCAGACACTTTTATCTGAAGTGACTTACAGTGCTGTTATTACAGGATCTCAATCCCTCTGGAGTCACCTGGAGTAAAGACACACCGGTGGAGATTGATCCAGAAACCTTCTGCTCACCAGTCCAGTTCACTACACCACAGAAATAATGTAGCTATAGCAAATTAACATGCAATTGTAAAAATGTAAAATTAAATTCAGCAATAAATAGAATGCTGACAACATGATATAAAGTGTTTTACTCTGTGTAAATGTTTTACAGGTAGTCATGCTCATGGTGAGCAGACACAGATGTTTGGAGCAGACACAGCAGCAGTCAGATCGTGCCACACATGTTCTCCTGCTCTTGTTCAGGGTTGTGTGTTTCAGGGTCTTCATCGTGGTCTTCCTCATCCTCTCTGTGCACTCAGACAAGGACTCGATGTCCCTCTCTCATCATGATCAGATTCAGTCTGACTGCAGCAGTGAGGGACCTGATGGACGGATGTGGGTTCACCGTCTGTAAACATTCAAGAACAGAACAATGTCTGAATAAAGCTTTATTTCATCGGTTGTTGACTTGTGTTTATTTATTGTGACGGTTACTTTTATTTATTATTTTAATTGTTTATTCATGTCTCCTGTTGCTGTCAGTAAATAAAATATAACCTAATTGTTTTATTAACACATACATTAATTCATTACTTGACTGAATATTTAGATGTATTCATCTTGGCTGAATTTGTCTAGTGTGAAGTTATGCATAGATATGAAAAAAAAAAAATTACAATTTGTTTTACAAAAAAAAATATAGAATTATTAGTCACCATTTATCATTAATATTGTTGATAAGTGTTGGGGTGGGCTAGAAATGCTTTCTGAGGTAATCTTAATTTTTAAGTACTAATACTTACATTTTTCAAGTGTAAAATCAACATTCTTCTCCAGAGGCGAGATCTTCAAGCAAGCTGATCAACGTCTTATTTGTGCAGATATTACAAATACTGCAAAAGCTGAGGAAAACCGTACGAGGTAGGGTTGTGGAGTTATTGATGCTACGAAGGGTTTAATCTTCAAGGATTAAACTGTGGGTCATTTCAATAGAGTTAAAACAATAACAACACAAATATATTGGTTAAACTACATTAGCAATAAAAGGGCATTTGTGTATTCAACAAGATCACAAAAAGGAGCAAATTGCATCAACATCAAAATATTTAGGTAGTAAATATTAAACCTGTAGCAGTCAGTCATATATTTGAAGTTGTTGCGCTTGTTATAACGTCATAGGTCACATGATAACGTAAACATGGCGGAATTAATTCATACTCAACGAGATTTGGCTGTAGAGTACGTACTCTTTTAGCGCTCGTTAAGTAAGTATTTATTGAAATGTAGTACCTACTCGTTAAGTATGCGATTTCGGACGCAGCCACTGACAAAGAGCTAAAAGTTTGATTCCTGTCAGAATAATAATAATAATAATAATAATAATAATAGCTAATAATAATAACAAAAAATAATAATAATAATAATAAATACGTTTAGGTAAGTACTTTAAGACATTGTTTCATAAATCATATTTTTTGCTTTGCCGCACAATTTAATCTTGGTTTCTTCCATAACCACCAGTCTCACTTAATCCTCAAAGCTCAACTGCATCTTTCATAATCATGGTATATAAATGTAAATGAACAATACAGAGTTCAAGAATCAATACAATATATTTTCCTTTTGTTCTTGAAGCCAATGTAATTTTGGATCCAAACAGAGCCAACCAAGATCTCCTATAGTCTTTGAAGATGGAAAAAAGTGAGAGCAAAATAATTTACAGGTCTCAGTCACTGGCATGGAATCAGCTCCTCATGGGTATCACAGTGAACACAAAAACAGGGCACTGGAATCGGCTCCTGCAGCTGGACCCTTTGATGGCTTTGACTGAACCAGACACTAAACTGGACCTGCCAACACCCTCTAAAATGGGAGTTAATCTGGACATAGAAGAGGGCCACATCTCTTTCTATGATTCAAAGAGAGGAAGACATACTCACACTTTTAACATAGATTTTAAAGAAACAGTAATTATTCACCCAGGGTTGGGCACTGTTGAGACAGAGTGTTATGATTTCATAGGAAAATATGTGGTAAAACACATTTCACTTACTTCTACTTAATCCTAAACATGTAGGTTTATCCTAAACATTTTACAATAAGTATTTTGCTTATTTTATTGAGTTTTAATGAGAAGTCAAAATGTTACAATAGGAGTTAAGATCGTGTTTGTACAGATTTTTATGTATAGAAGTGTTACATATACATACATACATACATACACATACACATATATATATACGTGTGTGTGTGTAAAAAAAAAAAAAACACTTGTAATTTGAGGCTACTTTTTCACAAGCCATTATTCAAATGCAGTTCTTTCCAAATTCTAAACACAAGCATTCATTTTACTGTCGTGTTATTGTTCTATTTGTTCACTAAATCAGTTACAACAGATTATCTATACTTGTGATATATAAAGCAATAAATACATACAGCATTACAAGAAATATATTGTAATCCCTAGTCTGCCCTACAAGGAAGTAGAAATATGGCAAGCTTATAATAGCCTATTATTTACTCTAAATAAAGTTCCAGGTAAAAAAATTTCCCCCCAGAAAGTTCCTGCTCGTGAGGTTTCACTGAAATTACCCGGAACAATTGTACCAGGAACTTTTACCAGGAAATGATTTTCCTCCCTGACCTGTTTTGTGTTTCTATCTTATAGCCTAAGCATGCAAAGAGTGCTCCCTTTAAATTTATTAAAAGCTCTCACTCATTCATTACAATCTAACAAAGTAAACAATAATAATAATAGTTCAAATTAAACGTGACTACACGATTAAACTGTTTTTTTTTTTTTTGTTGTCCGGGGCTATATGCCCCCGGTAGGGTCTCCCAAGGCAAACAGGTCCTAGGTGATGGGTCAGACTAATAGTGGTTCTTTAGCCCTTTATGAAAAATGTAAAAACAAGGACCGTGACGTCGCCTGGAGCCAAGCTCGGGGCGGGGGCTCGAATGGGGGAGGAATTATAAGGGGCTGGTGCATTGTGGATCGGGCATCGGTTGAAGGCAGGGGCCCGACGACCTGATCTCTGTACACGGAAACTGGCCTTAGGTACGTGAAATGTCACCTCACTGGCAGGGATGGAGCCTGAGCTTGTGCAGGAGGATGAGAGGTACCGACTTGAGATAGTCGGGCTCACCTCCATGCACAGCTTGGGCTCTGGAACCACCCCCCTTGAGAGAGGATGGATCTACTACTCTGTAGGGCTGGTGTGGGGTTGCTCATAGCTCCCCAGCTAAGTCGCCATGTGTTGGAATTTACCCCAGTGAACGAAAGGGTCACTTCCTTACGCCTGCGGGTCGGGGATAGGTCTCTTACTGTCATTTGTGCTTATGGGCCAAATGGCAGTGTAGAGTATCCGGCCTTCCTGGGGTCTCTGGGAGGGGTGCTGGAAAGTGCTCCGACCAGGGACTCCGTAATTCTACTGGGGGACTTAAATGCTCACGTGGGCAGCAACAGTGATAGGGGTGTGATTGGGAGAAATGACCCCCCCGATCTGAACCCGAGTGGTGTTCTGTTATTGGACTTCTGTGCAAGTCACAGTTTGTCCATAAGTGCTCGTGGCACCAGGACACCCTAGGCAGGAGGTCAATGATTGACGTTGTGCTCGTTTCTCCTGACTTCCAGCAGTATGTCTTGGACACTCGGGTAAAGAGAGGGGCAGAGCTGTCAACTGATCACCACCTGGTGGTGAGTTGGATCCGATGGAGGGGGAGGAAGCTGGACAAACCTCTCTATGGAAATCAGGCAAAAATGGAAGGCTTATCTGAGCTGGAGGGCTATAGTCAGAAAGATATCCTTGAAAGGGAACCGCCTTTAATACGCCTATCAGGAACAACTTCATGCAACCCCATAATTTCACCACAAAAAGAAATGATCAAAAAACGAATAAGAAATATGTCACTGGAAAAGCGGCCGTTTGTTTGCATGCTTTGTTAAATATTTAAATCCAAATGTTTTACTATAATAAGGTGATGCATCATAATTTATTTATTTATCACGATTGAAAATTAGTCACAGAAATAAAGCGTTATGAACATAGCCTGCTAATTCAGTCTAGTATGTTTCTGTTTGTTTGTAGTCACACAATACATCACATTTGGAAAGAATTATAATTTCTATATTTTTAAAAAGCTCCCGAACAACAACAAAAAAAAAACATTATATATTAGGACATATGCTACGCGGAGCTAAACTCTCGAGACGAGACTTATGACATAAAATATGTTACTAAATAAATACACGATTGTGATAGAGAATAAGAAGCTGACGTCTGATTTCTTCAAGCGGCCGCATTTACCATGTTTACTATGCATAGTCTATTGCATCGCAATATATCGCAATATTGCATATTTTAAAACGTTTTAATGCTGTGATATCAGCTGCGCTATTATGACAGGTTCTGGGAAATTATGTGATTCCAGTTAAAGCCCACGAGTAAGAGGAAGTTGGTTAAGCGCCACCCGCAGTTGAAATATATTGTGGTAACTGTTCGGTATCCAATAGTTTCTCAAGCGCTCGTCTGTCTGAAATAGCCTACGATATAAGAATATAAGGATAAGAACATATGATGATTTTGAAGTGTATTCGGAACCAACATGATTCGCCAAGGAAGGGTAGGCTACGTCAATGAATAATGACCTCCTATGTGGTAATGGAAACATGTAGCTAGCCTATTCATTTAAACTAAGTCAACTATGACCGGTCATTCATTTGGCTTAACTTTCTTATTCAATTCGCAGATATAAATGCTAATATGATACTTTTTACTTTTAAAGGACGGGATGTCATGTCCACATGGAAAACTAAAACTAGTTGTGAGACTGTTCAAATAGAATATGATCGTATGTCTGAACCGTTCATAAAGCCCGAGTTGTCTACTACAATAGTAAGTTTTCATCATGAAACGTCTACGTCTATTGGTATTATCTGAATGTGTGCATAGTTTTTGGTTTGTTTGTTTATGGAAAAACATGAACAGACATGGAGGGCTGTAACTTTTTCAATTTATTTTAACCCAATTTTATCTATATGCCCTGAAGATGGTCGTTTGACCAAAAGCTTGGTGTTTAAATTTGCTTTAAGGATTCAAGTGTGCAGACAGTTTATCTATTGACATTTTACCCAATTTTATCTAACAGGTAAACAGGTTAAGGGATACATTAGGATCACAGGAGACATTTCTACAGGTATATTTACATTGATTTAGTTACTAATTAAATAAGCCTATACATTCAATATGCTTTGTTTTGAATAACAGTTATAGCTAAATGCATGTGTCTATCACTTTGTATCCACACAGAAGCAAAACAACTTGGACATTTTCAAGATTATAAAAGACCTAGCAACACAGTTAAACAGAGTCACAGCAAAGGTAAATTAGGCTACACATTGTTTCTGCTGATAAGATTTCATTCATATAGAAAATAATCTGGACAGCTAAATTATGAGGAACTGAGCGATTATCTTTGGCATCCTTCTTGTCTAGACAGTGAATGAATAACCCCTTCTGCTATTTGATATTTCAGGTTTCTGGAAAGCCCCAATCTTTTAAGGTGGTGGATGACTTGAGTTTAGATGAATGTAAAGGTTTTATTTTCAGATGGTCTAAAGAGCTGAAATGTTTGAAGTCAAAATACAAGAACAACATTGGCAAGGTAAAAAGTTACTCGAGATCTCATGTAAAAAAAAAAAATACATTTGGAATTTTTTATGTTTTTTTTTTTCATAGAATTTCAAATGTATTGGAATTTATGATTTGTGTTAAGGTCATGGACGTGTTTATTTATATGTAAAATGAAATAAAAATGACCAAAGGAGCCTCTGTAATTAGTCCCTTTGGTTTATTTTAGCTAATTATTCCTGATAAATATTTAATGCATTCAAAACCACAACTAGTGTATCAGCCTCAGCTGTATCTCTTGAAATGTAATATAATTGCAGAAAAGTTATTACAGGTACAAGAAAAAGATGAGTTGTAAAGTTCTTATCATTAAAAAAAATTTGGTATCTCATCAGATTTCCACTGTTGAGAAATTCAGGAGTCTGGAAGCTTTGAACATCAAAACGCATCAAGATCAGAGCCTGAAAAATGCTCTAAAAGATTTTCAGTGGTTAATTCATGTTTTGCAGTCACTTCCAAAGGTCAGTGATAAGAAAAAAAGCTACATTACTTGATCATAAATTTTAATCCTGTGCATATGAAAGAATATTTGACTGTCTTTCACATTTCTTTCTTTTCATTTAGTACTCAGTGTGTGAAGAAGGACAAGCTGGAGTAGAACTGTTGAATCTTTACAGACAATGGAAAAAAGGGCAGCTGATCAACATGCTTCCAATTATGGACTTTATCATGAAGACATTACTTAAGGAAAAGGTATACTGAGATCTCGTTTCTACAGGCACATTCGTATATCAGAAACATGAAAAGTAAAATATGCAGAAAACCTTTATAGTGGTCAGAATGAGGGCGAGAGAATTTGTTTCAGAGCATGTCATTTAAAAATCAAGAGACTTATAGAGACTGAATCAAGAGGCCCAAGATCTGACTGCTGTTTGAAAACCACTTCAACTGTTTTCATGTAAAACGTACTCTAACTGGAATGGCAAACTTTAAACATATTGTGCATGTTATATTCATGCTTTCCACACTGGAAATCCAACCATTGAGTGCCATAGATGATCTAACTTTTATGTTTTTATTTTTATTTTAAAGATTTAATTTAAAGGTAAGGTAAAGGAACAGGGTTAGGGTTAGGTACAGAAGCCTCAACAAAAAGGTTAGGCATTTATTTTACATAGGTGTTACTTTCACACTTAAATGTGTCTGTGGTCCCCTTTATAAGAACAAGAAACTGAGCATTTACAAGAAAGGGCGAGATTAAATACTTCCTTCATATAGAAAGAGAAACATTTCATCATCTGGAAAGCATATTATTTTTAGTTACAGTATATTTTCTTTCTATTTCTAGATTGACAATCATCATTTGAACGGTATCTCCATACCACAAATATTACAGCTCTCGGCATCATTACATGTAGGCAAAAAAAGAAAACATTGAAAGTTTTAAAAGACGTATGACTGATGATAATAATTTTTTATCTATAAAGAATACTTAAATTATAATAAAAACCTTTAAATCATGGCAGACTCATTTATATCATATATACATCCCTTTGAATGAATTTTAACACATTTAAATATGTGGGTTATGTATGTGGATGTTTTTTGTAAATAAATACACTGTGTAGTATCATTTGTATGTTGTTCATGCAGGCATGAACAGAAGATATCTTGTGAACAGAAACAAAGATGAACAGACACTCTGTAGAAACAGTTTTTGTAAATGTATGACTATGATCCTAATTGTGTCAAATTTGCAAAATATGTGTCGGAAGAAGTTGCAAACACCCACAATGACACACGGTTACTAAACCAAAATATCTTGACTCATTTCATGTTTTCTCATGTTGGTCTGAAGAAGGCTTGTTTTGGATCTTCTTCAAACAGCTGTCACACCTGACCTTTTACCTTAATTTTTTTTTCTTCTTTTAGATTAGATTAGATTATGACCACTAGAGGTCGCACATGTGTAATTTTTGTCCAATTCCACAATGTCACGTATTGTTACACGTTTTACGCAAATACAATTTTATTACACTTAAAAAAATTAATTGTTGATGTCAGATATCGTTGTTGTTCATGGGCAGGTTGAAAACGTATTTGAATACAAACAGCACAACTGTTCATCACTCAGTGTGGTAGCTATCTTTATTTAGGGTCTTCAAAAAAAAAAAAAATAAATAAAAATAACCCGGGTATTACACACATCATAAAACCCCATTTTGGTTGTTGTACAGTTCATATAAATATTAGTCCTGCTACCTGCAATCAAACGCTACAAATTCTCAAACTTCTCAATTACAATATTCTGTAGTTTTAATTTACTTTATATCAGAAGTCCAGATGTTACTGAAAAGGAATGTAAATGTTGTAAACAAATTGATTGTAGATTTATAAACAATAACACAATGATTATGGTCCAGGATAATCATAAAACAATAACAGGCAAATGTATAGATTAACATAAATATTCAAAGCAATAGACAGTTTTTTCAGAATGTCACTGATCATCTTGCATTGGATTTACGATATAAGAAATTTAATAAATAAAGAAAAGGTCTTTTTGAAAAGTAAGAAAAAAAAAATCGAATTATGTTTGAAGGTATGTCCCTAGTAATGTTCCCTGTGATAAATAAGATACTACTTTTAGTAGAAGATTGTAATTTGTTATTGCCATAATCTCTACAAATCATTCATTGTTCTTGTACCTTTGCCTTTCTTTTTAGATGAACTTGTGTGTAAAACACACACACACACAAACTTGTGTCCAGAACTCCTAGGTGGTTACAAGAAATTCATAATATGTTTTTTTCTCATACAGTATGGGCCTTTATACATGAAGTATATACATTCAATAAGGGGGATAATTCATACTTGGGGCATTTCATGACATGTTGAAAACCCCAAGAAAACATGTTTGTCCAATGATTCACCTGATAATGTGGCACTTGGGAATTTGGGGATTTTTCTGTCAAGTTTCTGCTTGTTGTTCAGTCATATTGTTAGATCATCTGACCTGGCTCTGCTGCTACCTTTGCTGAGACGACTTAATGATCTTGTTTCCTCTGTTTTGTCTAGTTCCAGAGGTGCAGGTGATACATCCAACATCTCCTCTGTGGCCTTCATTTCTCCAGAATACTCCTCCTCCTCTAGGCCTCCAGTTTCCACAGAATCCTCTTTTTTCCCTGACCCATCACACTCCCTAGAGACTTGGACCTCTTCTGGATCCTCTATCTTCAAGGAGATCTCCACCTGTTCAGTGTCAGCAGCAAGTCCTACAGCTTTATCTAGAACCTCCTCACCTTTACTGACTGCGGCATCAAAAGGTCTAACTTCATTCAGATTTTCTAAAACTTCATTCTTGCCTGTTTGTAATACATCTTCTAAAGCACAACTTCTTCCTACATCCACTAGACCCTCTAGAGTTTCACCCTTTCCTATATCTACCACTTCCTCTGAAGGTTTGGCCACTTCTGAGTCTACTACATCCTGTTGAACTTCATCCCCTTCCATATCTTCTACACCCCCCTTAGCTTTGCCCTTTCCCATATCCACTTCATCCCCAATGGGCTCTATGTCAGGTAAATTTGACCCTGCTACCTCCCCTAAAGCCTCAGGCTCTTGCTCCCCCTCAGATATTTTAGACATGTCCAGATCACCAGTAATCACCTTTTCCAAAATGTCTTCATTAACAAAAGGCTCAATTTCACATAGTTCCCTCTCTTGGTCATACACCTCAACTGCTGTCGCTACCTCAAGCACATCAGGTAAACTCCCTTCTTTCCTCAACTCTTGGACCTTAAAGGTGTTATGCTCTTTTTCCCCAGTTTCCTGTAAGTTTTCCTTCTCTTCTTCTGCTCCTGAAAGTCTTTCTTCCTGTGTTGGCTCAGCATCTATTAAGCTACTCTCCATCGCTGACTTTTCCTCAGTCACCTCTCTACAGGCCAGTTCTCCTAGATCTATATCCAAACTCTCTTCAAGTGATATTAAATATGTTTCCTCCACACTTTCCCCTTCTGAACGCTCCTCCAGTACTTCTGGGAAAACTGTTGGAGATTTTAAGCTGTCCACCTCATCTCCTTCCCGAAGTGGTTCTTGTGGTGGAAGCTTTGGTAGTGTCTCTGTGACCTGAATGAAGGAGGGTTGAGTCTCATCGCATATGATTGTCTCCTCTACAGGTGGCGCTGTTGGCATAACCGCCTCGTGACTCCTTTTCTGCTCCTTCTCCAGCTGAGGCGAGAAGAACTGGCCCTCTTCCATACCAACCTCAGCTAGTGGATATATGTGCGCCACCTCGTCTTTCTTCTCCTCTTCAAGGCGCCTGTAACCCTTTGATTTTTGGACAGGGGTGGTCAGAAGGAATGGTAAGCTCCTCTCAGGTGGTCCAAGAGGCTCCAACTGCGCTGGAGCTGGTCGGTGGAATACAAATCGGATCTTCTTCAAGGCGAGGTGGCTGATCTCCACAAAGTTAAGGAACAGTGAAACACAAGCAACTGCGAGCATAAAAATGATAAAGATGGTCTTCTCAGTGGGTCGGGAGACGTAGCAGTCCACTGTGTTGGGGCATGGCCAACGACTGCACTGGTACAGCGGCAGGATGCGGAACCCGTAGAGGAAGTACTGTCCAACCACGAAGCCTACTTCAAAAAGAGCTTTGAAGATGATATGGCATATGTACGTGAAAAGCAGAGTGCCCTCGAGTCTGAACTTTTTGCTACCCTTCGTGCTGGCATCCTTGGTGGTGCGAACACTTCCCTGATCTGCAAGTGGAAGACGCTCCTCACCTACTTGCTGTTGGTGGCTGACCTCAGCTTCTTCACGCTCCTTTCGCTTTTCCTCCATGTGGATGTAATGGACAGCATGACCGACGTATACAAGTGAAGGTGTGGATACAAAAATGATTTGTAACACCCATAGGCGGATATGGGAGATTGGAAAGGCCTCGTCATAACACACATTCTCGCAACCTGGCTGCTGAGTGTTACATACGTAATCGGACTGCTCGTCTCCCCAGACAAACTCTGCCGCCGTGCCCAGAATTAAAATGCGGAAAATGAACAGAACTGTGAGCCAAACGCGGCCAATCACAGTGGAGTGTTCGTTTACTTCTTCCAAAATATTACCCAAGAAGCTCCAGTCTCCCATGGTTGTGTATTAGCTGTGTACAAGAAAGACAAATGGGAATTAGGGAGAAACAAGATGGTCCAAGAGTGATATATCATAGGCTTGCGGTTTTGTTTTGTTATACAAAGATTTAATGATAAAACCATTGCCATTATGATTGATAGTATGATTTTTTTTTATTAATTAATAAGTAAAATTCTTGATAAACAAAACTAGACTGAGCAGACCATTTACAAACAGGACGATGAAACACCTTTAAGACTTTGCAACACATCACCAACAGGCTCACATTCAACAATTTAGGCCTTGACCAAATAAGCTATTGCATTAAATGAAGAGCTAAAGTTAACTGAGCCTATATAGTCACCTTTGCACAGTGGTGGGTCCAGTGCAGTCCAGTTCAGTCCGTTGCTCCTGTGGCCTGTTGGGCAAACTGAAATCCTGTCCCCCAGTCAACCAGACTCAGTCCTCGTCCTTGTCGCACCACTGAGCAGATGTGAGTGAATGGGCTATGATGGCTGCTTTTCATGCCTGCTGTAGAGTCTAAGCTGCTAACCAGATGCCCTTTATGCACCAGACCACGAGTGTTGATGCAGAAGACAATAGGATCAACATACCCACAGCCAGAGGGGCCAGAGGGACAGGACACCATCCACAAGCCTGTCCCAAATGTACACATTTAAAAAAATAAAAAATAAAATTTGGGCAAGAGGCCCACAGCAATGGTCTGCTTCT
The DNA here is from genome assembly GCF_023724105.1 of Carassius gibelio. NCBI lineage: Eukaryota > Metazoa > Chordata > Actinopteri > Cypriniformes > Cyprinidae > Carassius > Carassius gibelio. The sequence goes on along the minus strand of NC_068404.1, from coordinate 12,497,400 downwards.
TTATGACATGCTGTAAGTATACATAAGATGATTAAAGCCAATCTGTGATTATTAAATGTCCTGTTCTTTTGATAATATATATATATATATATATATATTATACATTTAGTATAAAAATTTACATTATATATTGATTTCATTATTTACACATTAAAATAGGTATATGTTCCACAGAGTTTGACAACCAGAATATATCCAAGATACGTTTTTATTGTATCAAAGAAATGTAGCACAGCCTACAGAAGACACTTCTTACACAAACAACAAACAATATCCCAGCCATTTGAACAGCAGTATATATACTTCATATAGTGAAATGAATACTGACCCACACAGAAAACAGTATAAAATATGTACTGTATTGTTCATGTGTTGAATTAGGAAACTGTGACATAGACTTCATGACATAGCTTCTCGTATTAGGTGGAGCAGCATTCTTGTTATTTCAGTGTTTGCATTTAACTGTAGTGGGATACACACAGTAAATTATCCACCCACAAATCTTCAACAAAATGTTGGTTGTGTATTGGAGCCAACCGACCTTATGACAACAGCGATATTTCACAAGTGAGACAGCCTTAGGAAATGGTGATAATAAAGAATTTGGGCAAACACACACATGCAGGAAAACTGGGTGTTGGAGGTATACGGTTTAATGGTTTTGTGATAACGGGGCAACAGTGCAATGGCATATTTATGATATCGGCCAGGAAGCTTTAACACACACGCACACACATGGATAAACTTCAACAATACCCTGTTTAAAACTTCCTGCGCAGCTGAATCATTGGCCAGACACATTCTTGACAGTGTTGGTTCACACCAAGATTTTGTACATTACACAAAACCCAATGGTGAAAGGTCAAAAAATTCGTATATTTGTCATTTTGAGGGGTCTCTGAGACCCCCAGATCACTGTTTTCCATGCTGTAGCAGTCCTGACTGAGAGAGCACATGCAACAGTTGGCAAAACCCTATCATACTCAGGAATGGTTTATTTAAAGTTTGGGATTGTTTAGCACTTATCTAAACTGTTGAATTATTGTTGTCAGGGGAAACAGTTTGCGCTACAGTTTTCGAAGGGAAAACAATATGACTGACAGTCAATGGGCAATGTTTCATGCCACATAGACAGAGAGTTTATTCCAAGTCACACAATTCATTTCCCCATTCTGCACAGTATCTCTCATAAACATTTGACTGGTTGCTGTGTACATTAGGACTAAACATCAAGATAAAGAGAAGAGCATAATTAACTAACCGCTTAATAGAAGACTGAAGTCTTTGTCACTTATGTTGTCCTTGTGTGTTTGATAGGCTATATAAGAATAAACTTCCTAGCGGATGAAATCTTTTAAATGTCTCATCATTTAATCAAATTATGATGCCAAATGTCTCATCAAAATCGTAACTTTTCTAACAAGTTTTGTCCTATGTTACCCTCTCACTATTAATCATAATCTGTCGTTTATTATAGTATGTTGCATTTTAAAATGTTCAATTTATTATTTCATGTCAACACAGGAGAGAAACTGTGCCTTAAAAAATGTATTTGTTTTTTAATGAGAAAGTATTTGCAAATACAACATGATACGTGAGAACTAGAATAATACGTGGAACTAGAATTGTATCAATACAATATTTATTATGTATTTTACATTAGGAAGAAAATAATATTCTAATTTTACATACATTAACCCATCTTTTTAATTCATTAAAAATAAAAAGTATTGATATCAAACTGGAAAAGACTGATGCTATACAATATTTTCACTGACTTCATGGTATAACCTGCATTTCGGACCCTGGTAATTGTGCCCTAGAGGAGTTTGTGTGTTGATATAGTGGACACTGGCAGGATAAGCCACATGAATAGTGATAGGATGACACAGAAAGACATGATGTCATTCTAGAGCGTTGAGCCTATGGAGCATGTGCAGTCAGGCGTGAGCTCACATTGTGCCAATGCAGCAGACGCTCGTGAAGCTATAACACAAATATCAAATGCTAATCGGCCCATAATACATTTATTGCTTTCCTTTAAAATATTAATTTAAACTTATATTGACTTTTCTAAAATAAATACATTAATTAATTAAGCTAACACAATTAGTGTTATGGACTATTCAGAAATTCATATAAACCTTTGCAGTCTGGCACCATTTGTTTATAAATGACACTTAATTGGATGTTTAACTGAATGTATTTAATTACATGAATACATCTTTGACGAGTGAGACTTAAGTGCCAAATGTTTTTCTGGGGCACTGTATAGTTGAATTATGCACTGTAGGTACAGTAAAGTACCTACTACCTAAAAATACACACAGTCCAGCCTAGAGAGAATATTAAGTATGCTTGAAGATTACTAAATGAAGTCTAGAAATTATATTTTCCTAACAATGTTCATATGTCAAACAGAGACACAACCATTTGAATTGAAGTCAAAGCAATGTTTAACTCTGTCTAACATGGCAAATCTCCTACAGCTGAATGAATGCAGACTTCAGCAGCTCTTCACTGCTTAAAAGAGGATGACGATGCTAAGGAGGGATGATTTAAATATGATTATCATTTCAAAAGACACTGTGACAATGAAATATGAAAGATTTTGTTTAAATCTCTCCACTAAAATGAAAGGCTTCTAATAGAAAAGGTCGTATTTGTCCCGTTTCTAGATATTAAGGAAAAAGGGCACTTATCATACAAACACACACATATATATATATATATATATATATATATATATATATATATATATATATATATTACTTTTAAACTTGAAGTTTTGAAATAAAATCATTCCTATGAACTCTCAGCCCTGTTCACACCTCCAGCATATATCTTCATTTCTCCTCATTATTCCTGAACTGAGCCTCACTTCCTCTGGGAATTATATTTTCGACCGTTTCCAATGATTGTTTAATTAATTTATCCGAATACACAAAGCATTCTCTTCACTTCCCTCCATGTACACACAAACTGTTCTCAGCGATCACAGTTTATACACACTGTTTTTGACTCACCCAAACGGACATCAGTCTGAGCCAACCTAAATTCCTGATTAGTGTGTGTGTTCGCATGATTACGCGTGGTGTGTTTATGGGTGTATGGAGCAGGTAACTGCGCTGAGGTCATTGTGCTGGTCGACCGGTTGTGGTCATAAAGAACACCTCGATGGGTGTGACGGCCGGCGCTGCCCAGCCACAATTGTGTATGCCACAGGAACAAATGTTGATTTTGGACGGAGGTGAAAGACCTGGCCTTCTCCGTTCTTCCTCTAGACAGATTTGACACACCCTCACCTCTGTTGACCTGCTGATATGCCAGACTCTCGGACCAATGTGCTTAACTGACCCTACTGAAATGAAACCTGCGACAACAATATAGCCACTCACTTATAATGCATTAGACGTTTCATCTGAATTAAAAAGGCACCAGCGCTACGTTACTGTGATCTATGCTTGAAATCTATGATCTATATTTGAAAAGTTGATAAATGGTCTGAAAATAAAATGCGTGTCTGATGAGGTTGATATTTATCTACAATCCATTTTAGCAAATCTTTGTGTGTGGCTTGAGAATGACTGTGGGCTGCAGGTAAAGACCATGTATATGCATATGAACAGAATAATAATAGACGTGGATAACATGGACACTTTTATTATGGATACTGATAAAAAAACTAGAAATGGCCCTGAGTGCATCTAATTCACCTATGATCAAATATGCAAACGTGTTAGCATCACTACAGAAAGCTGTAAGTATCTGACTTGATGACTTCCCTTTTCAACTCCTCCCTGACTGCAAGTGAAAGTTCTCGGTGGTTGGTTAAATCCAGCTTAAGTCAAACACACCTATTCACAAACACTCATGGCCTCATGGGACAGTAAAGTGTATTGGATGCGTACTTCTCAATCTCACCAGAAGTAGTAGGTCACTTGGGAACTTTTTGCTTACTCTTTTAGGAGTACTCTGAATTTGGACACACTCTTTTCACACAGTCCTACTGTTTTCACCTGAAATATAGTATGAAAGTGTATGATTTCAGATGCAGCCAATGTCTTCCTAAGTAAGTTAGTGTATCATTCACTTAACCGCCAAAAACATTAGCCTCTTTAAAGAGCACCATTAGCCTGGTAAAGAACTATCCACACATCTTTTTTAATTCTGTGAGATCATTGACCAGAAATGGCGTCTAAGTCTTCACCTCCCAGTGATGTGTTTGTACACATGGAGGGGTATGCATGTTCAGTTTTTTTTGTTGATATTTTCATTTTTGTATCAGATATTCACATTCATGCAGCTGCTTTTGGCCCAGGGACATCATATTAGACGACTTCAAATTGAACTACACAGCACACAGTAAATGCGTCATCTGCATCAGAATGTTATGATTGGCCCAGAGCAGTTAAATAGGCCCAGAGTAGATGTTTTACATTAGTGTATTCTGAATTTGTACATGCTCATTCTGGTATTCTCGTTCTGTATTTACACAGAGGAGATTTACAGGTAATTGACGGGAAATATTTACGACTTCTCATACTGGAAAATTGCTGTGAACTAATTAAACGGTATTTTTGAAAAGGTCCTGTGTACACATGGTCTCTTAACGGTAACTTACCAGTAAAATCAGTATGTGTGAAAGGGGCGACTGATTCATTCAAGAGTGAAACCCCACTACTTTCTGCTGTTGGGAGCCAGGGACTGACAATTTAGATTTTACTTCGTTTTAAAATATTTTTGTATGCAGAGTAAAAACGGATCAAACAAATCTCAATATTGTGTTTAAAATGTAAGTTGCTCATTATTAACTTCTAATTTAACAGTTGAATAAAAGCAATTGTGCTGCTGGTGTTGTATACAGCTCGCTAATATCCGGAAAACAACAGCATTCTGTAATATAGTAATAAAATACAAAACAAAACAAAATAAGAGCAAATAAATAAATAAATAAAAATGTAAGCAAGGAAAATAGCTCTCCATTTCTGATTACTTCATTACTAGAGTAATGTACTAGAGACAAATTCCAGAATAATGTTAGAAACCTCCACTGGGAAAACAGACTCCACGCATGAGAAAGAATGACAGACAGGGAACCCGAGCTGCGGCAGGCATACGTACAAGCAGCTACAAGCTTCCCCTTCCTCAAATTGAAATTCAAAACTTCTAATGAACAAGTGATTTCCTATGGAAGTTACTGTCACAAAGGGTTCAAAAGCACAAACTGCCGAAAAGTGTGGGAGCCGACTATTTAAACCAGTGCTTCAGCATTCTGTTGTTTGAGTCATTCACATTGCATTAATACCAGGGAATTAATAATATTCAGTTCAACTGAGCCAGTTTTAAAATCAAGGCAAGAGAACCAACTCTCTGAAAGTTCTCTTGAGAAAGTTATGACTCACAACACCAATCTATTGTTTTAGACAATTTGGTTTGGTAAACCAATCAGTAACAAGACACAACATAGCCATTCAAATAGTTTTCCTTACTAAGCTGTGGTATTTAGTCTAAGTTTAACCCTATTCATTTTCATTATTAATTTTGTTTTACCAAAATAACTGAGAAACAATAAAAGTATTGTTTTATTTATTTTTTAATAATATATCTGAAAATGAAATGTTTTTTTTTTTTTTATTATTATTGATTGTTAGAGATTATATGTGTGTGTGAACCTTGAAAGTACTATTAATGTTTTAAATTTTGCCATCTCCAACAAATCTGAAAAGCGTACAATGATTTAATGCAGCTAATCTTGCAAACTTGGCAAATCAAATGATTATCTAATACACAAACAAGGATATTTTATCAGTCAGTCTATGCCATATCAAGCAGCTTATTATCCAGGTTCCCTTATAGATCTGTGCTGACTGCTGTTCAACAGAAAAAAAGGAAACAGAGATCACCAAGTACAATAAGAGCCACTTGTAAACGGTCAAGAAGTCTGGTTCACATGTGTAAATGTTCTCTAGCCCTGTTATGTACAAACTACTATAAACACACAAGCATATAACATGGCCAGACTTATTTGTGAAGGTCAAAAGAGGAAATGATTGATTGTTCTCTTCAACCTGACAGGAAGCAGACGCTGGACTTCCTGTAAGTGTAGCACTGGTCACTCTAGGGAGCCAATGCTGAGATGCTGTTAAAACAATGGATGAAGCAAAAGATGAGGGGACAAAATGTAGAGAAGGGGGGTGAATGAGGAACAGAATAAACAGGAGAAAGTAGTGAATGGCAACGATGGAGTCAAGGTCTGTGGGAAAACTCTGGATCTTAAAAGATCATAAAAAGCCATAGAATTTTTGTCATTTTAGGTATAAGTGGCTTTTATTGTGGGTTTAATGGTAATGTTCACCCAAAAATGAACAATGAACAACGTGATGCGAATTCGCAGGCCAAGCTTGAACTGTGCATTGCAGTGAAATGTGAAATATCTTTCCACAGACTTGTGTTTCCGGTCTGATGCATTCACATGCGTATGACTGGAAGTCAATGGAACTAAAAGTTTTGTTAGGCTGTGGCTAAAATCGTGATCCAGGGGGTCCCCCTTACAATGCCCCTCTAGAAGGGTCAAAGGAGTAGTAGAGGATATACAAGGAAAAGAGGCTGATTGCCATTTAGATGCCGAGCTTAAAAATATGATGTCCCACCACTGAACCACTGCACAAAACAATGTTATCAGAGGATGTGACAAACTAACGCCATGAAAAGCACTCTCCATCTTTCCTAAATTTCCCACTCTCTCTCCATTTGTTGTCTTATTTTCTCTTCTTCATTTCTGTTCTCACTATGTCATTCTGTGTCTGTCTTTCATAAAATGTCTTTATAGTTGTTGCAACTTCAAATATTTTTGCTTCAGTTTCATAGAAATAAAATGCAAACAGAAATTTAAAAAAGGTTAAACCTTTATTGGACTATAAATTAAAGTTTATCATCAGGATAAACTAGACATCAGGGCCTGTTCATTTGACATTTAGAATTATGCATTTGGCAGAAGCTTTTTTGTAAAGTGACTTACAGTGCATTCAGGGTGGCCTATATATCGTGTCTTTTTGTTTGCTCCTTGGCATTGTTTGTGCCATTCTGATTAAATTAGCTGAACTGACAATGAAATTAGCCAAATTAGCCTACACATGCCTGGAGTCACTGTCTCAAGGTGGCTCCTTTCCTGTGTGTGTCTGAATGGTCGTGTCTGTCCACCGAAATCCATGTTTCAGCTCCAGTGCAGAAAAACAGAGCATCTGCATGTCCAACTTCCTCCTTTCTCTTAGAATAACGTCTGTCAGTCTCCTTCTTTCCTGGGCCGGCTCTGAAAGTGTTGATTGCAGTGTTTTTGTTGGGGTGGAATGTGCTTTTAAAAGTGCTTTTTGCACATCTCTGCTTGCTTTGCCTTAGCTATGTTTCAGTATATCATATATGTAGCATATTTACAGTAAAGGGTACAGAATTTTTGTGTGTGTTTCAGAATAGGTATAGAAGATCTGAGATACACTTTGGAAATTGTTTTCTAATTATGTGATCCATGATTGTTTTGATAAGCAAATGTGTAAATGCGTATATGCAATTTTGCAGCAGTTGTACAATTTTTTTCAGTTATGAGACATATCATATGCATATGTAAGTTGCTTAGTTGTTGATTCTGGCTGTTTCTCTCTCTTCACACACACACATACTGAAACCAGGATTATTTTTTCTAGTTAAGGCAAAAAGATAAATGTCAAGAGATGGCAGGAGGCTCTGGGATTTAAACAGGGCATAGAAGGCATCCGTGGCACTCTCTTTTCTTCATGATTTTGTCTGTGCATGTTTAATGTTCATTTAAGACTGAAAGGGAGCCATATTCCACCAAGGTTATTTCAGTATAAAAAAGTAATCCAAAACTTAATTCTAAACTGTGAGGACATCAGTGAAAAATATGGTAAAATAACTATTTCTATTTCAAATAATTGTTGTTCTTTTTAATTTTCCATTCATAAAAACAGAAAGAAATGCATTACAGTTTCTACTATTAACTGTTTTTCAGCTTTGAAAATAATGAAAACTCTTTCTTGGGCATGCAATCGGCAAATTAGAATGATATTTAGATGATCACGTGACACTGAAGACTGTAATAATGATGGAGGAAATTCCAAGTTATTTTAACTGATGACTAATGTGGTTTATTCTGTTAAATGGATGCTGACATTGTCTGAAATACATGATTATTCGTTATAGTATAAACTAAATACAAAATTCACAATATCGAGGGTCAGAATTGAGAGCAGTCATGAATTGGAGACCTAATGAAGATGTTACACTCTATTTGTAACCTATTCTTATGGTGCGTCACTAACCAAATCCTCAGTGCCATCACCAGACTGATGATAACTATTGCATGTCGAACCGATGTCTGGAGAATTTCTGTGAGCATCATTAAAATGGGTCACAAGAACATATGATGTAGATATTGTTTTGTTCCACTCGCCAACATCCACCAATCATTTTTTCTACAAACAGGGTGACTGAGACAAAAGTCATGAGGGCATTATGTGTGCATGTGTAACAGGTATAGATTTGTTATATTTCACAATTGTGCTGATTTGTTCTTTTTATGAAGAACACAATATGTGCATCTAATGCATCTGTTTTATGTTTCAGTCTCTTTAATATATTGACACAATTTCTGTACACCCCTTATATTTATGTCCTTTGTTAACTGTCCCTCGTCACTTTTGGGGTTTCTCAAGAAAGCTTTCCATTTGCTTGTTTTTCCTTGCTTTCTATTTCTCTATGGCTCTTAATAAGTGAGTGATCTGTTAATTACACAAACATCATCAGCCCTTTGTAATCTTTGGTGTGCCTTACACCAAATCACCATCATTGTGCACATTATGCTGTACACACACACACACACACACACACACACACACAGACACAAACACACATGCACCCAGCTGCGAGAAGTACTCCAATACCACACACACACACACACACACACACACACACACACACACACACACACACACACACACACACACACACACAGACAGACAAGTGCACACAAACAGAAACACACACAGCCCCTTGAGCAAGGAGGAATGAAACCTAAAAGATTGCCATTATATAAAGCTGACATACATCTTCTGGCTCTCAGCCGATGAGCAGCAGAAGCAATGAAAGAGAAGTGAAGAGAGAGAGGGGTTATAGCTCAGGCTTCTGTTTAAATTAGTCTCTGTAAAGTTGGTTAAATTTAATTCTCCCTTGGATACAGTAGCCTAACAAGACTATGTGATGGGGAGAGAAAAGGAGACCTGAATGAAGAAGAAAAAGGGATCATGTAATCAGGTACAAGATTTTATTATCCTATATGTAGTGTACTGATACAATCATTGTTGTTACATTGAATTGTAATGCATCGTATTGTTCAGCTCATGAAGAAAAACTACTACACTTGTACATTTTCTGTAGATAATGTGTGTTAAACTCACAAGCAGGATGTTATGATGTCGTGGTAATTGCCAGAGTCTTGCTATATAACTCAATGCCCATTTTGTGAGTTATAGGTGCCAATAATTTCAGCTTTAGTTGTCATAATTTGCCAACCTATGCATCTACCTACATTTTACACCTCCAAAAACATCTACAACTCCAAAAAGTTCACACACAATTTACTTTGTGAGGCTCCTTGCACAATAATATGACCTCAAAACACTTTTTGTGTGATTTTAAAAATCAGTATGTTTTGACATTTACATCACATATCCATCTCCGTATGCATAACTTTTCTGATGTAGTAAACTTGCTCAGTAGCTCACCTGTGCAGTTGAGTGCTTGTGAATAAGTCCTGTGAAACACGTGTCATGATAAAATACACTTTTGGTTGATTTGTCGGAGGGCTTAGTGTAGGTGGAAATAGTATGTTGTTTTGCAAACACAATAAGAGTATTAACCTTTTAGTGCCATGCGCTGAACATTTAATGCCCCAATTACTGCAATATGTACAACAACCAAAAAATTAAATGATAATCTGTTTCAGTTGATTTTAGTTTAAAAAAAAAAAGAATAAAGCATTCAAACATTCTTAAAAAAAACCTGTTGTTATTTACCCACACTCAAGACCCTTTTCCCCCTTTTAATATGAAATATAAAATGTTGTAAAATATCACACTGTGATAACTGATTCAGTTGAAATGCCCCTTATATATGAAATAATAATTTTGATTTGATTTAACTAGTGTGCTTTTGCATTGTAAATAAAAACTGCACTGAGCTATTACAACCTCATGCAATTATAAATATAGAGAAAGAGGGAGAGAACTACTTGTTAAAATGGAAGTCATAGTTTACATGTGGAAGTGCATGTGTGGTGCGATATCTTTGTGTGGTTGTTGCATGAAAGGGTTAATTGATCAGGACAGGGGGTAAAACTTCAAACTTCAACAAACACATAAAGTGACACGAGCACAAGGCATCACATCACATCACCAACACACAGCCTGAGAAGAACAGCCATTGTGTTCTATTACAATCTGACTTCCTCTCTTTACCCTGTGGTATTCTTCTCACCAGAACAGAGTGCCACCAAGTGCATTCTCATGGGGGAGCAGGTGGGGTGGTTTAGATTGGGATGGGGGGGTCAACTAGAGAGAGAGAGAGAGGGCGGGATGGAGGAAGAGAGGGGGAGGAGGGAAAGGAAGAGTGGAGGGGATTTGAAACACTCCCTGAGATGGCCCGGTATTTCTCAGAGTGTCCCACGCTTGTGCTTTATTCCCACAGTGAGACGGGCACAAAGGTGCCTGTGCTGTATATGAACTCCAGAAATTGCTCGAGTGTTTTCTATAGAGCTACATTGCCATTTTTTTCCATTGCTCAGTATATCCCCACTGTCATACAGACATCAGAGCTGCATCCACAGGAGCCCCGGGCCACAGAATAACAGCCCACTCATTCATCTGAAGAGGACAAGACCACAGAAGACTCAACCAAAGACAGTCTCAGAAGTCAGACAGGTAATTCACTTTTATGCATCACTTTAATCATTTCTTTTTTTCATTTTATTTATTTCCATTATTTTGAGGTTTAATGCAGAATTTTGTAAAACAAAAAAAACAACAAACAGAGATCCTTTGGTACTTTTATTATTTAATGTTAAAATATTGATATTTAAAATAATATTTAAATATTACATTATTTATTAAATAATTTTTAGACATTGTACAATGTATTGTTGTATTAGTTGATTTGATTTTTGTTATTTATATAATATTTAAATATTTTGTAATTATATTTAGAATATTTCAAAATTTATTAATGGATTTTTTTTTTTACATTTTAATGTTTCCTTTTTTATTTAGAGATTTTTCTATGTCATTTTTTTAATTTTTTTATTCATTTTACAATGTCACAAATAATAATTCTGAATCAAATCTCATTTCACATTATGACATCACGTTGGATTATATTTCTTTGGTACTTTGGCCAAAGACTATTTTAATAAGTAGAAAAACGAATTAGATCACCTGTGCTGTGATTGGTGTATTAGTTTAACTTATATAAATAGATAATTCTCAACTTAACCTAGGATTACAAATGTATTAATATTAAATTAAATATCAAACCAAGTTGCAACTACAAACAAATGATGCTAGAATTTAGAAAAAAAACTATTTCTAAATTTTTTCCGACCTAATCCCCTCACTTTTGTTAAAAATCCAACCTTTTTTTATTTTGTGAAATATTTTGCTTAAAAGTTGAAAATTCTGTTGGTCTTATTGTTTTTGTTTCCTTGTGCAGTGGCATTCATACCTTTATACAAAGTGGCTTGAGTGTCCAAATACATTTTAAGAGTCGTCACTGTATGTTAAATATATCCTATATCTTTCATTTCCCAATAACAAAGTACAAAAGCCCTGTATATGATGTGAAGTGGTGTCTGTCTTGATTAATAAGACCAGTCAGTACAGTTGCTTTGACAGTGAAGAGAGAAACAGAACCACCATGTAAGGAAACACATCACCCTGTTAGCAGCCTGACAAGCAGAGAAAGGATTGCCTTCATGACCCATATGAGGGATCTCACTGGATGGCAGGTGTTGATATGTGGGGGTGTCTTTTTATAATGGGGTTCTGCAATGGGCTGAGTAAGCGAGGGGTATTCTCACTTCATATGGCTAACCTCAGCATCTCATCCTTGACCTCTCCATCCATTAAAGTGGTCTGTGTCAGTCCTGGAATGCCTGGCTTAAACAGTTGTTCTGTCCTTTGTTGTTTAAAGCATGCGTTTAGCATTAGTATGCACGTTCAAGTCCAGTAACACAAGTGCATATACACATTTAGACTTCAACTGGAAATGATGACAGCTTTCTTTGTCCAGTAATTGTGACTTCACAGTGTACATGGATATTTAATTAGGTAATCGCAGAGCTAGGTTATGACTGGTTGTAACGTTTTTAACAAAAAAAATTCAATCTGTTTTTTAATTTAATCAATCAAAAAGACAGTAAATACAATAATATCTTGAAATATTGTTACAATGAAGTAGCTGTTTTTCTGTTTTAATATGTTTTAAAATTTCATTTATTCCTGTGATGGAAAGCTGAGTTTTCAACAGCCATTACTTTAGCCTTCAGTGTCACGTGATCCTTCAGAAATCATTATTTCTAATAGAGTCTGAGCCCAAGAAATATTTCTTCTTATTATTAATGTTGAAAACAGTTGTTCTGCTTTTTCAGGCTTCTTTGATGAATAGTTTAAAAGAACAGAATTTATTTGAAACATAATTTTTTTTTAACCTTATACATTTTTGACCTTTTAGAGCAATATCATGTGTCCTTGCTGAATAAAAGTATTATTTTTTCAAAAGCAACAACAAAAAATGTTGTTGACCCCAAACTTTTAAACTGCTTATATCTGGCAATAGCTTCATCATTTATACATATATGCAATTTTTAAGATGCCTCTTGTTTAAAAAAAAAAAAAAAGGTAAACATCATGCAGATTCTGCAGAGGATAAACTTAGAACTATATTGTCCGAAGTGTTTGCCTTTGTGTCTTGCCTAGTTTACATCTCTGGTATATTGGGACAAAGATATGACTACAGTCTGTGGTGTCATGCTAATTCTGTTAGTCCCTGACATCAGGTTGAGGGGAAAGGGCTTAAATAAATATTTATTCAGAGTTATGGGGGCAGCCGCATGCGTGGGCATTGCAGAGCCTCTTATGGTGTGAGTATCAGTGTGCCCGCAGCAACACGATCACTTTGAGAAAAAGCAGTATGCCATCACTTGCCAATAGTGCCTGGCACCTTTGTGAAGTGCTACTAGAATGTTTCAAAGGCGTTGTGGCAATGTTCCCAGCTTGTAAAACTGATGCAAATGGGAGTGTGAGGCTGCATGTTATTCTAAGTTTATTTTTGTTATTGAATGTTTGACAGTGGCTTACAGTCATAAAGAATAGACAAAGAATCCTTGAGGGCTAAGGGACGCTCTGATGATTCCTAACAAACAATTTAAAAGAAGCTTAAGAAGAGTTCAGGAAATCTATCTATCTATATCTATCTATCTATCTATCTATCTATCTATCTATCTATCTATCTATCTATCTATCTATCTATCTATCTATCTATCTTGTTTACATAAATTATGGCATTATTAATATATTAATTAGCAGGAGCAAAAATATTAAATATTAATAAATAAATTAATAAATACATATTAATATCAAATTACAGATACATTGGTTTTGTGTATTGAGGGGTAAATGTCTCTGTATTTAACCTGCTTACAATAGTGTGTGAGTAGATACATTAAAGGTCCTTTAAGGTCAATGACCAATGTCACCTCTTTCCTTTCACAAACAGAAAATCATATGAGAGTAGGTGAAAGTTCTTCCTGTTTGTCATTCATCTCACCAACCCGTGTATGCGCTCTGAAGTCCCATTGTTTGCTATCTTCAAGAAATACAGCGATCTTTCACCTCTAATAATACCTCAAGATAAGAGTTTTTTGGTTTTATGATTTTGTGCGTTAACCAGATGCAAAATAATCCGCACAAATGAACTCTTATCTCGTGTCATTCTTTTGCTCTGTTTGGGAATGAAAACACCCTTGCACTTGTAGACCCTAAGAGACTTGTTTCCCTTAAAGTAGCAAGTCTGGAGGAAATCATATTGTTTGAAATTGCTTCCTAAGAGAAGAAGAAAAGGAAGATGGAAAAAAAAGGAAAATGGAGAGACAGAATGAAAAAGAGAGAGCACTCTGGCGACAGAGATCGCCCAGTCAGTGTGACTCAGATGGATATATCCGTCCTCATTCTGTGTTTTTTTTTTTTTTTTAATGGTTAAGATTCCGTTCCCACCGATGCCATTCTGAACAGCCTTTGCCAACATAACACATGCACCCGACTTTACAGAGTTCCCGTAACTGATGAAATTATGAAAATTTTATCTTAAGATAAAATCTATGAAGTTCGTAAGAATATCAAATATATTCTTAAGAACATCTTAAGAAAAAAGATAAGAATATTCTTGAGAAGAATTTTTGGGAATACAAAATATTCTTAATTTTTTTCTTAAGTTAACAAATAAGAAGAAAATGGCAGTTGATAAGAAATTTCTTATTAAGAATGTTTCCTGAATCCAGCCCCTGGGGTAAGACTGTGCCACTGCTACATAAAAAACACCTTTGAGATGGCATGCATTAGCAACATCATAACTGAACAAGAAACGCTGAATTTCTTAGGAACCAGAGTGCACAATTGGCAAATTTGCATATTCTAGTATAAAAGAAAAAAAAGTAAGACAAACAAGCACTTTAAAAGCCAGAAGAAAGTGTTATTCATAAAGCCTGTGCTTTGCTGCACACAAAGTCAAAGGGATAGTTCACCCAAAAATTTAAATTATGTCATTAAGTACTCACCCTCATATCGTTGCAAACTCTTTAAGGTGCCATAGAATGCAAAAATCACTTTTATAAGGTGTTTGAACACAGTTGTGTGGCCACATTGTGTGAAAACAACCAGCCTAATAGTAAACAACCAGCCTAATAGTAAAAATCCACCCATTCACTGTTTTATAATCCCAGTAAATCATAAACAGTTGAGCAGTTCCAAATTTCTCACTACTATGACATCATACTCTGGAAAGTCCCGCCCATTTGTGACGCTCTCTGCCCTATTAGCATATACACAGCCCTGAGTGAAAAGCAGCAGTCCACCATTACTGTTCTCTTGCTGTAGCTGTTGGAGGTACAATGTCAGCGCCAAAGAGCCATTACAAGTGTCTTATGTTGGGATGCACACACAGACATAGCAGTCTCCATAGACTGTTGAGGACATGGTGGTGAAATTTCATTTTTGAAGGAAATAAAAAAAAAACTGAAAAGTCCTAACAAAGTTTTACAAAGATTGCTTCTGAAAGAGGGACAGACAAAGTAAGCATCACACATCATATTTTGTTTTCCAAAAGAGCTTCTTGGCTCTCTGTAAGGCTAATGTTGCTAAAGCTACCATTTTCTCTGCCTGTTTTCATAATTCTGCCTACACCTGCTACCAGAATGATCGTGAATAGGAATGTGGTAGTTAAAAATCGCATTTAGAAGCAATGTGAGGTTAGTAACATGGTCACCACCAGTTACTGGTATCAGCAGTATGCCCACGAGCATGAGCTCTTAAAGCTTCGCACTCATCTGAAAAGTGAGGCGGGAGCACCAGCTTGTTTTCATTTAAAAGGGACAAACACAAAAACAGCGCATTTTGGCTCATACCCTAAAAGTGACAATTTCAACAAGCTATAAAAAATTATCTGTGGGGTATTTTAAGATAAGACCTCACATACACATTCTGGGGACATTAGGGAACAATTTAAAATATTGAATCAATGCATTTTATGGCACCTTCATCTTCAGAACACAAATTAAGATATTTTCATTGAAATCTGAGAGCTTTCTGACCATCCATAGACAGCAACGCATCTACCACATACAAGGCCCAAAAAGAATAAATAGTCCATGTGGCATTAGTTAAATTAGTAAAATTAACCAACATTTTAAGAAGCTACTAAAAACAATTTGTGTGCAAAGAAATCAACATTCATATTCAACAATTTATTTATTCAACAATTTATTTTCTTCCATGTCCATTTCCGTTGCACATTCACAAGAGTAACACAATGGATGCATGTGGTGCTGCTGACGTAGAAATCAAATGCACTGTTTCTTGTTTGCAAGCAGAGGAATGCACACGCATGTGGTGTAATTCTGATGTGAACTTGTGTCGAATTCTGACACAGAAGAAAATAAATAGTTGAATAAAGTCGTTATTTTTGTTTTCTTTGCACACAAAAAGTTGTCTCATATCTTCGTAAAATTAGGGTTGAACCACTGTCACATGGACTATTTTAACGATATCCTTACTACCTTTCTTTGCCTTGAACGTGGTATTCCTTGCTGTCTATGGAGGATCAGAAAGCTTTTGGATTTCATCAAAAAAATTTGGGTGAACCAACCCCTTTAAGACAGCTAATTGAATTTCCTCTTTGCGTTTAAATTTTTTTTCATAATTAGATTTGACACATAGTAAGATTTCATTGTTCAGTCAGCTGCTCACTGCCCTATTCTTGAGTAGCTATTTTAAAGAACAGGACCCTGCCATGCACAGGAAATTATCAGGTTAAAATTAATGTCTCAAGTACATTTGGGACAATTTAACAAAAAATACTAAGGAATATACATTTTCAGCTATATATTTCCCAAAAGATAAAAGAAAAAATTCAAGATGATAAAAAAGAATAATAAAATCAGCATATACATTAAAGTGAGTGCAACAAAATAGGCTGCTTTATACTATAAACTCCAGTTATTTCCTTAGTGCCCATTTCTTTAATTTTCTCACTAAATACTAATCAGACAATCTGACTATTTTAAATCTGCTCAAAAAGTAGGAGGGCCTCTGCTCAAAACTGTCTGACCTTATTTGGACAGTACTAGCAAAACAGGGTTTGGTACAGGATGGGTGTGAGAGCAGAGACAGGCACAGACACATACACACACATACACTTTAAAAGTGAACTCTCTAGTGTGGCCGCAGTTGTGCTTCATTAAACATTTGAGGTTTAATGGGTATTTGAGTGACAACATCCTGTAAATAGCATTAAATCGAAAGCCCTTTCCGAGGTAACCTTAACTGGTGCTAAAGAAAACAACTAAAACAGGCACATGCAGACATCAAAGAAAAGAAGATCAATATGTGTGTCAGAGCAAAAGACACAACACACTTTCTCATTGTTCTCACACCTTTTAAGCAGTTAGATCAACTGTATCAATTTCATTTAGAATTAACTAATCAATTAAGAGATAAACAAGATGCTTTGCGGAATTAGTGAACTATTTAAAGGGAGATTGACGTGGCTGGACTGGCATTTATGGAAATGGGACAGTGCTCACTGATGATATTTTGGGAAGCAGAGCAACACTGGACAGTGTTAATGATAGTGTCTATGATTAATACACCTGAGCTCATGTTTGACAGCTTTTACAGAAACAGAGAGGAAACTTTTGAAGGAGTTTATTTACTTTAAGTAATATAGAATATACAGTACTATAAAAAGCATCTATTTAGGAAAGTTTTTATTTTTGTTCTCCAAAATATCTAAAAAATAATGGTGAAAAAAAGCTTAAGAAAATTTGATTTCAAGATAGATAGATAGATAGATAGATAGATAGATAGATAGATAGATAGATAGATGATAGATAGATAGATAGATAGATAGATAGATAGATAGATAGATAGATCTGCCACAGTTGTCTGAACTTGGAACATTGACATGTTGTTTGATTTGTCTCTGTGTTGAGAGGTTCAGTTAGTCCATGCAGCATCATCACTCATACAGAAACAAAAACAGGAGCACAAAGGCTGGCACACGTGATATAGCTGACAGACATCTGTATTGTGGTAAAATTATCACTCTATCTAGGCCTGGACAGGGTCATTCAGAGTGGCAGTTCTCAGGGCCCTTGGCATCACCTTGCCCTGACCTACCCTGCCAAGACCACTGTTCCCATCCTACCCCCAAAAATGGGGCAGGCCAGACTAAAATTAGAACGGTGGTCTCCTCTCAGGCTCTATACTGTAAATATACAATACATGACGCACAGCATGTGAAACCTCTGAAAATGTTTAAGTGGATCACAAGAACAGTCTTTCTAGATTTGGCAGCGAGCACACTTTTCACAAAAAGAAGTTTGATGGGTTTTTAATAATAAACTAATAGATAGCAATATCATTTCTCATTCAGTTTCATACACTTGTCTATTGTTTAATCTAACTCATCTTAATGGTCAGTCAGTGAATCATTTGTTGACAATCAAATGTAAGGAATTTTTGTTTGTTTGTTTTTTGCACTATAAGTGATTTATCATAGATGATAACCACTATTTTGTACATGTGTGTGTGTTGTTCATGTAAACCCTTTGTTATGGGACAAAATGTCTATGAGAAATAAAAATTTTTGTAAGGGTAGGTTTAGGAGTAGGGTTAGTGTAGGGGCATAGAATTTACAGTTTGTACAGCATGCTCTAAATCACATTAATCCTATGGAATGTCACAATAATTATAGGAATACCTGTGTGTGTGTGTGTGTGTGTGTGTGTGTGTGTGCGTGTGTGTGTGTGTGTGTGTGTGTGTGTGTGTGTACCTAGTACTTACCTATATTTTGGGGACAAACTATGACACATGGACACACACGCACACCCACACACAACTTTGAGGATGTCCTCATTTGTAAAACTATGTGTTTTGCCATTTGTGAACATACAGCGGGAAACAAGAGAGAGGAGCTAGAAAGATCAGAGATGTATCAGAAGAAGGGAGACAGATGGCATCAAATACAACATTTTACATTACATAATGCTATGTGATACTGTACACAGATGCCTTACCATGCTAGAGACTGCACATTACTATAACACAACAGGAAAGTGCAGTTACAGGATTGATTCAGTTATATGTCATACTGTATTGCCAGTAAAATCTGTTCTAGCACAAAACCTTATGGCCATGTCATACCTTCACAACACCTTTTGATACAGTAACACACTGTATGAATACTTTAACAAAAATTATGGATTTTATGAGATTTATGCAAGCTAGGTAATGTAAGTATATTTTCTGACATGGCATTTATTGTCTGTATTACTGTAATTAATTGATCAAGGTGGTTTGAAAGATGTATCTTGCATTGTTTGCTCTTGAATGAACTGATTATTAAAATAACTAAATTGAAAGTAGCCTAGATCATATTGTTGTGTTTTGATGATGAAATCAAATGTTCTCAATATATATGTACAATAATCTTATGTTTTGAAAGAATGATTGAGTGGATGGAAATATGCATAACTGTAATGAAATTATGAGATTAGATTTTAGAAAGATTGACGAACGATGTTAAAATTGTGATCTGTTTGGATTTTTGTACTAAGAGTTCTGAAAAAATACACCTTACTTGTGAAAATAGTACCAAAGCGAATAAAAAAAAAACTGTAGCAACATGACTTAAACTAACAGAACAGCGCCATCTACAGACTTAACAATTAGACATAGAGAGCCCCATTGCATCAAACATCTACTCAAATAAGCGTTGAACTCCATTTTTCACTTAGTCCCTGCGGGAAATGTACATCCCTGTTGATTTGTCTCACTTAAATGAGGTTTCATGTGAGGATTCCTCATTAATTTGGACTTCATCCATTTTGACTAAATCCAACTAAAGTTTCTCTCCACCTTATAATCACATTAGGCTTGATGTCGCAATACAATTATTCTAAAAGTTGACGGTACAGGCCTGTATGGTTACTGCTCACTTTGATACAGAGACTTTTTTGATGTCAGGATTTAAAATAAGATTACTTGTAAATAATAAAAAGCATAATTTTCTTGGAAAGAGACCAATTTTGCTATATCCTGGTGCCTTTCTCATTAGAATTTTAAATGGTAGCAAACAACATTGTGTCACTTGAATATCCATTCTTATTGGTCAGTTTGTATGTGCGTGGGTTACAGATTTTTTTTTCACCCCTCACAAACAAAATCTTTACGTACGATGTCACACAATTTCTGAAACTTAACACTCAATCACCAAAACCACACAACAAATCTGCAAAACCATACGCTAATTATCGACCTTTGACTCAGTTTTCAATTTCATAAAGCACTTTTTGCAAAACGCAACACACAATTCTGTAACACTAATTTTAACAGGACCTAATATTATGGCAGATGTGTTTGCAAATGTTTGCTTCTGAGATGTGTTTGTGCTATTTTGAATGCAGTGCTTTATTTTGTAAAAAAAAAAAAAAAAGATTTTTTTAATTTTGTGTGTGCAATTCTTGGATTTGTGTTTTAAGTTTTGAAAGAAAAAGAGGCAAAGTTTTGAAAATGTATGTAAGCATTTGAAAAACTGTAAAACTCCACTGGTCGACCGTGTGCATAATAATAATAATAATAATAATATAATAGTAAACATGTGCATCTGAATTTTATTTGTGGGCTAACTGATTTAAACAAAAGTAAAATTTATCAACTTTGTTGTTATGTTCTTTTGAAATGCATTTTTGAAGAGACTCAGCCTCCCTTGTCATCATATATTCAGCAGCAATACTTATCCATCAATCACCCATACACATTAAATAGGTTTCAAATGTTGATACCATGACACCATTTCATGGGTCAATATCAGTGTTGATTTTTCTTTTTTGCTCTCTCTTAGCATTGGTGTGGAGTGATGGGGGACTGGAGTCTCTTGGGTAATTTTCTGGAAGAGGTGCAGGAGCACTCCACATCAGTGGGGAAGGTGTGGTTGACCGTGCTGTTCATCTTCCGTATCCTGGTGCTGGGCACAGCGGCGGAATCATCATGGGGCGACGAGCAGTCCGACTTCATGTGTGACACACTACAACCCGGTTGCACCAACGTCTGTTATGACCGAGCTTTCCCCATTGCCCATATCCGCTATTGGGTGCTGCAGATTGTCTTCGTATCAACACCGTCCCTCATCTACATGGGCCACGCCATGCACATCGTCCGCATGGAGGAGAAGCGGAAACAGAGGGAGCAGGAGGAGAAGGGTGAGGACGGCAATGGAGAGAAGCAATATTTGGAACAGAAAGAAAAAACTGATGATACAAAGACAACGTTCCACCTAAAGGGTGCGCTGCTACGGACGTACGTCCTGAGTATTGTGATCCGCTTGATCATGGAAGTGACCTTCATTGTTATCCAGTACATGATGTATGGAATCTTCCTGAATGCTCTGTATCCTTGTGACATGTCACCTTGTCCCAACCGTGTGAATTGTTACATGTCCCGTCCAACTGAGAAAAACGTCTTTATTGTGTTTATGCTGGTGGTGGCGGCTGTTTCACTGCTTCTGAGCGTGCTAGAACTGTACCACCTTGCATGGAAACAGTGCAAGCAATGCCTTCGAAAATATGCTGACAAACACGCCAATGATGTCAATGGCAAAAACACCAAAGTTGGTTCTTTAGTCCTACACAGCAAGACAAGTATTCCAATGGATCTGCCTGAGAAGACTCAGCCACATCCCTCCCAAACCTGCACCCCACCCCCAGATTTCAACCAGTGCCTAGCATCAAGCCCAGGTCCAACATCACCCCCGCATCTTCATCACCACCATCTTCAGAACATCCACAAAACCTGCCAGCCCTTCACCAACCGCCTGGCTCACCAGCAGAACTCCGTCAACATGGCCACAGAGCGAGATCATCACAGCCACGGTGATCTTCAGCCAGCTGTGGACTTCCTGCAGATGAGCTACGAGAGCCCTGAGGTTCAAGTCCCGGGTGAGATGACACCCAGTGCCCCCTCCACACCATCCTCCCAACCAGGCTGCTTCAAAGACAAGCGCCGACTTAGCAAGACTAGTGGTACTAGTAGTAACCGAGTCAGACCAGGTGATCTGGCTGTGTAGGTTGGGTTAAAGGACCATCCTGGAGGATTAGAAGCTGGGAGTGTGAACTAGCCTTAAGATGAGAGATATTGACACAAGGGGTGTGCATTATTGTGTGTGTATGAGTATTTTTGTGTGTTGGTATATTATATGGGATATTTCACTTATTTGTGATGAGAAAGGCTTAAATATCAGCATGAATCAGAGGATAATGGGAAAGTGTAGGGCAGAGAATCTGTATCAGAGCATTTAATATGGTTTCATTGAAACTGTTGTCGTAAGTGTATGTAGATTTTTATAGGGTGGATCAAAAAGTCTGAATAAAAGGGTGTTGATATATTCAGATGAATGGATGGATGGATGGAAGATGCAAGGACTACTAAAATAACTTTGCAACATTTACAAGAGAGTACAGGGTAGTTTTGCACACTGATTCATATTGTTTCATATTGCAAGAAGAATCATTTTTATTTTTTATTTTTGTTTTGCAATTCAACACTCAAATCAAACACATTTTGAGCCAGAAAGCAATGAAGCACTTATACCTTAGAAAAGATCATTGTAAAAAAAAAGTAAGTTTTAAATGAACAGGGAAAAAAACATGCCCTGCTGTATCATTTTATTAAGGTTACAGGCTACAGAATTTATCTGATTATTCTACAGTTTTACAAAAATATATGTGAAATAAATAACAGAATAATATGAAGTATCCTGATACTTTTTATATTTTTATCAAACTATTATTGATGTAAATATGTGTGAATTATTAACAAACAACTTATTTGTTACAGTAGTGAGCCTATAATGAGATATCAAAACGGAGGAACTTTCAAATCAGTTTGATATTCAGTTGATATTGAAGATTTGGCAAAGGTATTTTTTTATAAAAGCATTCAAACTGTAGGCCAAGTTAAAGTGCCTTGAAAAGAGCAGATCAAAAAGAAAAGACGGCAAGAGCAATCACAGCTTAATAAAATATCATCATTTGATATAGCTTACACAATTGTATTAATAGTCTGAACAGAATTATTTTTATTAATGGTAAGCAGGGTTTGTATTTATCAAAGCATGCACTTTATTGATGTCTGCAATAGGTATGTCCTCTAATGTCATCAAATCTCAATAAGTGTCAATGAAATTATCTGTCAGTGTTCCATTCAGAAAGATGATTTATTGGTCACTCACCTTTTGAAACATTGTTTAGTCTTCTGATGTAGTCATCTCTATTTCATTTTATGTAATACTTAATCTTGTATTAGTGTATGAAGTTTTTACAATTAAAAACTATTTTATGACAAATGTATAACAGATGACTAGAGCTGGTCTAGGAAATCCTTCTTTCACAGTTAATGACATCTAAGCTTTATTTCACTTCATTTTGTTTTTTATTTGATTGCGGTCACACGGTGTGTCCTCTGATCTGTTTACAGTACACAATAAAAATATTCCAGCACTAATAATGCATGCGTGTTGAATTTTTCCCCCTTAAACATTATAAAGTTAAACCAGTATTTTTACACCATACATAAGCTACATTATCTGAAAAATTATTTGAAATATAGGTTTTATTCAGTTTGTGAAGCTGGCACAAAACCTGTAGTTTTTTCACACCCACAAACTGAAGTGTCATGCCTTAAATAGCCCTGAAGTCGGGTTCGACTCCAGCACTCGTTGTCGACTCTGTTGCTGTGCCAGAAATCGCTCACTTGTTCACTATTCTCTAATTTCCATAGTGCATGGAAGTTGAGTGTAATATAAAAAACAAGGAGTGAACGAAATAAAGCAAAGAATTCACTGACGGTGCACCACAGACCTGGAGCTGTCAGAAACAATGCCACATACACGCTTACTTCTATAATTATATATATTTTTATATAATTAACAGTCATAAATAGTGACTTTTGTTAAATATACCTCCATGCCAGCTTTGTAGTAATTATTCTTAACAAAGAATTTAAGAATGGTTAAAGTATTTGTTCATAATAATTAGAAGCCATAAATATTTAATAACTTCCATAGAGTATAAACAAATTGATGTGTACATTCTGGAGACGTAGGCCATAATAGCTTTATAATTAGATGTCACTGTGAAGATCAGAAACAAATTTATTTACATATTTAAAAAAAAAAAAAAAAAGATTTTTCAAGATACAAAGTAAATTAAGTTAAATGAAGAAACCCTAAAATAAAGCACTAGACCCCGCCATGGTTTACCTTGAATTTACTGTAGACCACGGCTTCACCCAATTGCTTTTATAAAACGGTTATACTATACATGTAAGGTTTCACAAAATAAAACAAAGCAAATACAATTTTTTGATATTATGAAAAATAGATATTCTTCTGCCAAACGATGTAGTTCCTCTGAAACGGTTGGGTGCAACAAAGTGGTTGCCGGGAAACAACAGATGTAAACAAAGGTGTATATTTGTAGAGTAATTAACAACAGCCTCAAGCGCAGCTCAACCAATCAGAATCAAGGACTAGAACTATCCATTTTATAATATGGGTTTTATTCATAATATTTGTTTTTATTTGCATTTTAGATCTTTAGGAGGTGCAAGAAGTCCTCTAAGCTGAAGTCTTTGACAAGAATGTTCATCACCAGCTGACAACATTGACTTCAGGGTGTTTATCAGCAGCTGGCAACTTTGACTCTGCGGTGAACTCAACTGCACACAATGTCATTAACTCTGCTGTGAGTCTTTATAGTAGCTGAGGACATTAGCTCTGCTGTGAGTCTCAAAATACAGGACAGTGCCTGTGCAATGAGTGCCAAAGTATATGTGGATTTTGCCTGTACTGCATGTCCCAAAGTGGATGCACACTGCCTGTGAAATCAGTCCCAAGGCAGATGAGGGCATTGACTCTGCAGTGAGTGCAGCAGTGGATAGGGCCATTGCCTGTGTAGCACAGCCCAAAGTAGATGGGGCATTGCCTGTGCAGTGCATCGCAAAGAAAGTGGGGATATTTACTCTGCAGGGTGTCCCAAAGAAGATGGGGGTGATTGCCTGTGCAGTGCGTCCCAAAATAAATGGGCATCCTACCTATGAAGTGCATCTAAAAGTAGATGGGGGCATTGCCTGTGCAGTTCGTCCCAAAATAGATAGGGGAACCGCCTCTGCAGTGCGCCCCAAAGTAGATGGCGTCACTCACTGACTCTTCAACAGAAGAGCTGGACAAGGGTAAGTTTACTGTCATAACCCAAAACAGTTGTAACATTAAAAATGTTCATTATTTTAATTACCCTTTAGCTTTGTTGCTATTCACTTAAATAGAAGTCCAGTTTGTCAAATGTATTTTAATTATAAAACAAATAAAAATTATCTATCATTTTTGTTTTTTACTTAAAAAGTTTGGGTTCTTCAAGTTCTTGTAATGTATTTTATGTTTACTAATTAGAGAACTCAACCTGTTTACTAAACATGCTAGGTTTTAAATTACTGCGTGGTATTTCAATTCACAAAACTTCTGTTCCTCAGAATTTATGACTGGAATTAAATTACCTATGTGCACGTTAACTGTTAATTGTTTGTTTTGTTATTTAGGTGGCTGCGAAATGTGTCTAAAAGAAACAACGTACAGCATGCATCACTACTGGGAATACACTTTGCACTCCCTATCTATCAACTAATAAAGAGCTTCACAGCACATTTCCCTGACACAATGTAAACAAAAAACGGACTTTATTCATATATCAAACTAACAGGGAATAACAGGGAAACAAAACCATGAAACATATATGAGAACAGACAAATGAACTAAGGAAGCAGGGCTTTAACACATTTGCAGGGTAAAACAGAACATGTAAAGAGGAACTAATTATCAAATAAGGAATTGAGTAAATAATCGAATAATTGAGACATCAGGCAAACAAGGGGAAAATTTAAATGCAAAGAAACTGAACGGACACAGACTTATGACAGAGCATACATGTATTTACAGGTGCTGGTCAAATAATTAGAATATCATCAAAAGGTTGATTTATTCCACTAATTCCATTCAAAAAGTGAAACTTGTATATTATATTCATTCATTACACACAGACTGATATATTTCAAATGTTTCTTTCTTTTAATTTTGATGATTATAACTGACAACTAAGGAAAATCCCAAATTCAGTATCTCAGAAAATTAGAATACAACTTAATGCCAATACAAAGAAAGGATTTTTAGAAATCTTGGCCAAATGAAATGTATGAACATGAAAAGTATGAGCAATTAAAGCTCTCAATACTTAGTTGGGGCTCCTTTTGCCTGAATTACTGCAGCAATGCGGCATGGCTGTTGTGTGGACGGGTTGGGATGAACTCAGATGCAGACAGGATGTAACAAACACAGGGTTTATTAACACAAAAAGGGGAAAACAAAACCCACGAGGGGGAAAACAAGGACTAGGGTAGACGCTGAATAACTCTCTAAAACACAATAAACAAGGTAGACAAAGACTCTGAACACTAACTACTAACAAACACTCACGGTAGTACAACGACTTCTTTGAGGGGTTACAAGGACACAATATTTCAGGAGGCTGACAGGTAGGAACACATAAGTAGCACATTCACAGAGTGGAACAATGAACCAACAAAAGACAGAGCACACTAGGAGATCTAAATAGGGGAACTAATCAAGACACGACAGGTGGCACAGATAGGACAATCACGACAAGACTAGGATAACAAGGGGGGCGGGGCAAGGGAACGAGACAACACAAGCACATGGCCCAAAGACAAGGCCATGTGCTTGTACACAAAACACGGGTCTGTCATGGTCCTGCCTCTAGACTAGAGAAAAGTCAGGACATGATGGCAGGACCATGACAGTGGCATGGAGTTGATCAGTCTGTGGCACTGCTCAGGTGTTATGAGTGCCCAGGTTGCTCTGATAGTGGCCTTCAGCTCTTCTGCATTCTTGGGTCTGGCATATCGCATCTTCCTCTTCACAATACCCCATAGAATTTCTAGGTAAGAGTTTGCTGGCCAATTAAGAACAGGGATACCATGGTCCTTAAACCAGGTACTGGTAGCTTTGGCACTGTGTGCAGGTGCCTAGTCCTGTTGGAAAATGAAATCTGCATCTCCATAAAGTTGGTCAGCAGCAGGAAGCATGAAGTGCTCTAAAACTTCCTGGTATACAGCTGTGTTGACCTTGGACCTCAGAAAACACAGTGCACCAACACCAGCAGATGACAGCTGAAACCCATGTCTTGCATAAGTCTGTGTGTAGTGGTTCTTGAAGCACTGACTCCAGCTGCAGTCCACTCTTTGTGAATCTCCCCCACATTTTTTTAATGGGTTTTGTTTCATAATCCTCTCCAGGGTGCGGCTATCCCTATTGCTTGTACACTTTTTTTCTACCACATCTTTCCTTCCCTTCACCTCTCTTTTAATGTGCTTGGACACAGAGCTCTGTGAACAGCCAGCCTCTTTTGCAATGACCTTTTGGGTCTTACCCTCCTTGTGCAAGGTGTCAGTGGTCGTCTTTTGGACAACTGTCAAGTCAGCAGTCTTCCCCGTGATTGTGTAACCTACAGAACTAGACTGAGAGACCATTTAAAGGCTTTGCAGGTGTTTTGATATAATTAGCTGATTAGAGTGTAGCACCAGTTGTCTTCAATATTGAACCTTTTCACAATATTCTAATTTTCTGAGATACTGAATTTGGGATTTTGCTTAGTTTTTAGTTATAATCATCAAAATTAAAAGAAATAAACATTTGAAATATATTAGTCTGTGTGTAATGAATGAATATAATATAAAAGTTTCGCTTTTTGAACGGAATTAGAATAAACTTTTTGATCATATTCTAATTATATGACCAGCATCTGTATATACTTATATATAATTTAGGACAGAGATTTTTGGCAACCCAGTGATGGTTAAATATTGGACAGAAGACATGCTGGGTTACTTTGATGTTTATTCAACTCAACTAATGTTTAAAAAATACTTTATTGCTGGCTTACAATGGGTGGAAAACTATAAATCACACACAAAGTTACTAGAGCCACAGTTTAAATCAAAAGTAAACATTTTAATTAAAGTGTATTCAATGATTCTCTCTTATCTCTTTTCATTGAAATAGTGCTTATTTCTCGCGCCAGTGTGTTTCCAAAATCTGAGCTGGTGATAGGCTGCTGTTCAGCGTTGCAACTGCAAACATCAGATCGCCGCCTTGCATTTCACTTGTAGCTGAAAGATACAGTGACTGACTCCATAACCTGTCCATAAACAAACATTAACGACATTAGAGAACACATTTTAAAATAAAAATAAAATAAATACAGTATCAGTTTATGTTATATAAGGCAAAATGCTTTTCCATCATGCAAAATGACCATTGCCCATTAGAAGACTGACATCTTGTCACTGTATGTTGCATTGTAGAAAATAAAATAATTTACAGCAAAATAAAGATATTATAGATTAAATAAATTGTACACAAACACAAATTTCACTGAAGAAGTGCACAAATTAGAAGATGCTGAAAACTGCTCTCTTCTGAAGAGGATGCAGAAAGCCTGTGCTCTTACTGTAACTGTCAGTGAGATTGACCCTGCCACTGGCCCAATGGCTGGGTAACACAGAAACTACCTAACACCGGAAAAACCCCACAACATAAGAACCAACAGGCTTGGTAGAAAAAAACCCAGCATTTTTAATTAACATTACAACACATAAGCACCTCAACATGGGGAAAATACCCTATTTCATAAATGGAAAACACTGAATATGTTCAAGAAGTCTTCTGCACAACAGGATGTCTTGATGTGGTGAAGAAAACTTCTAGGCTTTCACAACAATTTGGAGATTAAACAAAATTTCCAATGACCAAAATGATAACAGTTATCAGTATTATCACAGCATAGTTGACTTTGTTGTAAATGTTCAGAAAATGACTCATACTCACGCTAAAATAATTTTTGGTGGGGTAACTTACAATATAACACGTTATCTACTAACATGTACTACATGTTCAAATATAGTTTTGAAGAAAAAAGTTATAAATAATTATAAACCTCACATTTAAGAAAGTATGAGTCAAAGTGATAAATTATTGGCATTTTATCTGCTCCATTAACAATTCTTCACCTTTGTCACTTTAGCTTTGTAAAAAATGGTTTTATATATTTTGGAGGAAATTCACCATTAAAATGAAAGTCAGGTCCCACAATTATCAAATCAAATTTATTTGTCTGAAAATTATGTTCCCAGGGTCTCTCTTATAAGCAAAATATACGCCAACCTGATATATGTCAATACTTTTAATTGAAACCTTTTATTTGACACCCTAAATTTTTCCAGGCCTTCTAATCTTGACTACTACAGAATTATGCACTAAATATAAGTTGGTTTTTATAGTATTTGTAGATTAAATTTGAAACATCAGAGGGAGACAGAAGAAAAAATTAAAAAGGCAATATATATCTAAATCTTCTACCAAGATTATGACAGAAAGCGGAGGCAGTGCATTCAGGAGTTATCTGAGGCCTTACATTTGAGTGTCTTAGATAACAACATCTCCATGCTTATCAGTCAGACTCTAACTCTTACATGTGTTGGAAACTCAGAAACGAAGACCAGGAGACTCTTGGGTAATCTTCAGCAGAATTCTTTATTGAGAACACTCTGCGTGGCGCTGTAGTCATCAAAAGTCTAACTAGTCATTAATACATGGCAGTTTATATACATTTCAAGGGGGAGGGATTCCTTAAGTAGAGGTGGAGACCATTTAAACGAAGCATGCAAATTGAATACAGGGATCGTCCTGATACTGGCCATTTTCCCATCTTTGATCTTGTCAGCATAACAGTGTCATGGCCCTTCCATCTCTGCAGATCTTCCTGTAGCTTCAGAATCCACTACAGTCCCAAAAGTTCCTGTCAGTTCTAGAGCCCCTTGTCAGGTTCCTGTCATTGCTTCTCCACCCAAATGATTCCTCTCATTGCTGACCCAGAGTTTCTTGCCATGGCTCCCCTCATTTCCAGGATTACTGTCATGGATGCAAAGGTTCATGTCATTCCAGAAGATCCACAATCCTTTACTGTAGCAGAGCTTTCTGCCATTAATGTAGACAGGCTCAGACCTTTCTGAGGTCCAGAAAACAATCTGCAGGCACAGAGGATGATTTACAAGTGCAATAAATAAAATAAACAAATAAAATATCACAGAGATGTACTCTTTGACTGTGGATAACTCTTAATTAAATGTGTCTTTATTTCTCATTTTGATACACAAACAGGCCGGTTGTAGCTCAAAAATTGTCCTGTAATGTGACATTAATAGTTAACAAAAATAGTTGCCTATATTTAGCTAGTAAAACTTTTGGTTTATTTTTTAATTTAGAAGCATGCTTTTTACAAAAGTTGTAAATTAGGCTTTATTTGTTCAAACTGAATTAGGGAAGTAAGTTTTCAGTATGCTGCATGTAGGAATCCTTTTCAAAATGAATCCAAAATGCAAAGTTTGCCATCACTATTATTGATCTGTGAGCTATAAAGGAATAATCAAAATGCAATGTTTTTAAATATGTAGCCTATTGTGTTTTGTTATTGAAATACTTTCAGAACCCGTGGTAATAAGTGTATTAATATAGGCTAAGGATTTTTGTATGTACTGTGTTTATTTAATTTTTTATTAAAATATCTTCTTTCTCCCTTGTTTTATTCTGATATAATAGTCGACCTTTGATTTGTAAAATTAGGTATCAGCAACGACTATGACGTTGATCATTTCAAGGTCATCGCTAAAATTAGACTCGTTTAGACAGTTACGCTGAAAGTGTGTTGTTTTAATAAAGGGGAATTTAAGGCATCATGTTACTGTACATCACAACAGGGTCAGGAACAATACAAGACTGCAGTCGTCATTGTGCACCTAATCAGCCTAATTTAGTGTCCAATAAGTTAATTCAGTTTGTTATAACGACTGGTTCCTTATAATATAGCCCAAAGTGTGTATGTGTAATATTTAGCGTCCTTAATGTTTGGACCATGTTAAACACTGCCCCCAAAATCATTTAGACATTTGATAGATTATTCAATGCATTTGTATTTAATAGTTCGCGCTGTGCATAGGAATATTACGGCAGCAAACGTGATATACAACATGGAAGTGCACGGGAAATGAAGTTTTGTAACACGGCATTTCCGGTCACTTTGAAAAGAGAGGGTAGACTCCTGAAACTACAGATCCCAGAATGCACCTCACCGTCAGCCGGCGTAACATCCAGTCGTCTGACAGAAGTGAAAGGAATGAGTGCGATTCAAAAGCAGTGGATTTAAGAGTGTGAAACATTCAGGTTGGTGATGTTTAAACAGAACTTTCTCTAGAGCACTTCTCTTTTTTCCCCTTACTTAATAGATTAAAACTAGTGCATGATATTTGACGGTTTTCAAGAGCGTGTGGATGAATTTTGCGGATATGACAGGCAGCATTACTGAATGAGACAGAAGTTGCTATGTTTGAGTCGTGCCTTATGGAAATGTACTGACACGTTTTGATATATGTTTCACAAAAACACAAATACAGGCTACAACTGTTTAGAAATACAATATAGGCTATAGTATAGAAATCATGTATTCAGTGTATTAATTTAAAATGCCATGATATTAGTAAGTATAATACGAGCTGCAAAGCAGGAAACAGTTACTTAATAGTTGATATTTAAGGCGTGTATCTGACACATTTTTAAAACAACATTGACGTTTTAGTTTAAAATCTATATTTGATATATAGGCTATGAAAAGTGGTCGCCTTTATGTTTGTTGGATTTAATCACCTTCATTAACTTTTAATTGTTCCTCTGTTGTGACAAAAGTGTTTAGAAGACAAATATATATAGTTATTGAGGTTATAAAAAATGTAAATTAATTTGCAAAGTTCTAAAATAGTGTAAAATAGTCTTTAAATAGTGTTAGCTGGAGTACACATGTCAACTTCCCAAATACATTTCAAGTCAAGTGTTTACGTCTCTTTCAGGTGCATCATGTGGGCACGTGTGGGTTTGATGGGTTCAGTGGCCCTTGGGTCGATGTTCTGGTCTCAAAAGAAAAACACTGAAACCTCTCCATACGAGCTTAAATTAATTCAAGTTTTATTCAGACATGGAGCGAGAACGCCCCTGAAATCTATACCAGATGTTTTGGAGGTAAGAGAGCTGACTAGTGTCAATTCAATGCCCAAAGTAACACCATATTCAGTGTTTTTTTGTTTGTGTGGCTTAAAAACAGTAAGGTTAAAAAGATTAGGTTAAAAACACAAAAATGTAGAGAATGCATAAATGTGGCATGTATTCTTAATTGTTTAAACATCTCAGAATAATTTGTCAATCTTAACAGCATGCTGTTTTACTCCCAGACAGTGGCACTGTCATATGTCTGTAATAGTCCACATTGATGCCAATAATATCCAGTATGACACATGGTTTCTGCACCCCTAGGCACAATGGGTCCCTGAGCTACTTGAAGCGCCAGCTCACACAGAAATGGACTATATGGTTACAGACTTGCAGGGGGGGCCCAGACCCCCAGCTCCGGTGGAGGACAGCTACAGATCCAAAATATTGACAGTGAGTTTGTGTTTATGCATTGGTGCCAAATTCTTGTAGAATGTAGAGTGTGTTTTACACAGAGTATTAGAAAGGGCTCAGTCTGTGGGTTGTCGACTAAAAAGACTAATGATATAACCAGTTATATTATAACCAATCTAACACGTCTAATGAACAGGTCTAGTGATAACGGTGATTTCAAAGCACAGAAATATAAAAAAAAAACACCAAAAATGTAAATTTGCTGATCCTCAGGCCATCAGTCTCAGATGCAGATGAGTTTGTTTCTTCATCAGAGCAGGGTTAAAGAAATTTAGCTAATTTAATTCACTGATAGATCCTCTGCTGTTGATGGGTGCCGTCAGGACAAGAGTCCAAAAAGCTGCTAAAAAATTTGAAACCCACTGTCGTACTTGTTTTATAACTGTTTTGGATTGCTTTTGCTTGTGAAGAGTACTTGAACTGTGCATATTTCTCTCCTGATTCAGACAAACTGAAGTTTAAAGTTCTTAATGATGGATTTGTTTCTTACAAACATGCAGCTTTTCGCTTCACAATATGTTAATTGATGGACAGGGGGCATGTGGATTATTGTAATGTTTTATTTGAATTACGACGGCACCCATTCAGTGCTGAGGATCCTTTGGTGAGCAAGTGATATACTGCAAAATTTCTCAAAATGTTCAGGTGAAAAAACAAACTCATCTGCTTCTTGGATAGCCTGAGGGTTCTAGTAATGCCTATTCCTGTAATGCCACTCCATACATTTACATTCTAGAAAATGTGTGCTTTGTGGGAACAGTTTGACAATACTCAAGCATGACAATGCCCCTGTGCACAAAGTGAGGTCAAAAAATAAAAAGGTTTGAGTCTGGTGGTAAAGAACCTGACTAACCTGCAACAAAGCTCAGACCTGAACCCCTTTGAACAGCTTTGGAATTCCAACTAAAAACCTATTACCCACATCGGTGGTGCTGTTGTGTCTGAATGGGAGCAAATCCCTACAGCCCATATTCTGACATATAATGGAAAACTTTCATTGAAAATGCTCAACAAACTTATACTGTTTATGGGATGCTGTTTGGATGGCCACATAATCTTGGCCATACAGTATCATTTTCAGGCATGTTTGTGTAGCGTTTTGAGTGCATGTTTGGAATGGAGTGGATCGATGCTACTGTAAATGGCAGTTTCATACCAGACATGATGTAAACATACTTAACTCTCTGTTTAGATGGAAATTGTGCCAGGCTGTCAAATCAAGAAAAATAATTACTTCTGCTTCCATAGGGTGGAACTTATCCAGGTCAGCTGACCACATTGGGCATGCAACAGCTGTACGATCTAGGAGTGAAGTTACGAAAGAAATACATACAAGAACAGCCCTTCCTCACACCTTCTTTCAACCCTAAAGAAGTTAAGTGAGTGCAGTTGATGATTCTTTAAATATATTGTTCTGCACCATTTAAACTTTGTCTCAAGGAGAAAAACGCTTTTACAGTAAGGTGCCCTTTATTAACATTAGTTTACTCTGTTAACATACTTCTAAAATACTTCTAATGCATTTTTAAATCTTAGTTAATGATAATTTTAACATTTACTAGTATGTTATTAAAGTCAAAGGTTATATCTGTTAGTATTATTTGATGGACCTGAGCTAACATGAACTAGCAATGAACAGTTGTATTTTTATTACTGAACGTTCATGAATTCTGTATCTTAAGGTTTTGACTCACCCTCATGTGACTTTGGCTATTCTTTGAGGCACTAATTAAGTTCATCATATTAAGCAATCTCTTCAAAACCCTCTTCATAGTTTACTCAATGATGTCAGAATTTTCATTTCTGGGTGAATTATCCCTTTAACTAACATAACTAATTGGACCTTAATGTAGTTACCGAAAAATCTAATAAATTATCCTAATATACATGAATATGTTTATGACTCTGAATTGCATCATTAAGCTAAAAGAGTAAGATGGAATATCTGCTGTTGATTTACAGCATTCGCTCCACCAACATTGTCCGCACCATTGAGTCGGCTAAGTGTTTGGTGGCAGGACTGTTTCAACAGGAACAAGCAGGTAAGGTGGCAGCTCAGCTACGCTTCTTTGTGTGGTTTGGTTGAGTAATGGATGAGATGAGCATTACACACTCTGTGTTTGCCTTTCTGTGTTTGATTTTCTCTCACTCTAAGGTGTTGTGTCCATCCTCACCGATAAGGCAGAGAAGGAAATCCTCTATCCCAACTATCACGGTTGCAAACTGCTCAAGCGGCTCATTGGGTAAAACCTATTTTGATACTAAAACTCTGCAAGGCTGCATTTATTTGATCTTAAAATCTAGTAAAAACAGTAATATGTATAAGATATAAAACAGATTTTACAGTAATAATATGTTCATATATTTTAAAATGTAATGTATTGGTGTGATGACAAGAGTTTTCAGCAGCCATTACTCAAGTGCTCATTGTCACATGATCCAGGCATTATTCTGATTTGATGCTCAAGAAACATTTGATATTATCAATGTTGAAAACATATATTTGTGGAAACTGTGATAATTTTTTTTTGATTAACACAAGTAATCTATTTCTTTAAAATAGAAACCTTTTGCATGATGTGTTATAATTGTCTTTTCTGTCACTTTTTGCTGTATACATTTTTTTTTCTAACCAGACATGATATCTTACAAATCCCATACTTTTAAACAGTACTGTAAATGCCCACTAATGGCTTGTAATTTAACGCCACTCGTGTCCATCAAATGTAGTCATCGTTGGGCAGAATCGTCCACTGTGCCTGACATTGCTGCAGACCTACAGAGCATCCAGAGAGCCTTAGGGGTTGATCCTCAGCAACATCTGGACTTCATCCTCATTAGAGATGACATGGTGGCCAGAGAGGTAAAGTGCCTGATACATTCTACAGTTACATCTGATTAGGCTTTGTTTGTCAAATACAGTACCATTATATTATTGATCCTAGGCCCACGGGCTGCCGCTTCCTACAGCTCTGGAGAACTGGAGGAGTATCGTGGAGCAGAGAGCAGTAGATATGATGTTTCACATCTATGAGCCCAGTGAGAGGTGAGTGAATCCAGCAAAAAAAGAGTATTGAGAGGTTATGGTTGACCCTTATGTTTTAAGGCCTCTGTAAATGTGTCCATGTGCTTTTGTTTGAACTCAGGCTGAATTTGCAGATGTGCGTGGGGCCGCTTTTCCACATACTCCTAACCAACATGGAGGACAAAATCCAAGGCACAAACTCTAAACCTGACAGGTGTATACTTTTTGAACAACATGTCTACTGTTAATTTGTATCATTCAAAAACTTACTTTCTTTTTCAAAATCTGAAAGACCACTGTGCACCTGTTATTTCCAGACAGTAAAAATCAGTTGCTAAACTTGAGGTGCTGCCCCACAGTGGTCAGACTCAGAGATCATGTGCGTAAAAGTCTAGTTGAAAACAAGATCTTAGAGCTGCTGTTTTTTGTGTTTATTGATCTAGAAAGTTGTTCCTGTACTCTGTGCATGACACCACACTGATGCCGTGTCTCATGGCTTTGGGGGTTTTTGATATGAAATGGCCACCGTATGCAGCTGACATCACACTGGAGCTTTATCAGCATCGTCAAACTAACCAGCCTTACGTTAAAGTGTCCTACATTGGCCAGGTAACACACACACACACACAGGTGTAAAATGTAGCTTGGATGTTTGGGGTCAGTACGATTTTAAAATGTTTTTGGAAGAACTCTCTCTACTAACAAAGGCTGCACTTATTTGATCAGAAATACAGTGAAAGCAGCAGTATTGTGGAATATTATTATTACAATTTAAATTAACAATTTTCTATTTTAATATATTTTAAAATGTAGTCCCATCCTGTGACACAAATCTGAATTTTCAACAGCCATTTGTCTTCAGTGTCACATGATCCTTCAGAAATCATTCTAATAGGCTGATTTGGTACATATTTCTTATTATTGTCAGTGTTGAAATATTAATATTTTAATTTATAATTACTTTTTTCCAATTTTTTGACAAAAAGAAAGTTCAAAAGAACACCATTTATTCTGAATGAAATCTCTTGTAACATTGATCAAAAGTGACAGTAAAGATATTTAATTGAATGCATCCTTGCTGAATATTAGCACTGATTTAAAAAAAAGAAAAACCGTAATGTAACTAAATACTGTTAACTAAATGGCCTCATCTAATCTGACTTCGCTGAACGCTAGCAGTAATTTCTAACTCATCAAGTGTCCTTCATTTACTTCTTCATTTCTTTAATCTTTTTCTGACATCTGCCCATATTTGAAGCTGTTAATTGTTTATACCTACAGGACCAAAAAATCCCTGGCTGCAGTGACGTCTACTGCCCGCTGCAGGAGTTTAAGGAGGCACTGGCTGTTTACGCTCTACCTGATGAACGTTACTATGGCCTCTGTGACGGTGTAGATGACCATCCCAAACTCTGACCTCTCAACTCAACGTTGCACCAGAAAACGCACAAATGTTTTGCACCAAACTGGTCTTTAGAGCTCATGTCTCTCCTACAACATGGATTCAAGTGTTCATATTAACAAAAGAGCAATATCAGAAGTCTTATGTTTAAATTGTCAAGTCCTTTCCCATGGTTCAAGGAAACTGGTTCATGACTCGTACACAGCTGATAAAAATGTTCTCATTTATGTCAGTAAACAAATTCTTTCACAGATTGTCATGATATTAAGCAAGTATACAATTCAGAGTAAACTTTTTGATAATGTGTGTGATTTTGTGCACAACTAAGGGAGTAAGTGTGGAATATCCTGATTAGGTGCCTTCATTTCAGAGTATCGAGTCATCTGAAACGGCTACAGAATTATCTGAAACCTCATAATTTCAACAGTAATTGATGTTTTAACATCAAATGAAGTGGTTAAATTTAATATGCAAGCAGAAATGGTGAAATTTTTCTTACACATTCACTACTGAGATGCATATTAAAATAATATACAATGAACTATCTGAAGTGTTTTAATTTTATTCTACATTTGTTTATGTTTTACTTTAATCATTCAGTAGTGTAACAACCCAAAATACCACTGTACACACATAGACATGAAGCAAAGTGTAAATTTTAAAATGCAAAATTTATTTATATGGCTATTTGGCCTTTCTACATTTTCAACTTGTGTTTTCAGACAAAACACCTCAACATTTAAACTTCATATAAGTCCATTGCATTTTATGTTAAAGAATGATATGCATAAAAAGTCAGACAAGGAATTATCAAACAAGGAGGAGGAAAATAAATCACATTAGACATTTTGGGATTCCCTTATTTGAAAAAGACAGTAACTGTCTCATTTTGAAAAGCTGTAGTCAAATGTTTACACAAAAAATTATATTTCACCAATGCATGTTAACCATTTTGTGATTTTTAGAATAACCCTGACCCCACTAACAAACCTTCATTTTAAAATTACTAATTTCTGTAATTATTTTCTAAAACACTCCCAGACAACCACACATTAAGCGCAGTCCACTGGCTCCACTCCAACAATCATTCAAGTACATCCCAGTCCATCGCATCTTTCTTAGGTTTCAAAACAAAGCGAACATTAAGTGCACTCAAGATTATGTCATTTATAAAAAATAATCATAATAACAATAGCAATAACAACTGCAGTAATAACATTAGTAGTAACAAATTTAAAGCATTCTACACAATTCTCATTATACATATATCACCTTAAACCATCAGGCTCCACCCCCTGAGAAATACACCATGGGTTCAAGTTATGGTTCAACATATCTGTATCAATTGCAAAGCAACTTCAGCTTAGTTACTTAAATAAGAATTATTTGAGGAAATAGACAATTTAAACCATCATAACATTATTTACATCAATAAATTGAACCTCATTGTCATACATTACAGATCCTTTGTATTTACAGCATTAATATTTAAAGAAACAAAGCTTTGCTCCTCTTCATTTAATCCTGTGGCTTTTTACCTAAAATTTAAGACAAAGCATTTAAATTATCATGGGAACAAATTCAAACACAAAACATTAAGACATCTCTGGATTACAGACTAACATCACTGACCAGCGATGCACTGGCGGCATTTGTAGATCTTGGGATTATGTGTCCTTATGTGATTCCTCACATTTCTCTGTCTGAAGAAAGTTTTGCTGCACAACTGCAAAAGAGAAAATTAAATAAGAAAATCACTCTACTATATCAACATGCTGGACATGCACATACTTTTTACAGTTAGTACAATAAACTTTGTGCAGTATACAGGCACACTGCAGGGAAGGGACCTCAGGAGACATTTACATACCGGACAGGGCCAGTGTTTTCCTTCAATGTGCCTGATCCGATGCATAATAAGAGCATCACAGTCCCTATAGGAGGCTCTGCACTCCAGGCAAGCGTGTGGTCCACTGGTGGCCTGACTGTGAGGACCCTTCTTTTTTTTCAGACGTGCCCGTCCGATGGATTCCAGTAGGACGGAACGCTGACTGCTCAGAGGAGGCAGCTTATTTACATTCTACACATGACAAAAAAAAAAAAAGAGATAAATATCTTGATCTTTTACAAGTATCACTTTCTGTTTATTACTTGTTTCGACATTCGAGTACTACTTCCCTAAACCAGACTCTATAAAAATTTACAAAACAACAGTCATGTAACATGCTTTTGTCATAAGAATAAACCTCAGCATCTGCTGGCATGAGAAAAAGAAGAAGGAAAAAAACCTCATCACCTTTTTCTTTGTAGGTTCTTTCTTGACTTTACAGCTACTCTTGCTGACTTGGGGGAGTCTAGAAACTTGTTTAACCTGTGACCCTTGGGACATTCCTGTTTCATCTTTCTCGGTCTTAACTCGGACACCAGTCCTTTGGGAAAAGGGTGAGTGCCTGTTGCCAAGTCCAGACCAGTGAGGCCCATTTAGCCCGGTCCGGTCTGGCATTATCCTGGCCCTCACCCGATCTCTTCTAACCATGCCAGGTGATGAATCGCAATGGGAATTATTTCCATGAGTTAGGTAGATGTTCACGTTCTCCTCCTCCCGTTTAATACCACTTTGTGACTGACAGAACCCGAAAAGGAAGCCTTGATCCAACAGTTTGATGGGTGGTTTGCTCTGACGCTTGCCCAGGTCCGAGGAGTCGCTGATTGGAAATGGCTGGGTAAGGGGCAAAGGGTCCGCTGGCTCTTCCTTTATAGATTTGTAAAGGGGATGGCTGTGAAGTTGCTGATGGTTGGAAGTATCCCAGTTCACAATGGCATATGGAACTTCAGGACTCTCTTTTCTGTTACTGCGTTCCTTAATTTTTCTGTTTTCCTTCACCTGTGTTCCTCTTTCAGTTCTGCTGTGCTTTGCATGTGGCATTCTTGTTGCATGGTTGCATTTTGTTTTGCTTTCTATTTGTTTTAAGCTCTTAGGTTTGTCTATTTGAGGGCGCCCAGGTTTGTGTCGCTTTGTGTGCTGCAACTTTGTTGTAGCTACCCTTACTGTGCGATCTGCTGGTGGGCGACCCCTACGTCCTGTTGATTTAGGTGAAGTTCCCTGGGGGTTGTAGGCAGTATTGCGACGATGAATAGGTTGCAGGATGGCACTTTCTGAAGATTCCTGTTTTATCCTGAGCATAGTGCTTTTTGAAGGGGAAGAGCCATTGTGTGCTGGTACTCTACCTCTTCGTGCAGGGTGGGAAGGTGCTTTATCTTCATTTCTGTTGTTGCTTCTGAGTGGTCGATCCGTTGCACTGGACTCTTTCTGCAACAATGACCTACTTCGAGTAGCTCTTGCAATTGGCTGCCCAGCTTGCCCTGCAGGATCATGTCTTTTCCTTTTGGACCTTTCTTGGTTCCAAGTTTCTACTTTCACTGGTCTGTTTATCAAGTCCATTCTGCTCATGTCACAGAGGGACAAAGTGGGATTAACGGCAGCAAGCACTCCTAAACTAGTTCCGAAACTCAATGGGACATCCTGTGCACGAGGTTTACGTCGGGCTGTTAGTGAATAATCACTGACTTTTAACTTCCTAAGCCGTTTTTTCTGCCCCC
This sequence comes from Carassius gibelio, assembly GCF_023724105.1. Classification (NCBI taxonomy): domain Eukaryota; kingdom Metazoa; phylum Chordata; class Actinopteri; order Cypriniformes; family Cyprinidae; genus Carassius; species Carassius gibelio. Next base: position 12,456,844 of record NC_068404.1, on the reverse strand, counting down.
AGCCGGAAAGTTCCTCTGGACCAGGCACCAGGGATTTCCTCTGCAAGCCAAGGAAGCTAAGAAGACGGTATTTCTCCTGAGCACGTGGGCTTTGCACCTCATCCTGAGGGACGGTGTTAGATACTTCCTCCTCCACATCCTCGTCCTTTACCTTTACTGAGGTAACACGGGTCAAAAAATTTGCCTGAGATTGGAACGGAGTCACTGAGAATTCACACTGGGGCTTGTATGACCGGTAGGAAGAGGACTTCCTCTTTCTCTTGGTGGAAAGGTCAATTTTGGGCAGGAGTCTGCGCAAAGCAAGTGCAGCGCCAGGTGAAGAACGAAGCAGACGGCGTGATGGAGAGGAAGAACGAGTAGAGGTGCAAGGAGATGTTGAGATGATTGAAGACGCGGGACGGGAGGACGATTTTTTCTTGCAGGATGGGGATTTGAAGTCCATGAGCTTCATTCTGCGATTTGGGCTGCATGGAAAGCAATTTTCCTCCACCTGAAAACTGGAGGGGACTTGGCATCGCAACTGAGGGTTTGAGGTTTCTGTTTCAGATTCGTCTGTGAGCTTATCAACATTGTGCTCTCTGTGCTTTGCTTGAATGTTCCAGGAAGACCCAGAGCCTTCTCCTTCCTCATCCACTCTTCTCCTCTTGACTCCCACTTTCCCTTCTGAATTTGAGGACTGGTCTCGTCTGAAAGGCCCAGACCCTGAACTATTTGGTTCCACTGGAGAATTGTGCATTCTGGAACTTAACTGAAAAGTCTCTCGCTCCCTTTTGATGGCAGAGCAAGCCTCCAGGGCAGGCCACATGCGTAAATGGCGGGCCATGGCACAAACCTCTGTCAAGATGTCCAAATTCAGATTGAGGGTGGAAGTATATGAGAACTCAAGTAAAGCAAGCAAACTCTGCTCACTGAAGCCTATATGAGAAACCATAAATGATAAGTGATTAATGCCCTGAAGGATAAAATACAAGATATAAATGTGCTGTCATAGGATAACGACTGTCTAAAGGTTGAGGATCTGCTGGAACACAAATGTGGGAGGTTCAGTCTTAAAATGCATTTTTTTAATGATTCCAGTCCTGAAAAATATGTTTTTAATTTTCCTTAATATTTTAGGGTTCCTATGAGCGTGGAAACTCTGTTACATGTAAACTAAATAGAAAATTTGAAAATATGCTCAACAATTTAAATTATGCCCTCTTTAAATTGATAAAGTGTAAACGAACACTGATTTTGAAACTGGATTATCTTGAAAACGCTGCACCATACCTGTGAGGTCAACATGTGACTGGGGATCAGTAGTTGAATCCATTTCAGTAAATAACTCCTGGAAGTACTCGCTCACTGCTGCAAGGACTGCTTTGTGGGCGACGAAAGACTGGCCACCACCAGTTTTCAGTGTGATATCACAGAAGAGCCCTGCTTCCCGTTGGCTATTGAGCTTACTTAAAACTTGATGACTATGTGATTCCACAATCCTGGTGATAAGTCCCACATCAGAACACTGCAGACAGAGACAGAGAAAGAGAAATTCAAAACAAACGAGCAATCCTGACTGAGATGTGGATAAATACGTTTGAAAAACCAATCTTACCACTGATCTCTCAGACTGACTGCGTTGACATTCCTCACAGCCAAAGACATAGTCTCTGACTTGAAAATACATTCCTAAAAAAAGAATTGAACAAAATTATTACAGAAATGGATCCGTCTATGTGTCTATGCAAAAAAGAAAGTAAGTGCTCTCAGACCACTCCTAATTCCACAAGTAGAATTCCACAAGTAGATCAGTTCTGTGTGTAACTTCTGTGTGGGCATCACCCATTCTCTTTCACTTTCACATTACAGACTACACTGATTAAGACTGGAAACTATGCAGCTGACAGCTAACGCAAGAATCTCATTTCGCAGCAGGTGAATTTTGTGCTCAGCAATGAAAATAACAGCAAAATTTTGAACAGAGTCAGAGCGGTCATGACAATCTCATAGTACAACTAATGAGAAAATTGCCAAAGTAGGGTTGTCAAAAATACAGAATCAGTACTAAAATTTTACAAATGTGACCGTACCATCATTTGCCCATAGCATTTTAAGCACTGTTGAGCAGATTCTTAAACACATCTGATTGGACATTGCTTTCTTGTGCTCTACGGTGTCTGTGGTTTGTTACAATGATCATCGCTTCAAAAACATGTTGTTAATACACATCTTTTACACTCTTCAACAAGCACTTACACCGATCCGCACAAGAGACTTTTGAAACCGCCGTCTATCACCGGATCCCTAATATACCTGCTGTTACCTAACCCTATGCCAATGGAAAAAGAGGGTAAGCTTGGTAAACACATTTTTACTTAATTTTATATAGCAGACTTGGGTTTACTTAAAAACATGAATGAGGATCTGAGGCTAAAATGACTCAATATGCATCATGGTTTATGCAGCATTTTGTTCCAACTGAACTAGAGGGAAATATATATAAGACTGAAAACCGGCATTACTTTGAAATCTTGTTTCTTTATACAAATCTGATATGCATATCATTTACATTCATAATTTTCACTCTGTTTAATAAATCAACATTGCTAATGACCTCACAAAATTAATCAGTCATCAGCATTTTTAATCTACAAATTTGATCTACTATTCTGAATTAGACTTGAGCATTTTATCCTCAAAATAATTACTAGTTCTTCTAGTTTGTAACAAGTTCTCTGACTGAACTCTTAGTTTTCGTGGCACACACAAAATACCCCAATAAGCCGTATTGAGAAATATCTTATGGTGCAATTCAGGGAAACATGACAGCATACCAAAAGCTCATATTATTACTTCTATTACTCCCATCACAACAAGTCCTGATTTACCAATGTGTGAGTGAAGCAACAGATATGGCATCCTGCAAACTATTCTCAAAATACTGTGGAGTGGTGTAGATTAGAGGTTAAAGATCTAAATTAAAGTTTGTGGGTTTAAAACCCAGAAGGGATAATCCATGAATTTTTATGACTAGTCAGGTGACAGATCATAAGACACATAAACTTAGATTATTGTAGAGGGACAGTCCCTAAAATAAATGCACTGAACATGGAGCTGAATACTCCATGGGCATGAATCATTACGGTCAAAAATCTACAAGTTTAGTTAGCATGCGACTATAAATGTGGAGCTCAAACAATGATCTGAACCAATTCTGAGGATTATTTTGGCCAGTGCATTTTATCATTCTATCAATGATGTCCTCTCAGTAATACACCAAGTAAGAATTTAGCATTTAGTACACAAATAAAAGGTTCAGAATAATCCCAGGTTAAGTGTCTTAAGTGATCAATCACCTAATCTTGAAATTAAAAAAGACATTGTCTAATGTCAAGCATAACTAAATGTATATCTGGCATTCCAAAAGCAGTTTAGGTATTATAAACATCATAAGAAGTCTCTAGATAAGTGGCCCCGAGGGAGATTTGTGCCTACGTAAAATCCTCCATAAAGAAGCAATGCAGCATGATACTCATCTTAAAACAAGTCATCTCCAAAATGCACCTCAAACACTTAATTCAGAGGTATTGTGGGATGAGTGTGAGAAGGCAACATTTGTGAATTTTTGTGTGCAACTCTGACTTTTTGAGCGCACTGATACATTGTTTCTTGTGCCTGTAACTAATCACATGTAAAACTGTATGCCATCTCTGTGTCACTTTACAAATGTAAAGACAGCTATAGCTATATGTGATAAAAAAAAAAAAAAACTACACACCTTTTTGATTGATATATTATCAAGCAGCAGTACAAAACTTCCAAGTTTACCACAAGTTTAGTAAGCAAGCACTGGCTATGAAGAGTCTCCTACATGTTCATTCACTGTCAATTTAAAAAATATAAAACTTTAAAGGGTTAGTTCAGCAAAAATGATAATTAAGCCCTAAATTACTCACCCAGAAGTCATCCTGGGTGTACATTAAATTTTTCTTTCAGACAAAATCAGTTGGAGTTATTTTAAAAATGGTCTTTGATCTTTCAAGCTGTTTGATGCCACTGAGCGCAGCGGGTGTTGCACTCCATCAGTCAATGAGAAGTTTAATAAAAAGCTCACCCATTAAAAAAAATATCCATATTCAAAAATTAGGTCAGTTTAATCTATAATTTTGTTCACAATTTTAAACAAAGCAGTTCCAGGGAATAACGTATGAGGTCAGCTTTGTGCATGCACTGCTCAGAAGTGACAGACACAAACATACTGGACAGATGAAAACAAAACAACGGTTACTAATTAGAAGTACAAAATGAGGATTTGTAAAGAAGAAGGTCGGAGGATTTCAATATAAGCCAAGTGGAGACTGACTTTCTTTTGCTAAAGTAAGGAAACTTTGCTTCCTTTGCTCCTGTTAACAAACGTTGGTGTTCACGAGACTTACCAGCACATGTGTAAAGCTGAAATCATACGTCAATCCCCCGGAACTGCTTACATTTTACAACAGTGAACGCAAGCTAGTTTAAAGTGATTATTACGTTTTGAATATGGATATTTTTCTTACAAAAAGGCATCGATTCACTACATGAGGCCTTTGTTCAACCCCTGGAGCCGTATGAGACTAATTATTTTTTTTAAATGGATGTACTTTTTATTCAACTTCTCATGGACCGATGGAGTGCAACAACAGCTTGAAAGATCAAAGACAATTTTTTAAATAACTCTGACTAGTTTCGTATGAAAGACTAAAGTCATACACACCTAGGATGACTTCAAGGGGAGTAATTTATGTGCTAATTTTCATTTCTGGGTGAACTGAACTTTTAAGCTTAAAGCCCTGTTCCCACAGTCAACAGCTAAAGGTCTCCACCATGGGATTTTAACTGTGTCAGGTGGCAGACCACTGTCTGGGCTCTCATTGGTAGTTACACTGCTCATTTGCATAAACTTTGTTGCATCTCCAATAGTTGCAAATAAAATCTCAAATACATAAATGCTTGTATTAAGCTTGCTTAAATATATATTTAATAAACAATTATTTAATTATAAATAGTATCACCGTTTAATAACTCATTAAAACATTCATTCAATTTCATAATTATTTGATTCAAAGTTTATATATAAAACTATATAAAAATGTATATATAAAACTAAATCAAAACAGACACTTAAACAATGCATCGGTTGTAAAAATGAGTAATAAAAATAATAATACTGTAAGAGAAAATGACGAACCTTCCCACCAATAGTGTTCAGCCACCAGTCTGTATGTGTCCTCCAGGGTGTGGTGCGACTTGCATGGTCCTTTCTCGTGGAAGGTGGCTATGGACTGGAGTCGCTTATCTTCAGCCAGCACCTCCCGGTACTGGACGAAACCCTTCTCCAACTTTCTGCGGTAAAGAGAGCCGCCGATGACCTCGAAGAAGGCAGAAGACGCGACGGACGCGCGGCCGCCGTTCACATATCCCGCGCGTTCAGTGCTGCGAAAGGTGTCATCAGTGTCATACTGAGCACTGTAGGTGCATTCATTTGCCATTTTGACCAGGTTTCTTTCTCAAGACGCCTCTACTTTCAGTGCAGCTTAAAATCGTTTCTCATATGTGTAAAAAGCAGAACTTTTTGACTGCGCTTCATCCACCGACATTGAGACGTTTTTGCAATCAGAGATGCTCTGAGATGTGTCTAAGAAGTTTTACCATGGGTTCAAGATTCACAGCAGATATGGATATTTAAGTGGCAAGCGTAATTAATGTTATTACGAATAAATAAGACAGTCTCTCTCTAAACAAGACTCAAACATCCAGTTTGCTCTTTTGAAGAAGAATTAGACTAGTAGCCGAAATATTATAAAGTCCATCCTCTTTGGTGCTTAAGGTGTACCAGGCATTTTCATCACATCCTATCAAACGTAAAAGACAGCTACTCCACGAGACACTAAATTCAAGAGAGAGGAGCAACTTCCACGATAAAACGCCATAAATTAATCCCGACCACTGATAATAATTAAAATAAATTATGACAAAAATAAAACTGTGAGACGTGGACGGTAAGTTTCTCAATAGCTCGGTTGTCTTGAGAAACCGAAATAGGCGCAATCACACAGAAATCAATCTTGACAAATGTCTTGAATCCTCTCACTCTGTCAAACCTGCAGTGGCTGCCATCCAGAAATGTGAATTAATTATTATTTCGCCAGGTACTTTAGGGCCTCTTTCATCAGATGTAACTGCACTTGGGTCAACAATGTGTCAAAAAACGCCAACTACGTCATATTCGGATATCCGAGCGCCCAAATGTCTCGGCGGGCGGTAACAATCACCTAGAAGGGTCTTCCTCTCGCGCGTGCAACTTGTGATTTCTAGAACTCGGTTTCAGCACGCCGCGGCTAATGTGTCGCGCGACCTATGAGCGGTACGCGGGGGTCTCTCCGAAGCACATCGAAACGAAACGGCGGCCTCCGAAATCAGCAGGATCATCAGCGGGTTCCCTATAACGTGCTCTGCGTCCGTTAATGTAACGTTAAAGCCAGTCAGATGATCAAATAATCCAATTTTTAACTCGTACTCCTCTGTTGGTTGCCATTCGTCAACCTAACTTCGCCTCGACGCCTAGTTGCCTCACCCCCTCCCTTACTCGATGCCTATTGGTTGGATCTTTAAAGAACAGAGACTACATACAACGCCATTGGGCCTCGAAGCTGTCACTCAGCGGGCTGTTTTCCCTACTTTTTCCCTACATGAAGATAGGTTGTTGACGTCAGCGTTACCTTACTTAGTGTCAAGTTTATCAAAATGATAAAGGACAACAGTACGAAAATATTGTTTTGCTTCGACTCGTTTTCATTTTAGCCACTCATATACATATGGAGATACACATTCTCGTGTTTGTCTGCACGATTGATGTGTTTAAAGATTATGTCACAATTAAGGTTATTATTTATTAATGCATTGTGCAATGTATGCATGGTTGCTCAAATCTATTGTCATGTTAGTATATTTCGCCAAGTGTGTGAAGAGTAAAATGTTCAAATAAACGTATATTTTCAACGCAGTGCTAAACTGTTTACTTTTTATTATTAAACTAGAAACAACACAGGAATTATATTAGAGGAAACAAATATTGTTTTATTGTATGAATACAACCCTAATTTTCACTTTAAACAATATGTCATATTTATGTTATTGTATTAGGCATGGGAAACCACACTTGACTTCATTACTGTATTTTGCATGTATGTCTGATGGTTATACTGGTTATTTTAATGACATCTTCGGTGCTGCATATATGTAATTGACACTGGTAAGCAAAGAAATAGGTCCAAATGACCTTTTACATGATTCAACTTAATTGTCCAATGGGGTAGTCAATGCAGTCATTGATCCTTCCCTTAAACAAAACTCTATAGCATTATTAAATTTCCCCGCATGTTGTGCTAACACTTCCTATTTCCCTTAAATACTGGCAAGTGTATATTGCATTTTTGGGAAATGGTGTTGTTTAGTGAAGTGTAATTTGTTTTTGGTTTCTTCTATGTTGAGTAGCTCACAAAGAACAAGAATATAAACCCAGTTACTGTGGTGAAATATCTTAAAAACAAACCTTCCCTGCCATTCTATTATGTCTTCAATAGCAACCCTCACAAATAATTAAACACTTGAAGAGACTGAAAGAGAAGGAACCGGCATCTTATGCATTTTAATGGTAATCGACTGTCAAGAATCAGTGCACGATTACTGGTAAAGAAGAGTCATAATCCAAACAACAATAGCTTTCATGAAGTCACCCTGTGTCATTACAGAACAGCATTGTCATGTTTACAGGAACATTGCTGTTATATGCTGAAACATCATCAGCTTTGGGTTGTCAAATGCATTTATTGTCCTTCTTCTAATCATAGGTAACAAAAGGAAAACAATAAAATATTGTTCAACCAGATCCACAATACAAGGAGTCATGAAAGTGCCACACAAATCTGCTACTGGAAGAAATTTTCAGCCTGCTAATGTGCTTTGCCATGGTTATGTTACATGTACACTGCTCTGTTTCTTGATAATGATGTAAGATGACACAACCAACCACATGACAGGGCTCAGTTTGTTATTGGTTCTGCCACACAAGTTTCCACGTACTGTGGTAGATCTCCAATGATTTGGTTGCTCATTTAGTCATGTCAAGGTTTAATAAGAGTGCATAGTTAGTCCACACTGCATAGACATCATCTCTCAGTTCCCATTCAGGTTCACTTCAATGGTGCAACAGTGGTCACTATGGGAACACCTTCTGTGTGACAAATGTCTGAAGCCCCGTATACCATCGCTTGAATTCATTGGCCAATAACGATTTAGCACCGCCTCGTGCATATGTCACATATGCTCATATCAGCATGCTGTGTGCTATTTCATCAGATTTAATTTCCTGCAGGAAACAAATCATCTGTTGCCCATAGGAAAGCGTTATTTTGATGTGTTCTCAGCTATTCTCCTTAAAAAGAACATTTTACTCCTCTTCAGCGGACATGATGAGCTACATGAGATGTGCCAAGCCCTGTGACAGGTTCATCTCAGGAGGAGACACTCATAACAGGTGGGTACAATGTTTGGGACTACAACATGCTCAAGAGGCGCTTAGCAGCCTTTCTGACTGTCAACACTGCAATAGCCTGCAAAAGTAGAAAAGAAAGTAGGCCTCACATCTAACCCCCCCATCCTGTATCTGCGGTTGCCGAGGTTCCACATGAGATGGTCACTTGGGGTGATACATGCGAGCTGGAGCTCATAGAGCGTGAGACAACAGAGTTTTCTACCTTCCTTTCACTCTCTCTAGGACACTTGCAAGCCTACGTGAAGCCAGATGTCTTTGTCAATGATGATTTGCAGCCCTTCCCCTGAAGATTGTAATGTGATTGAGTTCGGTTGTAAACGGTATGAAGAAGACATGCAGTTCACAGCACCCTTTGATTCAGAGGATTATCTGGGTGAAGCATGCAATTCTCTTCCTCCAAGAGAACAGGAGAAATGCACCTCCCCATCTTACATCTTACTGTAAAACATTGTGACACATGCTGTGGATAAGCTGGAGTTAGAGTAGGATAGCAAGCCAGAGCAAAATAAAGCCCAGTTGAAACTGGACAACCAACTTTTGTCTAGCCACTGTCCGTCTGAGCCCCGTAGGCCTCTCACTGTCTTCCAAGACCTCCACCACAAGGTTTTGAGGTCCTGGACACAACCATTTTTGACGCATATTATCAATCCCACTGCCACTGATTTTGCTACGGTTTCCAAAATGATGGAACACGGCTACACGGCAATGGAGGCCATCGCGGCACATCTCGTACCGAACTCAGCTCCATCTCGAAAGTTACGGCCCCTGTTGTCATCCAAGCCATGTAGGATCACTTCCGCTTTTGGTTAGGAAATCTTACATGGCTGCTTGACAGGCCACAGCCATGCTTCATTCTATGGGTGTACTCCAGACTTATGAAGCAGGGATGTATCTATCAGTCTTCTCAAAGTGCCATTTTAATCTTAAGTGCTGAAAATTCATAAAATTTACTCCTACTTTCACACTTAAGTATAAAAGCAAGTTATCAAATTTCTTATAGCTAAGAATAACTCTTACTCTCCCAGTTATTTAAGACAGCTCGAGAGGTCTCACAAGTGGTTAGGAGTTGCCAGTAGTGGCTTGTGATGGAACTGAGGAGACGGAGACGTACGTGCCCAAATCTTTCAGATGTTCTTGAAATGTTTGAGGACAAGCAGTTAATCAAACTGTTACATTTCTTCTGTTATTCAAACAGAAATAAGCAAAGAATATTTACATTACCAAAGAACTGACACTTAAGGTTTAGTCCTACACTTCACTTAAATGACCAATGAGATGCTTGATAACTAACTTTGGTAACACTTTAGAATACTGTTTCTTACTTACTACATAACTAATAAGGAATTATTGAAGAACTAACAGGTGATTATTCACTTAACTCACTACTGTTAACTACTTAGAAAGATGTGTTAATTAATCAGTATGTAATATAATTTTATGATTGTGTTAACTAACAGCTAGCTAATCAGTAACTAATATATTCTGTGATACCTCCTGAAGAACTACTATTAATTATCTATTAGTTAAGGTTCAATAAAAATAACTATGAAGTAACTACTAATGAACAGTTATACACAAATAATCACTATAATAATCAGGCTGTGTCCGACAAATCAAGTACTTGAGTAAAAGTACCGATACACCAATAAAATATTACTCCAGTAAAAATAAAAATAGGCCTATTCATTTTCAAAATTACTTGAGTAAAAGGACAAGTACGCAACATTGTTACAGCCCACTTATTAGCTTATAATGGAAATGAAATATAGATTTTGTTTGCTTCTAAATGTTTCACTTTTGATTATGAAATGTTTGTTAAATTAGTTAAAATGTGGGCAGTATACATGTTAAAATGGAATAATCTGATAATTCTTTATTAATTACTATGGGTTCCCAATATTTTCACTTTAGAATAGGCCTAATGTTTCAGGTTCAAAATAAGTCAAGTCAAGTCAAGTCACTTTTATTTATATAGCGCTTTAAACAAAATACATTGCGTCAAAGCAACTGAACAACATTCATTAGGAAAACAGTGTGTCAATAATGCAAAATGATAGTTAAAGGCAGTTCATCAGTGAAATCAGTGATGTCATCTCTGTTCAGTTAAATAGTGTCTGTGCATTTATTTGCAATCAAGTCAACGATATCGCTGTAGATGAAGTGACCCCAACTAAGCAAGCAAGAGGCGACGGCGGCAAGGAACCGAAACTCCATCGGTGACAGAATGGAGAAAAAAACCTTGGGAGAAACCAGGCTCAGTGGGGGGGCCAGTTCTCCTCTGACCAGACGAAACCAGTAGTTCAATTCCTGCAGCAAAGTCAAATTGTGCAGAAGAATCATCTGTTTCCTGTGGTCTTGTCCTGGTGGTCCTCTGAGACAAGGTCTTTACAGGGGATCTGTATCTGGGGCTCTAGTTGTCCTGGTCTCCGCTGTCTTTCAGGGCAGTAGAGGTCCAGGTGCTGATCCACCATCTGGTCTGAAGTCCCGCAGAATTATTCTATAATTCTTTATTAATTACAAATTGGATACCTGTATTATCACTTTTCCTCAGGCTTTGCCTTACATAAAGAAATTGAATTAATGATAATGTATATAAAATACAAAAACTAATGTAAGTTATCTCAAGGCACTGGAGTCATGGTGGGGTTCCTATTGGAAGCTTATTTCTTACAAAACACACTCACAAAACATTTCACTACATAGGCAAAACCTCTATAAAATGTATTTCATTTATTAATATTGCATTTTCATACTACTACTACTATTGCTAATAACATTTATATGAAAGGGTCACAATTCAATGTAATTATGTAAAACTGTTCATTGGTAGTTACTTCATAGTTATTTTTCTTGAACCCTAACTAATAGATAATCAATAGTAGTTCTTCAGGAGGTATGACAGAATACATTAGTTATTGATTAGCTAACTGTTACTTAACATAATCATAAAATTACATTACATACTAATTAACACGTTAACAGTAGTGAGTTAAGTGTTAATGAATAATCACCTGTTAGTTCTTCAATAATTCCTTATTAGTTATGTAGTAAGTAAGAAACAGTATTCTAAAGTGTTACCCTAACTTTTACACGCAGCTTTGAGCCAAGAATTGTTTTTAAACTTAAGTCAGTTCTCAGCAGGATTCTTGAGAGTAATTCTCAGAGGCTTGATAAATATGGGCTCAGATATGCTTAAGGAGCTGTATGAAAGGGAAGGCCTGACCATGGAGGCTGTTAAAGAACTCGGGCGAGCTACAGACTATGGACTACGCATCTTTGGCTCACCTTTACTGACATTAAGGAAAAGGACATTCCCCCCCCATTTCTAATGACGGTCTGTTCAGGGATTTGGTCATGACTGTCATGGAAAAGTTCTAGGCAGCGAAACAGCAGGACCTCATAAAAGGACTGGGTTCCTAGGTCTCACCCACGCCAACTTTAACATAATAGACCTGAGTTTGATCAAGGCCTCTCATTCTCAGGCTCCTAGTAGTAGTTCCTGATTCCTTTGCTTGCCTTTGGAGGGTTTGGATGAACCGCACAATCGTATTCGCCTCTCATTGTAGCCTCTCGGCTCAGATCTTAACTGTCCCTCCACATTCAGCACCTCGGGCAGTTTTAGGTTGTGTCTTCTTGACAAGCACTTGCTTAAACACTCTGCGCTTCACAGCCTTCAGAGTTCAAGAGACAGCCCTAGGGTCATGTGTGCGTGGCCCATTTATGATGGCCTTCAAAGCCCCCACTCCAAATGGGGAGAAATCACGAGATGTCTTGGCAACTGTAGGTCAGCCGTTAAATCCAAACGTAGAATGAATAGAGGCCCTGGCAGGCTATTGGGCCGTATGGAGACGCCTGCCCGAGATCTCGCATGGGTACTACGTTCTATTCGACAAGGTTACACCATCAAATTCCAGAAAGTCACAGCATCTCATCATCTCAACCAAAGTTACATACGTAACCGAGATGTTTTGATGACACGGTTCAATTAAATGTAAACAGAGTTGTATTTATCATTAATACCATGAACATGGTTAATTTTAGAAGCATTGGGCCACATAATGGGATATTATTTTCTAAACACTTTCCAACAATTGTAGAAACAGCTGCTTTCACAGTCACTGTCTATTAGTTTACGCCTTAAAAGTAGTTTTACTTATTTGGTCTACAGTAAATCTTTGTGATAAAACTTACACAGGTCAAAAAAAAAAAAAAAAAAAAACATCACCAGTGTCTTTTTGTGTGCTACATTAAATGTGATGCATAACAGAAATTTTGCCACTGCCTAAAGTGCCTTCAATGAGCATTTAGCTAGGTAATAAGGTTGCCTGGTCTGATGAATCAAGTTGGTTCAGATAGTTTTTGTGTTGTGGCTGATCAGTATGAATGAGTTTATAAAATCAGCAAAAAAAAATAAAAAAAAAAATAAAAAATTAATATTTACAGGTGGCAGGCAATTAAGGGCAATAAAGTCTGGTGCAGTCCCTGAGGATGAGATGTGCTGAAGTATTTAAAACAGCTGGTGGCTACAGAAGACACCGACAGCTATTTTAATAGTCCCCCTCCCCTCCCATTTATCCATATTAATAAATAAAAAAATGGCAACTTGGGGAAAAATCTTAATTCAAACTTTGTAAAAAAAAAAAAAAAAAAGAAAAGATTTAAATGCATTGAGTGCAGTTTATATTACACAGAATACTGAAATGGGTTCTGAACAGGGAAAGAAAAAATTAAGTGTAAAACATGTTAATAATACAGGATACGTTACATTAAACGCTTGTGTGGTACAAAATCAAAATCTGTTAAAGACAATAAAATTGAATATGTATAATAAAATAACTTTCTACAATATTTTGATGGAATCTTTTTCTCACCTTCAATCAGTTTGAATGCAGCAAAAACCATACAACCCAGGCAAGTCATTTAACACTTTTTTTTGTCTTTTTGTTTTTTGAAGAATCACAAAATGTTCAAGCAACTCTTTACAAAAAACTGCAATCCATTACATAATTATTATTATTTGTTTTACTTCAAAAACCTCCCCATTCTTAAGTGTATTCATGAAGAAAATTCAAACAGATGGTACAAAAGTAAAACATTTCTGTCCTAAAGATAAAAAAGTAATTTAAGTCATAAGGAAGTAGTTTCTTCAGGATAATAATTACATGTATTTTTTCCCACTTCAAATAGAAAACAGATATATCATACATACACAAATAACATGCAAGTTCATAACTCCATATTAGGGATGGGCATGATTAATCGACGATCGATAATTGATCGTTAAGATTTTCCTCGATCATGTTAATTTGTTATCGATTAATCTAAAGCATTTTTTTTATCTAATGCAGGTTGCGTTGCGTAGTGCGAGTCTTCAAGCAATTAAATGAATTTCACTGTGTGGCAGCAATTAAATATTTTACCACCATGGGGCAATATTTGACACCCTACTCGGTTATCTGTGATCTTCCGTTTTGATTTCAAAGAATAATCATGAAGATGTCACGGCGAAGTGTGGCGTGGGACCATTTTGATTTAAAAAGCGAACTAGTTAACTGCAAACATTGCGATGCCGTGTTTAAGTACAACACAGCCACGACTCAAATGATCCTATGCATCCCGGCAATTTTTCATGAGGCTTTAACCCTTTCGAGTCGATTAACGCATATATGCGTTTTGAGTCATTTTCTCCTGATAACCCCTGATAAATTACACTCTCAGTTTTAATCGTACAGATAAGAGCAATACATCAATCGAATCTGTAAAGGGTCTAGTTTTTTTTTGGATACAGACATAATAACAAAAAACCTTTGTGCACTTATAAAATAAAGATAACAAACAAGGTGCGCTGTCTACAGTCTTTGTCTCCGCTGATCGTCATGTACAAACATTTCATTAAAATGAACCGTAACTCCGTGAATACTCAACGAAGAGACATGAGAGAGATATCTATAGAAAGCCTGGGATGTCTACTTTTAAACTAAACAAGTGCTTCCGAAAAACAAATATTCTGAGATAAAGTAATCCATATGAAAACAACGCAATGTCTGTTTATCATATCTTCCTTCATTATATTTAATGTGACCACGCCCCCGCGCTGAACTCGCTATTCAGATTCAAACTGAAGCGCGCGGCTTGAATACGCCCACACAGAAGAAAAGGCAGCGAGACTGTTCTTCAAGTTTTTATTTTATTTTACTGTTTGCTTCGCGATGAGAGGACTAAGACATAATTCACCCCAAAAAGATGTGATGTGGTTGATGATTTGAGAAATGGATTTCCTCAGAAAAAAGAATGAAGCACTTTATTCAGACTCAAAACGCATATATGCGTTAATCGACTCGAAAGGGTTAAGAACGCCTGCTAGCAGCTGCAGGTTCCGCTGCTTTAGAGCACTGCATATGCACGCGGATATATGTTCGGTTTGCCTGAACGTAGTTTAACTGTCTGCCACAAGTTGATCTTGTAATAAAGGTCTCACCGAGGAAAAACACGCTGTATTTTTGTATTCATTGCATTTTTTTATTATAAAAATTAAATAATTAATTATATTATAAAAATATTAATGATTAATCGATAGTCGATCGTTAATTCTCCCGACGATCGACTAAGAAAATTTAATCGAATGCCCATCCCTACTCCATATGTCCATGGGATCAGGTGTTTAAGGTTCTGGTTTATGAGTGTACTTCTTATCTGATGATGTGAGTGCTACTAAAGAGGGACAAAGCACCACAGTCAGTGTTTATGGCTCCTGGGGTTTGATGCTGGGTTTTGTGTTCACTTTGTGCTCACTGCTCTGGGCAGAACCATTGGGGACATCAGTCTTGGACCTCTTGGATTCAGGAGGTTTGCACGCTGGGTCTCTGGGGGGAGATGGTCTCTCTGTAATAAACAAATATTTATAAATGGAGGGAAGACAATGTGTACAAATATAAAAACATAATTAATTCACATGCTTCTTACACAAAAATCATCCATAGTAAATGACAGCAAAATATGCACAAATAAGGTTAAACAAGGCCTTCAAGGCAACTGAAAATGAGATGGAAAAACTAATGCTCTTCTAAACATATACAGTCATGGCCAAAAATTCCCTTGGTAAATATGATAAAAGAAGGCTGTGAAAATTCATCTGCATTGTTATCATTAATATCATTATGAAATAATCTCAAATAACCGTTGGACAAAATTATTGGCACCCCTAGAAATTCTTATGAGTAAAATATCTCTGAAGTATATTTCCATTCATATTCACAATTTTGAGCACTCCAGGGTGATTATAAACCTGAAATTATCCAGCCATGGCTTCCAGTTTCACAGAAATAGAAAGATGAGGGAAAACAAAGCCCAAATTCCCATAATCATCCATCAAAATGTGAAAAACCAAAGAATATATTTCTGATGTGCAGCAAAAGATAATTGAGCTTCACAAATTGGTGAAGTGGCTTTAAGAATATAGCTAGAGCAGTGAACATTCCCATTTCCAACATCAGGACAGTAATTAAGAATTTCCAACCAACAGAAAATGTTACAAATCTGCCTGGAAGAGAACGTGTGTCTATATCGTCCTAATCCACGGTGAGAAGGAGAGTTTGAGCGGCTAAAGACTCTCCAAATGCCACAGCTGGAACAGCACCTACATCAACACATGTTGTTTGGGAGGGTTTCAAGAAAAATTCTTCTAGCTCATCCAAAAACAAACTCCAGCATATTCAATTATCAGACATGACTGGAACTTCAAATGGGACTGGCTTCTATGATCAGATGAAACAAACAAACAAAAAAAGCTGTTTAGCAGCAAACACTGAAGATGGGTTTGGTGAAAACAGGGATAAATAGTACTCCATGTGAACAATGAAATATCCTGCTGTATTTTTGATGTTGTGGGCCTATATTTCTGCTGGAGGTCCTGGACATCGTGTTTAGACACATGGCATGATGGATTCTATCAAATACCAACAGATACAAAAATCAGTAAGTGACTGACTCTGTTAAAATCCTATAATGGGCCATGTTTGGATCGCACACTAATTCAAACACAAACCTCAAACACAACACAGAAATGGGTCACTGAGCACAAAACCAAACTTCTGCTGTAGCCATTCCAGTCCTCTGACCTGAACCCAATAATGAATGAGGAGTGAACTGAAGAGAAATAGCACCAACATGGAGCTGGGAATCTGAAGGGTCTGGAGTGATTCTGGATGAAGGAATGGTCTCTGATCTCTTGTCAGGTGTTCTCTAACCTCATCAGGCATTGTAGGAGAAAATATAAACCTGTTAAACTTGCAAATGGAGTTTCATAAAGTATTGAATAAAAGGGTGCTGTTAATTGTGGCCAATGTGTATTAGAGAAAAAAAATTATTTCATAATGATACCCCCCCCCCCCCCCCCAATATTAAATTCTTATTACCCAATGAAAGGATACATTCTTGTGAATTGTTTAATAGAAGATCAAAAGGATTAATGCAGATTTTCAGTCTTTTTTTTTTAATCATATTTACCAAGGGTGCAGATATTTTTGGCCCTGACTGTATGCATATGCATATGCATGTGTGTGTGTGTGTGTGTGTCTGTATATATATATATATATATATATATATATATATATATATATATATATATATATATATATATATATATATTTTAAAGCAAATACTTTAAAAAAAAAGGTATAAAAAAGTATTTTACAAATCTTTAAATAAAATAAACAAAACAACAGAAAGAAACAAATGGGTCTACTAACCGTGCTTGGCTTTCTCAGTGGAAGATGGGGTAACAAAAGGAGTGGGGGATTTGGATACAATTGGAGTCAGTGAAATTCGTCTGGAAGAAAAGGACATATTCGATCTATAGTGCACATTTGTTACTGCTTAGATCATGGATTTGGCTGAAACACTAAATACACATACATTCAGGGATACATGTATGGGGGGTGCCATTATAGTCACACCAAGAAAATACAGAAGTTGAACAATTACTGTCAGCTGTGTTGTCTCACAAACATTACCGATCAAAAGTTTGTCTGAACATTTTTTTTGTCTGAAAAATGCTCACAAGGCTGCATTTGTTAAAGAAAAAAAAGAAAAGAAAACCGTAATATTGTGAAATATTAAAATGTAAAACTGCTCATTTCTTTATGAATGTATTGGAAAATGTAATTTATTCCGGTGATATCAGAGCATTAATTTTCAGCAGACAGACACTACTCCAGTCTTCAGTGTCACATGATTCTTTAGAAATCATTCAGACATGAAGATTTGGTGTTAAAGAAACACTTAGTCTTATCAAAGGTAGGGCTGGACAATAATTCAATATCAATATGTATCGGGATATAATTTATTTCAATAACAGTGATCTCCGATATACATTGCCAGTAAATTATTTCCCATACATTGATTTATTTGAGGCGTTTGATTTCGTTGAATAAACACGAGTACTGCAGGTTTCATATGGTACTTTGTCATACAACAGTTGGTCTGCGCAGCGCAAACAAAGCCAAAACGTGGATATTTTAGGCAATATAAAAATCCTGGCCAGTTTGTGTCCTGGGAAAATGGCACATTTGGTCACCCTAGCTTTGATTACAGCCATTACTCGAGAAACTGCTAGTTCTACCGCTCTCACAGCACCTTCTGCTGGAAGACAATCAGTTTGCATTTAAGTCCGTCTCCAGCAAAAAAAAAAAATCTCTGTAGCAGCTCAGAGCACTTTTCATACTCTTTATACTGCTAAAGCACATTTATTTCATTCTATAAGATTAATTAGCTTACACTACCAGTTTAAAGTCTATGAACTGTAAGAATTTTATTTTTAATTTTAAATGTTTTATTTTAAAGAATTCTTCTGCTCACTATGCCTGCATTTATTTTATAAGTACAGCAAAAACAGTTAAATTTAGAAATAATTTTTAATAATAATATTTTTAAATGTAGTTCCCTTTCAAGGGAACTTCAAACTGCATCCTCAGGGGTCGCTATAGGGAACACCTCGTCGTGACCCGTGTCTGAAGCATACATTGAAAAATCACCATCAACTTAGCTGGCAACAGTCCCTGACCTCACTACCGGTGCGACTAAAGAATAAATAGGCGCCGGGAGGACACGTCACACAACATCAAGGCCTCTTCCCCCATGGGCAGGTCTATGGCAGCCATGGTGGTAGGGGAAAGACATCTGTGGGATTCGCCCTTCGAACTTTTTGGTAACTCCGTTCAGACAGGTAGTCGAGAAATTCAGGGAGGCGAAGGAGCGCCCAGCGGCCTTCAAAACCTTAATTCAAGGAAGGTCCAGGTCTCAGCCTGAACAACATAGGGCTCCTGGTCCATCTCGGTCTGAGGATCACAGACGGGTACAGAAGGCTAGTGTCGCGGCTCGCACTCCTCTCTCACCTGCAGGTAGGGGTAGGAGGAATTGCGGGTTAAAGGAAGGTAGGTAAGACCTAAGGGACGTGATCCAGACAAGGCGTCAGCACTTTCTTCCAAATCAAAGTAATACTTGAGAATTGACTCATTCCCTTTGGGGGTTTTACATCTGCCCTTATCTTCCCCTTCCTGATTCCCCTATAACAAACAGCTCCCCACCTGACTGAGGTGCATGACAACTTCTTGCATGACAGTCTCCTATGCTGGACCTATGATGTTTTTGGGTGGTTCTATGGTTTCATAGTGACCACCTTACACCTTATATACACACACACACACACACACACACACACACACACACACACACACATATATGTATATGTATTATCTTGCTTGTAGTCATGCGTGTATTAATCCTCCGTTACATTTCGCTGCAGTGTTCTTCTGGGACCTGTCAGTTTCTGTCCCATCTACGGAAGGTCCTCTGGTGATGACTCTCAAACATACTGTTTTTGGGAAGCATCATTCCACCTAATGGAGTACCACGAAAGCCCCTTAGAACAGTATCTAAAAATCCATGTTATGGTAAGTGTGCACATGAAGTCTTTGTGCACTTTCTAAAATCCACACTGTGGTAAGTTTGCATGCTAGTAAATCCTATATGGTGAGGTCTTCGCTCTCTTGAGCTGCTAAGCCCCATTGATCCTGGGTGCCACTCCACCTATGTATCCTCAGGATTCCCATTTAAACAGTGTTGCTACTTAGTAGAGTTGGGTACCGAAACCTGGTGCCTTATGGAACTGGTATGAACCGAGCCGAATCAGAACACAGATTTCAGTGCCTCTTAGATGCCTGAGCAATCGATTGAACTATTTGTCCTGGTTCTCCGAAATGTACACAAGGCGGCTTTTTTAGCAGGGCTTTAGCATTTAGCTACATAAAATGTCCACAAATCCTTGATCGCGCCAGAGTCAGTCCCCTTACATTTCATATTAAAACCAGGGCTCTAAACTAACTTTTTGCACTGGTGTGCCTAACTTTTTATTAATTTTTTTTTGACCGCATCACATTTAACACCATAGTTTTACAAGCTTAATATATGCAATAACTACTTGTAGCCTAAATGATTAACTAAAAATCTGGTCAACATAAACTTCTTTATTTGAAGTAGAGGTACGTCTTCATAGTGCACCAGAGACCCGTACGAGTTTGGGTCTGTATTTTAAATGATCTGCCGGGTCCGGGTTGGGTACGAATCTATTACTTCGGGTCCCGGGTCAGTTTAACATGGTGTGTAATACCCGTGCGATAGGAGTCAAAATTAACTTTATTTATTTAAACAATTACTTATTTAAAAAATAACAAGTGTCCCAAAGTGTACAGATAATAGTTGAGAATTTTTCTTTTTTACCTCAGCATTATTGCAGTTTGATTATTACCAATGAGATCATAGAAAGTGGCCGCTTTAACAGGCTGCATTCATGCACAGATCTATTTCGATATCAGATGTCTTTCCTGATCTGAAAACATAACTGACTGTGTGTACCTTCATCAATTTCATATAAGAGTATCTGAAAGTGCAAGTGTATTTAACCGCAGCATAAACTGAGCTTCAGGACAACAAACACAAAGCGCATGTGAAAGTCTGTCAGTGTGCGAGTTTCATGCATCTTATAGTACTGCATTCCAAACGGCATAAATTAAAGCATATCTGAAGTTAAACACGACAGGTGGAATCACAGACTGTCAAGCAATGTGCACGTCTCACAGCGGAAAAATAAACAAGCTCAGAATCGGTTCAGAAATTTTCCGAATCGATTCAGAATCTGAAAAAAATTCTACTCTGCTGTTTTCAACATCATAAATTATTTTTGAGCAGCAAATCAGAATATTATAATGATTTAGATGTGTCGGGAGTTATGATGCTAAAAATATAGCTTTGAAAAATCACAGGAATAAATTACATTAACATATTTCCAAATATAAAAGTTAGTTTTAATAATAAAAATTTCAAAATGTTACTGTTCTTGCTGTATTTTGGATCAAATAAATGCAGGCTTGGAGAACAGATTTAAAAAAAACAAAAAAAACAACAACTTTTGATTGGTAGTGAATATTAGCCTATAGTTAATAAGGTGAGTCTGAGATGATTATTTGACAGCGATTTCACATTTGTTGTTTTCATGAAGGCTAAATACAAAAAAACCTAAACATTAAATTTGAGCGTTTTTTTTTTTTTCTAAAACATTGTGTTTTAAATGAGGTGACAGACTTGGCAAATTCATTTTTCATAAGTTTGTATGCACAGACATCTGTGCCTTTCTTGCCTTGTTTTTTTAGTGTTCATATCGATATCAGAATTATATCGTATCGACCGAAATTAAGAAATATATTGTGATATAAATTTTGGGCTGATCGTCCAGCCCCAATCAAAGATAAACAATTTTAATGCTAAATATTTTTGTGGACACTGTGGTATACCGTTTCAGGATTCCTTGAACAGAATATAATTCAAAAGAATAGAATAGAATAAAGCATTTTAAAACTGGTTCTTACAGAATAGGAGTATTCATTTGTTTAAACATCCCAAAAATAAAAAATAAATAAAATAAATTTACTGACTAAAAATTAATGTTAACATTTGTTTAAAAACAAACCAACAAACAAACAAACAGCAACGACATCAAATCATACCACAGATGTGCCGCCCTACCTAGGAGTCGGTCCCTTTGGAGTTGTGGTATTTTTGGAGTTGAGGGGTCCAAGAGGAGTGCTGGGGGCTGTAAGAGGTGTCAGGGGTCCTCTGCTGG
The DNA here is from genome assembly GCF_023724105.1 of Carassius gibelio. NCBI lineage: Eukaryota > Metazoa > Chordata > Actinopteri > Cypriniformes > Cyprinidae > Carassius > Carassius gibelio. The sequence goes on along the minus strand of NC_068404.1, from coordinate 12,435,098 downwards.
ATCCAGGGGTGGAGGGAGCAGATTTGGGTGTGTTGGGGGCAGTTGCTGGTGATTTGGGGGTGCTGGGTTTGCCCCAGCCCTCCAGGGTATTGAGTGTGATCCTTCTGGGCTGAGGTTTGGTTTGCAGCGCTTTGGGTGTGTGTTTCTCTTCTGGAACAGGTACGCTGGGGGTCTTGGAGGACACAGTACCAGCTGATCCATCTTTCTCCTTTTCCTGTGCAGGTGTGTTGGTCTGGCGAGGGACTGGGGAAGCAGTCCTGCCATTGGCGGAGGATCTCTTGCCCTTCTTCTCATTAGTAGAGGATGGGGTCACCATTTCCAGTGGAGGTCGCTCCTTCAGTGGAGTGCCCAGCTCCCCTTCCTCAAATGAGACGAAGGAACAGTAGCCATCAGTGGATGAGACAGCCAAGAAAGAGCCATCACGAGACCTGTGGAACAATATCCATAACAGCAAATGTGTTAGTCAGTAACTGTTATTCCCAAAATTATTCGAAGACTCTTGATGTCTGCATTTTCTATAACCTGGACAATAAGACATCGGAGGTGAATTTCCAAGGACTTCATCACAGATAAAGACCATCTCAACAGGTCTCATCTCAACAAGTGTTTCAGGTTACCCTCTTGTGCATTAATTTTGGTGTATAAGAAAAGACAGGGTTTGGTTGCATGGGCTATATATAAATTATTGTGAATTTCCCAATAAAGCAGCAACACTGGCCATGACTTAAAGGGTTACTCCACTGCAAAATGAACATTTTGTCACCATTCACTTACTCCCATGTACCTGTAAAAGCTTTGTATGTCTTCGGAACACAATTTAAGATATTTTGGATGAAAACCGGGAGGCTTGAGACTGTCCCATAGACTGCCAAATAAATAATACTCAGAGTAGAGTCTTATCAAAAGGAAGTTGCAGAAAGTATTGAATAAAATGGTGCCATTAATTGGTACCAATGTGCATTAATAAAAATAATAATAATGAGATTTTAAAATAATAAAATTTAAGTATGTAAAACTATATCAAATGTAATAAAATTACTTTTTTATTATAATTAACAGGTTGATGAAAAAAGAATTTCTACAGACTCTATAGTTTATTTTCACATTTTTGTGTGACCAAATACACTTGGTCACTTCAGGCAACATTGGGATGCATTTTATTGACAGAAGAATCTTCCTACTATCACCATGTCAACAAACCACAAATTAAGTCATGTAAAAACACTACACCAACAAGTCTGTGAAACCTACCAGCTGAGATCACTCAGCGTGTGATAGTGGATGTTAGACACGTATCCAAAAGGCAGCTTCTGCTGTGTGTCATAAAAGAAGACGGAGTCTTCTGATGCAACTGCAAACACCAGCCGATATGGCAAATTAAACGCGTTTGACACTGGCTTCAGGGAACCATCTGTGGAACATAAAAGAACAATACTGTCTTTCCACTGCACACATGTGACATAAGCAGAACAATAGCTTGGGAAAGGTTTTTTGTGTACCTTCAGCTGTTTTTGTCCTCAGTTCATAGTAAACTGGGCTGCAGCGCACAGCCAGTGTGGCTTTAGATGGACAGGGCAGATGAGCTATGGGCCTGATACACAAATACACATCAAACACGAAGCAGGATTACACAAATCAAGACTGTGTCAGCAGTTGGGCTGAGTGATGACAACTAGAGTCCCAACATTTTATGGTTTATACCACCATTCTGTAAGCTTTTGTAAATGTTTTAAAAAATGATGAAACCTGTAATATTGTGAGATATCATTACAATTTAAAATAAATATTTTCTATTTGGATATTTACAATTTCAGTTAATTCCTGTGATAGCAAAGCTGAATTTACCACAGACATTACTCCAGTCTTCAGCGTGTCATGATCCTTCAGAAATCATTCTATTATGCTGATTTGTTGTTCAATGTTTAAAACAGTTGTGCTTATTAATACATTGTTGAAACCGTGATACATTTATCAATTTAATGAATATTTGCTGAATAAAATTAGGACTGCACGATTTATTGAAATTAAAACGCAAAGGCAATAAATCGTGATTAGGCAGAAGCTGCGATTGTCGTGTATATTTCAGTGAAGCCCGGTTCTGTGATCACAAGCAAATCTCCATCCAAAGGCCAGAGGGAGCTCTCGCGCTGAAAATCCAAATATGCCTCGAAAAAGAAAACCAGGAAGTGCCTATTGCTGCAGCTGAATAAGCAGAATATTTAACTACTTTCATTGATTCACCGTGACCAATAAACAAACGGCAATGGCCGTATATAGTTTATCCGGGTTCTTATTATAATTTTAGTCATAATATTTATTTTAAACACTCGACTGACGTTATGAAGTAAATTTGGAGTTAAAACATGTTATTAAATGTGATATTTTCACGTGCTCTCCGATGGAGCAGCATTTACTACACAGTCATAATACACTGAGAAGAAACAGCTGTCATAATCGAGACCAATTTAGTCCATTTCATAATCCTACAATTATATCGTCTGCGATTATGAATCTGATTTTACATAGCTTGTCAGAGAACTACGGCTCTGTGTAGTAAATGCTGCTCCACCTGAAAACAAGTGATGAAGATTTACTGCTAATCACAGAACCGATTTACTGACTAAATGCACAGGACAATAGCGATTAATCGCGTCCAATCTGTATTAATCGTGCAAACTTTAAATAAAAGTTTGCATTTCTTTGAAAAAAAAAAAAAAAACTTACTGACCCCATGCTTTAATCATTTGATTGGCAGTGTATATGTGATAAATATGCATAGCTTTACAACATCAAACAAAACACAAACCTCTTAAAGCTTTTTCTGGAGAATACGTATGTTGTGTTTGTGACATTCTCTCCAGCTTCGACACACCCAGCTAAAAATAAAATGAGTAAATAAATACAATTATTTTTTTTAGCTACACAAGGAATATACAAGGTAATGGACAAAAAATAAATAAAAACAAGTTACAAAGCACACTGATTGTGTTGAATAACGTTCTTAAAACATAAAAGTTTGTTAGAATAACTACTCACATACATAACGTAGGCATACACAGTATACACACATGTAAAAAAAGAAGAAAGATGTGTACCTGGTGCAAGGAGGAATGACCCATCCGGTGTGAATGTGAGACGTCTGAAGAACGATCTCATACTGTCATCGTGGAACATTCTGTAGTTCTTCACCTGTATAAAGGAGAGTAATTTAAACCACAACAATACTTTTTTTTCCAACTTAAAAGTAAAAACAACACACTGGCTACATTTACATGCACCCAAATAATCCGTTTGTAATCGGATTGGCGGCTCAATCGGACTGAAAAACGTTCATCTAAACACCTTAATAAATCCGATTGAGTTTGATCCAAATGAAATTTCGATCGGATTGAAGGGGGTGGTTTATTCCTCTTCTAATACGATTGAGCGTGCATGTAAACAATCAAACTAATTGAACCATAAAACTAAAAGTACTGCACATGTGCAATGATGCAGAAATAATGTAATGACGTATGATGAACGAGCAGGTCTTCCTTTTGAAGGAAAGTGTTGTATAAATGCGTGTACGGTTATTATAAAACTCCTTTCACTCGGCCACTGTGAAGTGAGCAGGACAACCTTGTTTTAGAGACTCATCCACAGGCAACCCGTTTTGGGCGCGGCGAGGGTTTTTTGTTTTTTTTTGCAAGATAAATATGAGCAGCACAGCAGTTTATATGTATATTTATCCATAAAAGGGTAAATAGTAAAACAAATAAAGAAACCGTGTAGGAGAGTGGTTATTATGTGCAAACTGTGAGAAACTATGTATTATCTGTGTCACTTTCACTGTTTGAGCTGTGTGCACGTCAAAAAATCTATTCCGATTTGTAGCTTGTGACATATAAATCCACACATCAACACAATCACTTTATTTAGCGTTCATGTAAACACTACAATCAGATTCATCAATCGTAATGAATTCAGTCCAATTGAACCAAAAAGTGTTCAGGTGTTCAGATCATCTCTTAATTAATATCATCTTTATTACTAAAAAAAGGCCAACTGATTATCCCAGTGACACTCACCTCTCCCTCTGCAGCGGCAGATGAAGTCATCTTGCTCACACTGTAAGCTTTTTTCCTGTTGTGAGCACTGTACACACGCATCACCCTAAGACACAGAATTTACATGCTGTCAGTATGCAAAACCATGTTAATTATATGTCATTATATGACTCTAGACTATGATAATCTGTAATGGATTGAAATTAAGCAGTTATTAAAATCTACACACTAACCTGTCACAGCTTAATGTGCTGATGTACTGTCCAAGAGGGTCCCATGTTACTCCTTGCACATAGCTCTTATGATCATTAAAAATGCACATCTTTTGACCTGCAAACAAAACAGGCACTGAATTCAATAATCATTGTCATAATTGATCCTGTCACATATCACATCTATAAAAACAAAAATACATATGCAATTCATTAGTCTTGCTTCAGGTTTCATACCCTTGTTGACATCCCACATGATAGCAGTGTTGTCCACAGATCCCGAAACCATGAAATTCCCATCACTGGTCCATGAGATATCATATACATCCTCAATATGTCCCCTAACAAACACAGGCAACAACATGAGCATTTCACATTCTACAAAAAGTAAATGACTTAAAGTTGCAATGAAATGCAATCAGTGGCACATATTTTCTTTGATATTCTGACATAATAATAATAATAATCAAGGACAGGGACTTGATTTATGCAGTGGTTGCTGATTGTATGGAGGCAGATCATCTGAGTGTGAGCCTGCAGAAATTTGGAGGATTTATGTAGACTAAATGATTGAAAAGTCCAGCATACATTAACAGAGAGAAGTCTCATTTCACCAGAAGTCTTGGACATTTTGAAAAAAAATTACAAATCTCGAAAAAACAAACAATTAAAACATTTTGATAAGATGCATTGTGCACAAGATTAATAACATCCATTTATAAAACAGATCATGTGAATTTACAGATCATTTGAATTTTTATATATAAATAAAAGACCTCAGCGTTTTGACGACACTCCAGCTCTCTTTATTGAGCTGATCATTTTCATCTTCCTGAAAGGTCGGGGTTTGTTCAGGCTCCTTATTGTCATTCAGTTTCCAAAGCAAGATTGCAGCATCTTGAGAAACAGAAATTTAATTAAACCATTTACAGACACTACAAGCAATTTCAACAAACTTACCAGGGTAAAGTTTAAACTCACCATCCCCTCCAGAAGCCAAGACCTCAGTGGTGGGTGAGAACCGCACTACGTTCACTGCTTTAGTGTGTCGGGCCAAGTTAGACAAAAACTCAACAACCGCCTTCCCATCAGGCCCTTTATCCACACGCCACATCTGAAAGAGAGCAGCTCTCATCTTATAATCTATATCAGTCATCAGTGTTAACTTAAAGAGATACCTATGATGTATTAAAAAACGTGACATGACATATAGTATGGTGCGCTGCATTTAACCCATCCAAAGTGCAGACACACAGCAGTGGGCAGCCATTTATGCCGCAGCACCCGGGAAGCAAGATGGGGGCTCTGTGCCTTGCTCAAGGGCACCTCAGTCATGGTATTGCTGTACACACACTCCCCCCAACTACAATTCCTGCCAGCCCGAGACTCAAACTTGCAACCTTTGTATTGCGAGTCCAACTCTCTAACCATTAGGCCACGACTTCCCCGTGGCAGGCAGAGGATCTCTTACCCGTACTGTGGTGTCCACTCCAGCTGTAGCGAGCCGCTCTATCTTTCCCTCACCGCTCTGCTGGAAATCTAGACTGTACACCGGCTCCTTATTATGCCAGGCAATCTCACAGGTTACCACCTTCATCCTGACACCTGATGGACAAGGACATAAAGAAATACAGATATTCTGATCATGCATTGAGATGAAGGCAGGAATATCAGGGAAATAATGAGGGGAAACACAAAAACTGACACCGAAAAACAAAAATCAACTTCACAAAAGGAAAACACTTTTGTCACGTAACTGAAATCGTGGATATGAAAGCATTGCTATGATTCTTTAATAAACAAAACAAACACTGAAGCCATTTAGGCTTAAAAGTGCATAATTTATGAACACAAAAACAAACTATTTAAAACTAACGTGGCAATAAACGTTCTCGTAAACAGTAACATTAATGTGGAACAAATAACTATAACCTGGGATTATAAACGAATATCATGTGTAATACATACCTACCTAACACAGAAAAAATTATATAAACTGCACGTAATGTTAATCAGTAACAGATGAAGCCACAATGCGTTTAATTAAAAACTTACCACTCACCTCGATAAGTTACAAAAGTTGTTTAACAATTGATACACAGTTGCTCTGTGTACAGTATCTCTCCCGCTCTCACCCAAACAGACGCTTTTCCCGCGCAGCTTTCCGAGAATGAGCACTTCCGGATTCTAGGGTTGCCAGATCCCACATCAAAAATCCGACGTCGGACCGAGACTTCCCTCCTTTATTATAGTGTGATTTGTACAAATAAAAACGGTATGTAAATTTTTGCTTGGCAGAATTTTTGCTCATTTATTAATTGCAAACCCTTAAGACTTTGGTTCATCTTTAAAACAAAAGTGAAGGTATTTTTAGAGACTTCTGGCCCTCCACTGAAAGTCCATGCAACCATTGATGATTACACACACAGTACAAGTATATTACACACATATTACGTATACAGAAACTATATATTTTTTTTTTATTTTACCCAAATTCTTTGCAATCTTGCATTGAGAAATGTTATTTCTAAATGGTTTGATAACCCTTTCATTATGTTTGGCAAACAGTAGTAAGCCACAATCTTTCTTAGATTGCAAAAGACTGATACTTTGATGGAAGGTTTTTTTTTTTCTTCCAATCATGATACCCACACATATCACCAACAATCCACCTGCTTATTGTGGAATGTTTTATAACAGTTTAACTTGAATATTTGAATATTTTTTGTGAAGCGTTACAGCATTCAAAATGAAAATGTATTTATACATCTACAAAATACATCAAGATGGTCAGTGAAAACAATGGAAACCTGTTTCTTTGAATGTTTTATCAGTTAAATAAGAGTTAAAGATAATTAACAAATCATAATTTTTGTTTTTACTGCATTTTACAAAATGTCTCAACTTTTCTGGAAGTGGGGTTGTATGATGAACCCCCTTACGAAAAAAGTTTATTCAAGTGTGCTATTAGTATACTACTTTTAAACTAAAAACAGGAAATTATGCTTTCAGTTATCTTTTTATGTACTTCTCAGAAATGGGCTTTATGTACTTTCAGAATTATATTTAAAATGACATTTAAGTATACTTGACCTACATTTACAAAAATTCTAAATATATTTGAGCTATTCCTAGAATCCGTGTTTTTATTGTTATACAGAATCCAATTCAGTATTTTTTCAGCTTTTTGTTCAAAATGTTATTTCTTTATAGTTTTATGAAACTTAACCATATTAAAGTGTTTAAAAAAAAGAATGCATGAAGCTAGAATAAAATGTTTTTGTTTACAAGCAGAAACCCTGCTATTTCTTTGGTTGTTTTGTATTTTCAGATAGGTCATTGAGATGCTGTTGTTTACTGGAACAATATATTTATTTTAATTCATTTCATTTATTTAAAAAAAGACAGCACATACACACAAGAAAACGTTTCACAAAATATTTTTTGGTTTAAATGCTAAAACAGCTTTCTGCAAGTCAACAGACTATATTGTAATTCATTTTCTTTATTTCTTTATTTCTTTATTTATTTTTAATATTTTGTGGGTTTAATTATGTTTAGGTATGTTAAGGTTTACTAATTTATTTTCCACCCAATAATGTGATGAGAGAGAGTTTACAGAAATACAGTTATGAGGGCACTTTAAAGCTCTCCAAGACTCATAAAGATATTTTTCAAATATTAAGCAGTTAAGCTCCAGTTTCTACAAGACTAATACGTCTGTCTAGAACAGGTTTGAGTGGGGAATATGGGTGTGGAGAATCATAGCCCAGTAGTTGACGTGTAGATGATTCCCAATCCCGGCCGATCTCAAGCCGGCTGTAAACACACGGATACTGTCTGTCAGTCCGGCAGGCCCAGTCCATGGCCCTCTTCACTGCCTCCCAGTACATCGGTCTGAATGGAGAAGAGCAGAAAGTCATGGATCCAAAAACATAGGTCAATCACTACACCACAGTGAGGACGTGCACTGGTACCTGGGCTCCTGGGACTCTTTTAGTCGGAGGAGAGACTCAAGCAGCCGTCCCACTTCCAGCTTCTTCACCCGGATCAGCTGCAGCACCAGCAGAGTCGCCACCAGCCTCAGAATTTCAGCATGAGCCTTCACACCTGACATACAAAATATGTGACTTAACTGATACTGACTCAAAACCTGTGTCGGAAAAATAAACTATGAACTATAAAAGACACTATAAAAGAATAAAATAAACTATATTCAGATATAGCCTGATGCATATTGCACTTTAAAAAGCAAAGCACTTTCTCATTCTAGCAAGATGGTATTATATAATACAATGATTGGCTGGTGTTACACAGTAAAGACACCTGTGTTTTTCTCAGTCTGTCTAAATATTATATATGAACAAACTGTGATTGGTTGCTTTACATGTCAATCAGATGGCTCGTCCTGTCTAAATGGGCAGTTCTTGCTGAGAATAAGCTGCAATCTGGATAAGACCAACAACAGGCATGTAAAAAACATGTTACCTAAGGAACAGATGCCTTTCTCTTGAAGGAAGACATTTGCAAAAAAGTCTACATCCAGGTTAAGGAAGCTGCTCAGCCTGTCAGTGCACTCCCAGTATCCATCCTATATCCAAACACATTGCATATGTTCATATTCTCTCACACATTTAAAAACCGTATATAATCTAGTAAAATAAATCATGTGTAAACACCTCATGCTGAAGCTCAAACAGATCATTCCAGGCCACTTTGTCTGGTCTGCTTATAGATTTTTTTAGTTTTCGCAGTGCTCTAGGAGCTGAGGACCTAAAATCCAAATGTTTATTCCTACTTCTGAGGGAACCAAAGCATTCAGGTGCAGCACGAGAGGGTGGTGCAAAGGCAATGGAGCCACCAGCACTGCACCTCCCGAAAAAAGATTCGCTCATCTTGCGAGCAATAGCAGGAGGGGAAGAAGGGCTTGGAGTCATGGACATGAATTGCTGAGATGCGTCGCGAGGAGGATCTGCACAGGTAGAATGAGTTGAGTCATGAAGCTCAGTGGCAAACTCTGTTGCAGAGGAAACCATTGGACTCCTTTTTGTAAGCGAATCAAAGCCTTCTTCTATGAAACACTCTGATTCAAAACCAAGAAGATCAGAGGGAGGAGGCTCATATGAACAAAGCGGGAGTGGAGGTGGTGGGGGAGCGGTGTAACGTTTGATCAAGACCTCAGTTCTGGACATCTTGAAATCAGCGGAAGGAGGGATAGTCCGACGAATACTGGAGTGACGTTCCACCGAGGGAGGAGGAGGCATAAAGGCAGTGACCTGGTTGGCAGCTGAAGGGGGAAGCCTGTCACTCATGGAGGCACCTCTATGAGGAGGTGGAGGAGGAGGAGGCATACAGGCAATAACCTGTTTGGCAGCTAAAGGGGGAAGCCTGTCACTCATGGAGGCACCACCACATGGAGGAGGAGGAGGAGGGGGCATACAGGCAATAACCTGGTTGGCAGCTGAAGGGGGAAGCCTGTCACTCATGGAGGCACCTCTATGGGGAGGAGGAGGAGGAAAAGAAGGAGGAGGAGAAATCTTGCTAGCCTTGCAGAGAACTTCCACTGGTATTTCAGGTCGAGCAGCTATAGGCCTGGAAGCAGCCTTTGCGGCAGGGTAAAGGGGAAATGTTGGACTCGATTTTTTCAGACTTTTTCTGAAAGCATTAGTGCTACTTTCAAAACGTGAAGGATGCCAGGAGCTACTGGTTCTATGAGGTTGAGAAGGGCGAGCTGAAGGCATAAACCTATCAATATATTCATATTCATCCTTTAAATCAACAACAAAATCATCTGCTACACAAGCAGAACCCAGGAGATCTTTAGATGTGGAACTACTGCACCATCCCTCTAATGCCGTCTGAAAACAAAATGAAAATCATTGTTGTGAATACTAGAAGCTGTAAACATTTATCATTACATGACATAACAGCTTTAATAGACACTTTTGTTGTTACCCATACATCATATTCAGCCCTACTAATATCCAAAGCCTCCAGCTTTTCTTCAGTCCAGCCCATATATGGCAAAATATCCACATCTTCCTGTGATATGATTTTAGGAATATCTGTGAAACCAGTGTCAAGCTCATTCTGCTGCTGCAAAGAGAAAATGAGGGTATTAGTTGGTATTTTTAATTGTCATTCAGTTTAAAATGGTGCACACAAATTAATTCATGGCATATTTTACTTAGAATTACTCTGCCTTTTTGTGAAAAAACTAATTCCCTGTGTGCAGAAGTTTACTTTTTCTTTTTTTTATCAATATTAAACACTTAATTTATGTGTGAACTATTTTTATAATGGAATGAATAACTACATACAAAACATATACATATACATATACATATATATATACATATACATACATATATATATATATATATATATATATATATATATATATAGTGTTCCTGTAGCTCAACTGGTAGAGCACTGCGCAAGCAAGCAAGCGCAAGGTTGGGGGTTCGATTCCCCGGGAACACATGATATGTAAAAACTGATAGCTTGAATGCACTGTAAGTCGCTTTGGATAAAAGCGTCTGCTAAATGCATTCATTTATTTAATTTATCTATTTATATATATATATATATATATATATATATAAATACAAATATATTTTTACAGATTTAATTTTAGATCCTTTGAATAGCAGCAATCATACCCTCTCTTCAATGGCAACAAAGCTTGTGAACTGGGATAGGATGGAGAACTCTTTACTGAGCTCAATGATGTAGGACTTTAGCTCTGCTTTCTTCCCCTGATAAAGAGATACATGACAGCAAGTCAAGTTTTTCTGTTAACAAATCTAACGGTTATATAAAAATATCATAAAGCAGCCAAATATTGTACCTCATGTTCAGCCTCACTGTTAGCTAGAATGCCATCTTCATAGTCTCTGATGATTGCTCTTGCTGTTAACTTGTGAAGGAACTACACACACACACATACACACACAACTCTTCAAATGCCTGATAAACATCTGATGGTGCTTCAGAGTGTATTAAGTATTTAAGATGTTCACTCACAGTTCCCTTGGACTTTTGTAGTTCTGTGGTGGACACCATTGTTTTGATCTCTTGTCCATTCAAATCACCAAACAGTGTGGCCTAAATGAGTAAATATTACACTTCAAAACAATAAATAAACACAAATAACTAGCCATTTCAGCTAAAATATCTACCCTAATATTTTACAGCCTTGATTAATATTACATACTGTAGTTATTGTAAATTTTGACAAATCTTGACAGAAGACAGTCTTTATGTACATTAATTTACATATAAGAATTCTCAACACCACTGCATGGCAATGGCACAAATATATAAGTAATCTGTAAAAAAAAAAAACAATCTGTATTTAGCTACAATACATATATTATTATTGAAATATTTTAATGTATCATTAACATTTTTCAATGATTATGCAAATGTTGATTCAGAGTTTTATATCAATTAACTGAAACAGCTTGAACTGATTGTCAGGTATATACAACAAAATTAAAAGAAATAAACATTTGAAATATATCAGTCTGTGTGTGATGAATGAATATAATATACACGTTTCACTTTTTGAATGGAATTTTCTGAAATCAACTTTTTGATGATATTTTAATTATATGACCTGCACCTGTAAGCAACAATGCAACTTTTAAGTAAAGCCTGTCTACCTGAGTGCAGTGTTGCACAAAGCCGTACACCAGAGAGTGACAGTCACTGAAGAGAGCGTTAAGCTGTGAGGGGGCTTGAACAGGAAGCGGCGCTGTGGGATTAAACTGCTGCCACTTCACTGTCACTGATCTGCAGCCGGGAGACTCCATTCGCTGAACCTGAGCGCGCACCTGAAATTACACACAAATCTCTTCAACTGAAGCCTCAAACTCAAGCCTGGCCTATTTTGGAAAAATTATGTTTCCTTTTTAGTTATAAAAAAAAAAAATACAATAATGTGTGTGATTCACCTTTTCTGCCCAAGTGTGTTTCATCTTTGTGTCAAAAAATTCATATGTTCCTCCACCTGCCTGAGCCAAAGCTCTGAGCATATGACGATTAGCTGTCGAGCTAGACAAACACAAACACAACCAAACTGTTCATTCAGAAATTCAGTGTAAGTGAAAGAGAAAAAAGAGATTTGTTTAAGGCAGACCTGAGTCCGCAGGTGAAGAGGCGCATGTGGCAGGAGTTTTCTCGGACCAGCTGTAGGGTCAGAGGCTGGTTCTGAACATGTCCATCAGAGAGCAGCAGGATGTTCCTCATGCCCCGGGACGGAGGCAGCAGACTCAGACTACGGAGAGGCCGCCACAGATCAGTGCCGCCACCAGAGCTGCCACACGACTGAAGCGAGGAGAAATGCAACGATACGCAAAAGAACTTAGATTCAGAACCATCTTAAAACATTTGAAAACATTACTCACCATGATAAATTTTCTGGCAGCTTCAGATGCCTCATCTAAAGACACTGGTGCAGGAAAAGCTTCCTGGTAATCTGTAAAGATGCACATATTTACCCATAATGCTTCACTTTGTATTACAAAAATAGAGAAACTAAAAAGTCCACAAGATGACAATATCAGACAGTTTCAGTGAGCACTCACCAGTGCTAAAAGAGATGATGTTGATCTTCAGTGAGCGGTCTAGAGATTTGAGAACTTGAAGGGCAATCCTGCGAGCGTTAAGCATGGCATCTCCCTGCATGGACTTGGAAGAGTCCAGAAGAATGACCACATCATTCACACTGGACAGACCTCCAGAGGTGGACACCCCACTTGACTTAAAGTCTGGATAAAACACCAGCATGCAGGCCTGCAGGGATCAGATCCGTATCAGTGTTTATTTTTGACAGGGTGCATAAGATGGAAAGTGTCACTTTTTGTGTACAATATCCATGACAGACAGGAAAACAGATTTGAGTGATCATTTCTTTACCTGACTATTTTTATCTGGATGGTTCTCCACCCACATCCTGGGCATGTGGATATTAGAAAGACTAAAGGACACCTGTAACCCTTCAGATCCCAGCGTCTGTCCCGGTAACGTGTGGATCACTGCCTTACAGTCTGTCCTCTGAACAGGGAAAATAATAATACTGTTAATATGGTTCATAACGAATGTGTTACTGTTTTCAGAAAATACAGTATTAAGTAAGATCATGCACAAAAGTAAAATAACCTTGGTTCTGATGCGGTGTGAAGAGCTCAAGTTGATGATCTCATGATGCATTTCAATGGACATAGACAGAGAAAACTCCCTGAAGAAAGAGAGAGGGAACAAAAGCATTAGAGGACATTGAAAAGGATTGAACATTTTTATCAAAACCATATACTAAACAGAACAATGAAACAACCACGTAACCCCCCAATATCCGAACTGGACAAGGTGCTACTGTAAATAAGCGTGAAGTTATAAAAGTTTAAAGGTTAAGTGTTAAATGATGTTAGACATGGTTAGCTACATAAAATAATTGGCTTCTATTTTGTTACTCATTAGCAGAATTTCCCTGTGAATTCGCCAGCGTTTGAGATTCTCACCCCACTGACTGAAGCTCCATCACACCAATCTTTTCAACAGTGGCCTGAAATGCAATGCAAATGTCATTCAAAACACTAAGAATCAGCAGGCCAAACAGAATTTGAAATACAGTAACAAAGGTGCGTCGTACCTGAGTTGTCTGATTAAGTGCCGCGCTCTGCTGCCATGGTGCCACGCTGCCAGACAGTGAGAAGATTATAGAGCCTGACCGGACCACCAGCTCAGTGATGAACGTCACCTTGATCAGAACTGTGGCTCCAGGAGGAAGATTCCCCACACTGATAGTAAATACATCCTGCCTCACATAAACACACGACCTCTTAAAGACACCATCTGATGCATTATCACACACACACACACACACACAAGCTCCAAATCAGTTACAGTAACTCACAGGTGCATCCTGGTCCATCAGGTAGGCTCCATGACCCATCTCTATGGCTTGCTTGTACTCCTTACGAGCCTGCTCCTTTTCCTTTACCTACAGGTAAAATTGACATTTGTGACTAAACTGATGAGAAAGAGGTTGAAAAAGCAGAGACTGCATTCTGAATGCAAATTCTGAATGCCTCGCACCTTTCCAATGACGTGCTTTCCATTGATAAAGGCTTCAAATCCACACACTACTGCCGTCTCCTCCAGTGGAAAGACATACTTTGCCTCAATGGGAAAATCATTCTGGTTTGTGTAGGTCTGAAATATGATGACCTGGTGGAAACGGAGAGAATGTTAAGGATATGGTTTTGATTTTAGAATTATAATGTAATAATCTGGCTCTATGGCTGTGGCAAAATATAAGCCAAAAGACCACGGTTAGATTTGTGTCTGTTTTTTAGTTTGTTAAAACTTTCAGTTTTAATTTTGGAGTTCTTGTTATGTACATACTCCTGTGGTCTGATTGTGTCCATCAATGTTTTGTTTTAGTTCTAGTTCATTAGCTGTTTTGTATATCATTTTGCTCTTTTAGTTTGATTGCATATCTTTAAATTGTACTTCCGTATGTGAAAGCCTTTTATAATATTTTTTGACTGTATTCCATCTTTTTTTTTCAGTTTATAAACAGTTTAACATGTAAGAGAACACAGTTATACTTTGGCAACTCTTCTTTTCATGTACTAGTGGTCCACTGCTGTAGTATCATACCTGACACAGCAGGTCCACCAGCTTGCACCTCACATTGACGGCCTTCAGAGGAAGTTTCTGACCACGGCTGTCCAGCAAACCTGCGTTCATCTCCTCCAGAGGATTCTTAGTGGACTCCAAACCCTCACTGTCATCACTGGACACTAAAGAAGCACATTCAAACAAAACCACTAATGAATTTAACCACAGAATCATAGAATTCAACTTCACAGAGAGAGAAAAAAAATTATATATATATATTAAATTATAAGGGATTGTTAAATGCAATTATTTATTTTTCAAGAACACAATTCCTATATTATGCTAATTCTAAATTCTAGTTTGCTTTTCTTTATCAAATCTTTATAAATCGATTTTTTTCTTTATAAATTCTTTATTTATTCATTTGATAAAAAACACGGTGGAGTGACTGGAGATGAGCGACACCTGCTCGACCGACCGGTCTCGAGTCCCACGGAGGACATGGAAGGATATAAAACAGGAGTGAAGGACGAGAGAGGACCAGGCCTGGGTTTTAGTTTGTGTTTTGGTTTTGTTTGCCCTCACGGCCGACTGCCGCGCTGTTTTGTGTTTATTTTGATTATTAAAATGTAATTTGATTGTCCGCTGTTTCCCGCCTCCTTTTTCCCGATGATTGTGAAGTTTTTATCATTACACTATTCATGAACGCTCATTGTCAAAGTTGTAAACATGGCATCACAGCATCTTTGCTACCAGGTGGAACATTAAAGAATGCAACACATACATCTCCCAGAATTCCTGTTCAATTCAACCGATCCGATGACGACTTCAAAACTCCTGAAGTGTTTCCAATTTTGTGTGCCATATGCATCAGACATTTAGCCAACTTTGACTTCCGTCAGTGAGACGTCTGAGAATGAGACTAACTAAACTTTTACTCACAGATATCAGGTATTGTGTCCGTGAGCTGAGTGTTGATCTGAGGCTGAAACTCTTTTGACTCGTCTCCCTCCAGACTGTACTGCACAACATACTTCAGTCTGATCTGCTCTGTGTTATAGACGACAAACTCATCATCCTATTAAAGATAACACACACACAAATGCATATCAGATCCCAAAAACACAAGCAGAAAATGTAAGTGCACAGACAATAAGAATAGCACCTCAAATTCAGAGAGTCTGTTGGGAGTGCGTTGGACTCCATGTACACTGTGGTAGCCGTCAGGAGCACGAGTCAAAGTGGTGTCTTTTTTCAGCAGGTCCTTACACCGACCCAACGCCACTTCACACACCAGCAGCAGCCGAGAGCCATCAGTCACACTGGGCTTGGAGTATTTCAAACTAGTCCTTTAACACAGAAAAGAAACATACAGGCTAGCTCAAATCTCCAGTTGTCATGAAAGGGGATTCACATTATTAATAAATCTGTTATATTAAGAGACAACTGAGTAATGGTAAAGACAACTGACTTCAGAGAGTCACTGAAGTAGATTCCTCCTCCAAGATTCCCGATATCCGTTCTCTCAATTCCATGCTGTTCGACTCCAACCCTGGGCAGCAGCAGACCTCTGTATAAAAATGTTTAAAATGTCTTTAAAAATACTTGGTGCATTAATTTTCATTTATTTAGATTTGAATATCAGCCAGAAGAAACATGATTCACTCACCCCACCACAGTATACATGTATAATTATTAGGCTTGTTGATATTCTGATATTTTTTTTTCCAAGCACATTTGACCAATTCCAACCACATCAATCTAAATAACTACTATTGATTTTATATTTAATCATTTATTAGTGATAAATGGTCTATGAAGGCTGGAAGTGAAAAACTTCTTATATTCAGGTGTGCAGAATTATTAGCCATGTTTTCTTCAATCTTATGCAGTTAAATCTTATGCAGTCTTTTCTTCTCAATCAATTTTTTTCTGACCTCTCTGACCCTGTGAGCTTTTTGCTGTCCAGTGGTCATGTCTTAACTTTGCAATTTCTGTATTGCATTAGGCCGGCGACACACTGAATGCGTGGCGCAAGCGTCTCAGCCGTGTGGCGTGTCAGTTTTTAATTCGGCTCCCATGTTAACAGGTTAGCGCATACAGACCGCCTGCGTGAGATGCGTGTCTCAGGCGCGGCTCGAGCCGCGCGGAAAACACGTGCATGCTAGAAATAGAACCGACGCCTATTTCTACCGCGACATGCGCGCGTGTTGGAAGCATTTCCAGGCAAAATATAATGGGAAAATGTGTTTATATGTCATTTTGTATACAAATACGTATACCCCCTCTCCACGCAGCCAGTATGTCACCGGCCTTAGTTTTGAATATTTCTCATGAAGAATTAATAATTGTTGCCTTTCCAGTCGGAGTTAAACCTCTATTTTGGCTAATTTTATCTGTAAATAAAACATGCCTAATAATTCTGCACACCTGAATATAAGGAGTTTTTCACTTTTAGCCTTCATGGACAATTACACATCACAAATAAATGGTTAAATAAAACATTTATAAAAATACTGTAAGTGGGTGTGCTGTTTTATCACTGCATGTAAACAAAGGTTTTTTGTTTGTTTTAATGAGCTCCTACCGTGACAGTATTCCAACAAAACTGCTGGGACTAGAGGAGTGTAGGAGGGGTTTAATGTTGCCTAAATCCTCCATAAACAACTGAAGCTCCACCCCTCTGCTGACACGCAGTATCTGCTGAATCTGAACAGGCCTGTAGTCGATACAAGAACAACATTATTATTTGAAGACATACTCTGAAATATGTTTATGTTTGAACTTCCGACCACAATCTGCACACACAATCTTGTTTACCTGTCCTGAAGCAGTTGAGAGACAACATGAAACTCAGGGTTTTGTGGTGGGACAACCTCAATGCTGCACCTCAGAGCTCGATACTTTCCCAGAGACGAGGGTAAGGGGCTTCCCAGAGTGGCCTCACTCACATTTACAATATCTCTGATCAGCTGGAGACGACAAGAATAAAAAGAGTATAAAGGACAGATCTGCAGTGTTGAATTCTTCAAAATCTTTGAAGGAATTTGACTTAGTATTTTAATGCATTTAAATAGTATAATCATTGTATTACAGTAATAAAAAAAATCCTTCAAAATAACAAAAAGTAAAATGAAGAAAATTAGCTTAACTGTTATGAAAATAATATTATACCAAAATCTTAAATAAGAGGATCTAACAATTCACTCAACTCATGACTTGATGGGATTCATGATGCTAATAATCTTTTAACAAAATGAGATTTAGGACAAATTATAAATGTAAAGGTGTTCTTTTATTATTTCTCAGACAAAATGAGTATGAGACATGGTTACTGCTGTAAACAAAGCAGCGCTGCACTTACAAATACCATTTCGATAAGCATTATCCATTGATAAGATGAAAATAATATTATATAAAATTTTTCTGAAGACAGTTCTCCCTTAAATATCCATCCACATAAACCCCCAATTGTATCACAATTTGCTTAACATTTCAACCTAGGTGATTTGTCACATTTTTTAGCAATCTTTTACCAGCTTGGCATGCATCGATACACTCTATACCTAAAGCCTTATAATCATTTTATACTATAAATTGATGTATGTGATACCTGACAAAGGTCTAGTTTCTGAGACACGAGCTTGTGTTTGGAAGGAGGGTCGGTCATTCTGAGGGGTAGAAGAGTGTTGACCTCCTCCAGAAGGGCTTTGACTTCATCCTCTTTCTTAGTCTTTTGTGCCTGCAGTAACAGTCCCTCGACCCTGCTCACCTGCAGCAGCACAGAGCCAATAAACACACCGCAACCGTTAAACACAGCTAATTCCTGTCAGCTTCTTTACTTCGCTAAGCTCATTCTCACATCATTGAGGCTTATTCTGGAGACAGGGACTTTCAGGATGTTATTAAGGGAACCGAGAGCTTCAGTCCAAACCAGCTCCACAAAAACACCAACTTCCTGTGACAATGTGCTGCAGTTCAGCTTTTCCTCCAACAGCAGCTGCCAATCAAAGAGGGAGCAATTATTGCACACCCATTACAGATGTATCAAATAAATAAAAACAGTTCTGTGTTGTGTTTATCTGACCTGCTTCAGACTGTAGGATGCCAAGCGCTCAATCTCAGGGGGAAGTGTGCGTGTCTTTGTGGATCCCTCGGTCTCCATCTCCTTTATCAGTTGCAGATATGCTTCCACTGCATCTTCAGACGTCACGCAGAACACAAGCTTGTCCTGAACCACTTCGGTCTATAGCAAGAGAGAGAGTCCATCACCGTCACCACAAGACAAATTCAGCATCCCGTCACCATCTGTGATTCCAATGATAACAACTTTCATGATGATCAAACCTCAGCTTCACGCAAGACTGAACACAACACACGATACTGCTGGCCTGCCCGGCCTTTGGCACTCTGCAGCTCCAGAACAGACAAAGTCTTGGGTTTGACCTGAAACACAAAAACACTTGCAGCATGCTCAGGCTGTGGTGAAGAATGTGTTAAAACGGTCATCATAGTGTTTTTTTCTTTTAAAGTTAATGTGAACTTCATGTCTCTCACCCTCTCAAAAACTGAATACTTGGCCACTTGAAAATACGAAGGAAATTCAGGCAGGTCATGGTCGCCTTCTTTGTAAACTCTGCATTGAGGGAATGAAAAGGAGTAGTCAGGTAAACAAACAAATCTGAACAGCACAAGTTCTGCAAAAACTTGAACAAACTGGCAGTGACAAAAAACAAGAGCGCACCTGAACCTGCCAGGACGGGGTCCACCCTTCTCAAGAATCTCAGCTTCAGTCTTTGGGAGTTCAGGGTGACCTTTGAACGTCTCTTTTCTTGGTATGTGTGATGACACTTTTATCTCTTCATCATGAAAAATAACAATGTCAACCATGCCACAAAAATACATGGTTTAATCTCACTTAACACTCTCAAAACCCAAACAGAATGACAAATATATTCTCAACAAAAATGTACTGCAACACAAAGCCAAACGTACTGTAAGCAAACAGAGAACCAAACACACCCAATGTAAACTAATAAAACAAATCTGCCTGTGACACTCCCATCGTTCTGTCCCTTTGACCTCCTTTCACATCTGATGCAAGTTAACCTCACACTTTAGACAAACAACTGACATCTGTTCTCCTGAAGAAAGGCAGTGATAAAATACATTTAGCGCTGATTTGGCTAAAATCACGTTCTGAGAAATTAATTTGAATAGAAAACTAAACCAGGATTCTAGATTACAGTGTGCTAATACAACCACAGAAAACAAGTCTTCATAAACTCCTACCTGAAGGAGGGAGGAATTCAGAGGCGGGATATGGCAGCTGTGGGGTCAAATTATGCTCCATCAAAGGCAGGAGATGCCCTTGGTCCAGACTGCTCCACACATACTGCGTCCCGACCACTGGGATCTGCAGCTTCTGGATGCTGCGCTGCCGGTTACTGCTCAGATCATTCACACTGCTAGTGACTACAAAAGAGCACTGGAGGAGATAAACGGAGGTCAGAAGATACACTGACAGTACGATCATTCCACTGATATTATCATTTTTTAAGCATTAATTTTACCATTAATACTAATGTTCCTGTTGAGGAACCTAACAGAAAACCAAGAAGAAAGGGTCTGTATTTTATGCAACTTTGAAAAACAAAACTTCTTACCTATATCTAAACAATAATTTGCTTTAGACAGAAGAGTAGAATACGTACCTCTTTGTTGATGACATAAGAGATGTTTCCTCCATTCTCCAGAAGAGCTAATCTCAGTTTATTCTTCTCTTTAAAAGGCACATTTTTCACATCTAA
Organism: Carassius gibelio; assembly: GCF_023724105.1. Classification (NCBI taxonomy): domain Eukaryota; kingdom Metazoa; phylum Chordata; class Actinopteri; order Cypriniformes; family Cyprinidae; genus Carassius; species Carassius gibelio. Next base: position 12,414,401 of record NC_068404.1, on the reverse strand, counting down.
CACCACAGTGCAGTTTTCAAACACTGTCATGTTGCCACCAGTGTCTAAAAATGCCAAGAAAAGAGACAGAAAGAAGAACGGCAATAAAACCTAAAGTAAATAACAATCATATGATAAACGCTGCACATTAGCGTGTCATTCTATTTCCGTGTTGCAACAAAGTACACATAGCTACATCAAGTAAACATCTCGACTGTTCATTAAATAAATCAGACCGTGTAATAGCGGTGTTGTTGGTTCAAAGCAGATGTTAGAGCCTCTTACCGCGTACAAGGTCAGAGTCGAGTGACTTTAAGAGATTTTAAAAGAATACACGAAGACGTAAATAACCTGCTTCCTGACTCATACGTGCAGTAAAGACACACCTCCCCGAGATAAAAACATTAGACGGGCTCCATCTAGTGGTTACAATTTACATTAGATTTCTTTAAAAAAATAGAATAATAATAATAATAATAATAATAATAATAATAATAATAATAATAATAATAATCAAGGCACAATTATTCTTAAATATATTTTTTATTCATATATATATATATATATATATATATATATATATATGAATAAAAAATATATTTAAGAATATAAAGCTATACCTTTATGTTTACATGAATGTTAATTATTTGTGACCTTTAGGATTCACTTCACCTTGTCTTCACAGTAAAATTCTTCACTTAAGATCTTAAAATCTATTGGACATATTACTGTTGTGCATGGCTTGCATCTGATGAAACACAGGCGCTTGGGTTCATTCAGTATCCTTTAAAATATAGTTGAAGTTTGTTGTGTAAGTAAGTCTATAAAAAGGTGGACACATGATTGTTCGTGGGATTTATTGTTGTGGAACCAATTATATGTATTATGGTCTGATGATCATACAACATTTTTTTATGAACCACGTTATATTTGCTTTAATATGAATACAAGTTTTTGTTATTTGCTATACCAGTCCATGCATATTTAAGTATTTATCAAATGTGTCACGGTGGATGTCAAATATTTTTTTCAGAAAAGGTCGGTTATATTAGAAGAGTTGAGGACAATGCAGTTCCTTCATCCCACCACATGAGGTTCCTCCTCACCAGTGTTAGTGCACTGACTGCACATTTCGTTTAATAGAACACTTACTGTAAGTAGTAATGCATGTGTCTTGAGAAGCCACAGCAGTTCAGCTGCTGTCTTTTTTGATTGACTGATTTGTACACTTTGTCTGTTTTGATAGATGGCTCTAACTAAAGCTTAAGGCCATGGTGAGTCCTGCACACTATAGTAGCTGTGAGCCATTGTGCCTTTGACCCCATGTTGCTCCAAAAAAACTGATTAATTGCTTTGCTCCATGGTTTTATTTTCCTGTTGGCATTAATATTGATTTGAATTTGCATAATATAACTTTAATAAATTTTTAGCACAAGATGCTAAACAGGGGTTATATGGTGTTATTTACATGTACAGATATAAATATTTAAGCTTTTCAGTGTAATAAGCATACATTGCCCACAGAAAACCAGATAAAGAAGAACAAGAGTGCTTATCCCTATACTATCCATAAGAGGACAAAGAATGGCTTCGTGCTCAGTTTCAGGCATTTCAAAACACTTTAAGTCAACACTTGTGCCTGGGAGAAGGTCGGTGTGAATCTGTACTTCAAAGGAAGACTCTTCTGTTACCCTCTCTTCTGTGATCTCATATCATAATATGATTCACAGGACATCATGCAGCTTTTTAAGATTCATTGCTGATGCAGAATCTATTTTTGAGAAATGTGTCATCCAGTTTTAATATAAAATATATCAGTTTCTCTGCATGATCTGAAATGTTATGAAGTCAAGCAGAAAAAGTAGAATTTTTTATTGTCTTTTTTTTTGTCTTTTTTCTTTAGAAGTGATGAAAAGATTTAAAAATACTCACTTTGAGGGATACCGATTCTACCTTATTGAACACTAGGGGGAGGCATGTGTCCCCTTAAAGGGATAGTTCAGGCGATCAGTTTCTTAGCTCCTTCAACTTCAATAGTAGGTTTCCCAAATGATGGAAGTCAGTGGACTAGCAACTGTTCATATTTTCTTTAAAGTTCAACAGAAGAGAGAAAGACATACAGGGTTGGAACAACTTGAGTGTGAGTAAATGATCACAGAATTTAAATTTTGGGGTGAATTATCCCTTTAAGAAATGTTTTTGCTGGTGACTCCAGAAAAAAAGGTCAACATTAACTGTTTTTTTCTTCTTTTTTAACGTAAGTTTTAACATTAAAGGATAAATCCTAGTACTACTGTTGAGAAATATTGTATGTTTAAAATCAAGTACTCACATGAGACTGCAGTCATATCATTAGGCTAATAAAAGTATTTTTATTTTATGCGGAGGTGTTGCCTCAGAGGGTCAAGATCACATTACCAGTACAATACTACTCCCTTCATCTCAGTAACACTCCTATTAGGTACTTACGAACACACAATAAGACCAGAATGACATAAAAAAAGCTTTTAATCCCCCTTATGTTGGTGTTGTATTTATGTTGCTAGAATAGGCTAGCATTTTGTAGTTAGTCAGCTTGCTCTAAGAAAACAATTTGCCTCTCCTGTCAATCCTTTGCTTTTTGCCCTCGAGTTTGTTTGTATTGATTTGGATTTGTGTACTTATGTACCTTTTAGGGTGGTTTCTTTTCAAAAGGCACCTCTGTATCTAAAGGGAGCATATTGGTACCTTAAAGGTACAGTACATATTAATACCTAAAGTGTATATATTAGTACCCTTTGAAAAGATACTGCCTCAAAGACAGCTTTTATACCTTTTTTCTTAGAGGAAGGGCTAAATAAAGTACAAAGATCTCTTTGAGGAGTACTGTCAGTGACAGCCTGTTCTACTGCGAACAATTTTTATTATTATTGTTATTATAGAGAGAAGTTTCATGTATACTTTATCTTGAATTTCTACAATAATGTGGAATTAATATCATATTCTTGTGTAAAAGTATTTTCTGTTTTTCCTTCGCTTACATTTTCAAGGCTGTCTTGAACCTCTTGATAAGACTGAAATCGTCTTAATCGGTTTCTTTTTACAGGCACACATCGGAAATGTGCTATTTTCTGAGAGGCATAGGAAATGTTGGCTGCTGGTCCAGTTCTACACAGCTGTGATTGAATCTGTCCTCTTAACCCCTGTATTCGTCTGATTTGGCTCTGCATCATCGCACTCTAAGAGGAAATAATTGGTTGCCAGCTCTCCTCACTCACAGACATAAGCATCTACAGTGGGACGACAATGAAGGCGGCACAAATCATAGGCAACCCATCCTACCATAGCCATTTTCTTTTTCACTGTCTCCCCTCACGGCAGAGAACAGTTATGCCCTGAAAACTAGGACAAATCGACACCTGCACAGCTTCTTTCCCCAGGCCAGAGCTCCTGCCAACATGGTCAATTCCCTCAGCATCCCTCTGTAACCCAGCAAACCTTTTTATTCACATTCCAACTTCCAGTAATTTATCTTAAAGAATCTTGTTAAACTTTTTGTTTTCTATGGAAAATAATTCATTTTGTGCCCTTAAGCCATACCATAATGTCACCGAATTATGATAGCATGACCAAGCGAAATTGTATTCTTAAAGAAATATAGCACAAGCTCACTTACCAAGCACAGTATTTCATAAAAGCTATTTTAAGCGATAAAACAACTGTTTTTTTTTTTTTTTTTGAATGAATGAATGAATGAATGAATTTATAAATAAATGTGGACACATTGCTGTTTTTAACTTGAGGGGAACTGACTTTGTACTTCCACTAAAGTTATCTTGGGATCAGTTAATGGTCAGACTTGACTTTGTAAACACAACATTTCAATGGACACTGCATTGGTCGTAATTTGATCTCATACTCTCCAGCATCTTTTTAAAAGCTAAAACAAAATTCCACGTACATTTGGATACTGTTTCATTGTCGATACATTTTTAGGTCCATTATGTGTGTGTAATGGACGTGATTGCTACTGTTAAAACAAGATGCTAGTATTGAATATTTTATAGTTTAGATGCAGTATTGCTGGATACATTGTCTATTTAATTTAAAATGTTCAAAACAAAGACGAGTATCAACTGTCTCATCTCTGATAAACACAGTAGTGTTTAGCTGACTTACTTTAGTTTTTGACTAAATCAGTGTTTTTGTAATCGGTTGAGTGAATAATTCAGTGATTCACTCGTAAAAACAGTCATTTGGATGAATGATTCAAATGACACACACATAAAGATAGTGACTTGTGAAAAATCCCCACCACTAATAACAGGCTGACAGTCTACACAGACACAGGAAAGTCCCAGTGCAGATCTTACCTTTTTTTGTTTGTTTCTGTGTAATACTGATGCCCTGCCTTGGCTTTTCTCAAGAACACCCTCAACTTTAGGTTCTCTCACCCTTTCACCAGTTCTGAACCCACAGCATTTACTCTTTAGGGTCGCCCACCCACACGCGTAAAGAAGTCAAAGCATCTAACCTCTGTGTTTTTGTCTTTTCAGAAAATTAAAAGAGATTAAAACACATTATGGCTTTACACATAGTAAACAAGTGTTGACAACTGGTGGTCTTTGCATCCAGAAGCCCACACATTTTCCTCAGTTTGTGACTTGCCAGAAAACTGCAACAAGAAAATGTCTTCCGATCTTCATAACCGGTAAATGATCATGAGTTTTCCTCAATCATCTGCCTCCTCTTTGTTTAGGCCTGTTCCCTCAGAGCTCTTTCCTGAATTTCCTATATCACCTCCCACATCTCTAAATACATCTCCACTGACATTTTGATAAGTTCTTCTTCGCTCTCAGCTGAAATTGCACTTTCATAGATTGAAAATGGACATTCAGTCATCCATAAACTGTATGTATTTGTGTTGTGAGAAAGCCCCAGATGCATTTTCACATGGCTAATGTCCATATCCTCCTAATGGCCTTTCTGATGGCTTGAATCTGATTTAAGAGGCATGTGCTTCATATTTATGGAGAGAAAATGAGATACAGAAAGACATAGAGGCAAAGGGGAGTAAATGATTTCTTTTTTTTTTTCTTATAGCCTACTTAAAAGTGCATCTACCAGTTTGCCGCTAATTTAAATCTGAATCAAATTTCTGTTCATTTATTTGTAATGCTTATGTGTTTTTTTAGGCAGGACTTTGTTAATCAGGCCAAAATCAGGGGCCATATATTCACAGCATACACTAAAGATTTTAAGGCTAAAAGATGCTGCTAACACAGACATTTTGAAGCAACTCTAAAATTGCTCATAATTTTAGTGTTCAATTTTAATCTAAGAGTAATTCAGTAGGACAGATTCAAAATAATCATAAGCATAGATGTTACTGTAAATCATATAGAATATACAATTTCTGACTCAACTCCCTGGCCCCCGAACACAATTTCTACACAAGAGTCAACCTGCCCCCAAAACTTTAAACAAGCCCCTGATCATATGACTTGATTTTGTCAATTGCAAAATGTAGTAAAAGCTAAGAAGACCCTTATACATTGCTTCAGGGTGCTGTAGTAGAACAATTCATACATCTCTGTAGTGTGAATTCAACAGAACACAGTTCTATATGATACACAACATACAGTTTGAAAGCAGTTAAGAATAGATATAGAATAGCTATAGAAGAATGATGTTTGATTGTATGATTTGTGAAAAAAAAAATCCAATGTCAAGAGTATTAAAAAACATACAGGCTCAGCACAGTTCCATGTGGGCGACCAGTGCAAATTCAGAAACGTTATCGTGTGTTTGATTATTGAAGCTTCCAATGGAGTGTTGGTGAATGCCAGATGACCTTTCAGCGCCTTACATTAAACATAACCTTTCTACAAACCTCATTAGCATCATCTTTACCAGGAGAGCCTGTTGGTCTGATGACCTGCACAGCTGTTTACACATCACTATATACATTTAGTGCAAGCAAATTAGCTATAGTGTTTGTTCAAAAATATCACAATGCATGTATTTGTCCAATGAATGAAAACACTGCCTTTGTATGCCATTAAAGTGAGGTATTTGGTTTAATGTTTTTTTCTTTGTCCTTGTGAAATATCCATTATTTTCTTGGCAAGCTTAAGAGGGAATGAAATGTGTATGCCCAGGGAAATGTTGCTTTCTTTTGTGTCTGTCATTTACCACAGGGAACAACTTCTCTTTTAATCCACCTTTGTTGAAGACAGAAGGGATTGAGATGAATAAAATTGAAACTGACTCTGGCATAAATAAATGAAAGCTCATCTGGGTCTGGGTGCAACACAGGCTGAAAGGAAAAAGACCTGATTCTGTTTGCTCTTTCTTAATAAACAGTCTGCCTGTTACTAGAGGCTTAGAAAAGTGCATTTCATGATACAGACAGATCTATATTATTTGAATTCACAATACAGAAGCAATGAAGGGTCAATTATGTTTATGTAATATTTAAAGAGGTATGTAATTTAAAAAATACAATTAAATTCTATGGCAGCTTACGATTCAAAAATGATTCCCTTCTCTGTTTGTTTGAGCATCCCAAATCTCTGCCGTCTCAACAAAGCAACACTGACTCAATCAGTGCTATTCGAATGGGGAAGAACTATTTGTTTTGAAGCAGAACTTTAGAGGGCTAGTTTACCCCAAAATGAAAAAATGAAAATTCGGTCATTAATTACTCACCATCATATTTTGGAGCAGTAACACTCTCTGATTAGTGGTGATTTCTGAGCAGAATCATGGGTAATGTAGTTGTCAAACAGGAATTTCACGCCATTATTAAAAAAAGTTTAAATAATGCACACTTGATTGCTTCTTCAAATTCATAGTCCATTGATTAACAACCTCGTAGCTCACACTAGGTCTGTCTTTAACAGTTTATATGATATTATTAAAATCAATTCCTCTGTGGAGAAAATGAACTGTTGCACTCTGTAACCCACTTCAGATTTAAAGATGTTAAAGCTGAAGTGTGTAATTTCTGCACCACTAGAATTGCAGTCTGTTTAATTCCTTTAGAAAAAGATGTTAAAACCATACTTTGATACTTTATGTAGTGTTTTTACACTTTATTTCAAGGTTATTGACTCTAATATCATAAAAGTACCATTTTAAATGTCCAAAAAAATGTATAGCATTTTTTACTTAAAGTGTCACAACACTGGCTCAACCAATGGCATAAGTGTGAGGTGCGGCTAAACAGGAGTCTTTGAAAATAGTCATCATTTTAACAATTCTGTTTGGTGATGCTAGTGAGGCAGATATTACTTCATCTTAGTGAGTCTTTTTTTGAATCTTTGCAGCTTTGCAGGGTCAGATAAAATAGTACATGGCATAGACCTATATATATTTCATATTGAGCTTACATAGACACATTTACTGCCCATATGAGAGCCATTAATTTTACCCTAGATTGTGTGTCAGATATTCACTGTGCTATAAGAACAAAAAATCAACACTTCATCCTCAAAGAGAATGCAGTTATATGCTTTTACTCCAGTCTGCCTCTAGTTCCATAATATTATGGCCAGAGAAGGCCAGAGAAGGTGAGGACGGGGCTCAACTACCAACAAATAAAGCAATGAGACTGAATGTGAATGCTCTCAGGAGTGAACTTCAATAAAAGGGTCCTGTGTATTGTCATGATGATTAACCTATCCTTAAACATTTATTATTTATTAAGATTTATACGTTTAATAAAGTGATAATGCCTGTCAGTGTTAGCTTGTTTTTCTAGTTGTTATATATAGTTGCAACATATGCATTTTTTTTTCTGTAGTAGGAGGTTTCATGTTGTATTAATTATGAGTGGTTGTGGGTTAACAATAATATGCAGCAATGTTAACTGATGTTTATTAAAAATCCTAGCAATCTCATTAGATTAGATTAGATTCAAGTAGAGTAAGTGAAGCTATGATTTACAGAATGGAATGTATAGTGGAGTTGCTTATATACACTATTAAGCAGAGTGTGTAAAACATTTAAATAGGAACGCAAGGTAGGATAATATGTACATTATAAACAGCAACAACATAAGAACAGTGGTAATAAATAGAGATGGTTGAGTGTACATTCAATAGTATTGTTAAACACTGTATATTATATGCAAAATATCAGTAGTGCAATAATATTTTATAGTGTGCTTTGTACAGTAACAACGTTAGACAGTTTACAATGTAATAGCTTGAAAAATGTACAGTCTGTGCAAAACATGAGTAGTACAAATATGTGTATGTAAAGTACTGTGACCAGTGCAGTACAAGAGATGGTGCAGGTTAGATTGGTGGTGTGGAGTTCAGAAGGGTCACAGCCTCAGGGAAGAAGCTCTTCATGCTTCTTCTAGCGTGAGAGCGTAGGCTCCTGTAACGGCTGCTGGATGGAAGGAGGGTAAAAAGTCCATGGTTAAGGTGTGAGACATCCCTGATGATGCTGCTTGCCCTGCCCAGGCAGCACTTGTGATAAATGTTCTCACTGGTAGTTAGCTGGGTGCTGGTGATCCGTTGAGCAGTTTTTAGTACCCACTGGAGTGCTTTGTGGTCAGATGCAGAGCAATTGCTGTACCACACTGAGATGCAGATTATGAGTATGCTCTCAATGGTACAGCGGTAGAATTCCACAAGGATCCTGGGACTCAGGTGAAATTTCTTAAGGCTCCGTAAGAAGTAAAGGTGCTGCTGTGTCTTTTTGACCAAGGTGGAGGTGTTAAGTGACCAAGTGAGGTCATCAGAGTGGATGTGGTTGTGGATGATAAGGAACTCGAAAAATGTTCCACTAAAGCTCTGTTGATGTAGATGGGGTAGTGGAGTCCACAATGATCTCCTTTGTCTTTAAGCTGTTTAGTTCCAGATTGTTGGGTGGTACACCACAAAGCCAGGTGCTGCACCTCATCCCTGTAGGCTGACTCATCATCATCATTGATCAAACCTACTACCGTATAGTCATCTGCACATTTGATTATGGTTTTGGAGCCATAAACAGGAATGCAATCATGGGTGAATAAGGAGTACAGAAGAGGGCTCAGTACGCAGCCCTGTGGAATACCGGGATGTGCAGAGGGATGTGACGCAGCTGACACAGAACAGCATATTTTAAATTACATTTTTATATTTATGCATTCAGCAAAAACTTTTATCCAAAGTGACTTACAGTGCCTTCAGGCTATACATTGTTTTTTACCAACCTTTTGCACTGTTAATGCAATGCTTTACCACTGAGCCAAAGGAACAGCATAGATCCAGCAGAGTTGGTGTAAGTTTCAATGTCGATGAGAGATTGAGGTGGAATTAGTTGAAGAGTGGACTCAGCAACTTCCAGCCAGATTTTGACAATTCTTATTGTAGGTTTCACACTTTTGATGACCAGGGTATACTTGGGGAGCAGGAACAAAAAGAGGTAGTCAGACTGGCCCAGGTGGGGGAGGGATGTGACTCTCTCTTTGGCATCAGTCACATTGGTATATACACGATCCAATGTATTATGTCCCTTTGTAGTGCAGGAGACATTTTAATTTAGGGAGAACATTTAGGGAGAAATTTTATTTGTGCAATATTTTAAATCTAGCCCAATTCCATGGGGAAAAAGCAGACCTGACAACCCTGCATCCAACACAAAATACAGGAGTCAGATTTCACTGATTACAGGTCAAGAGTAAGGAGAGAGGGTTTGCCGCTCAACAGATTCTGAGCTCATTGACAAATATCTTTTCCTCGTAAGGATTCTGGATACGATTCAGGAAAGACTCTGGACTATTATAAGCTTTAGGTTAGGGCTCCTGCGCATTAGGCTGTGTTGTAAAAGGCCAGTGGCATCTGTTACTCTAGGGCCTGTCTTTATGCTGGAAAGGGATGTGGTCCATGATCATTTAAATTAGAATTGGCAGGAGAAAGGCAGGGGTTCCTTAACTTTCTCATGCAATGACCCACCTAGAAAAGTATGTATAATAAACCACAAGCTTGGTAGAGTGACATGTGTTCTCTTTAAGTTAATATTTTTGTTTTCTTTATCATATTATAAAATGTTTGGATCAGTTTCAGATGATAGAAGGTCCTTAGGAGGGTTGTCAACTATTGTCTTGGACAAAAGTGGGCCCTGAAGTCAAGAGGGTAAGAGTTACTGCAACTGGGATGTTATGTCTTTATAACCTTAAACTAGACTGCCAAGATCTGACCCATCATATGGCCAACTAGACATTATCATTCTAATATCATCTTCATTCTGCTGTCTTTTAAAGCATCAGGAAGTGTAATGAGCTGTACTGAAAACATCTCACCATGGATCAAAAGCTTGAATAAAGATTTATGGCTGCAAAAACATGATGCCTTGAAGCAAGAGGAAGTATGTGTCGATTTCAGGATGTGGATGAATTCCACCTTCTCCACTTAGTATACATAAACACATTTCTACGAAGAGTAGAGATTAATCTTTCAGTAAAGCCACTCTGTGTAAAACATTTGCATCCCATGGTGCTGCTAATTTAGAGGATCTTTAAATCATTTATCCATGTCCCCGATTTTCAGCAATAATGGTAAAGTGTTTGCATACAGACTAACAATGGCTTGGTTTGATAATTGTTGTGACTGGAAATTTTAGCAAACTTCAGCCAGCCATTCTATCTTTCTTTCTTTCTTTCTTTCTTTCTTTCTTTCTTTCTTTCTTTCTTTCTTTCTTTCTTTCTTTCTTTCTTTTAAACCAGTGCAATGCAAAATATGCTTTTCTGTTTTCATGGGCTTAGTTGGAGAGATCAAACATGCTCTGCTGAAACCATCAAAACCAGTGCCCATCATGCAGCTCCTGCGGCTTGGCATCGGGCGGGATTCTTCATCCTTTACTCACACTGCAACAGAGCCTCAGACACACATCAGTCACACTGTCCTCTGAGGCTGTGTTATTGCTTTTCTTGTGGGGAAAAAATTATAATTTATGATGGGCTTGAGCAGCTTTGAAGGTTTGCTTTTCTTGACGAACTCTGCCATTACACTCAGTGCTTGATTTTTAGGTAAGGGGGTGATTTTTAACTGAAGTTATGTAAATTTAGCTTCATTGTAGTTTGAGTAGTCTTGTTTAGCACATAAACTGGTTGAATGGTTATGGAATATATTTACATTTACATATATATCCTTACAACGTGACTATATATTGCCAGCAGCCATATCACCCTGTAGCCCAAGACTAGTTGCCCACTGAAGCTAAGCAGGGTTGAGCCTGGTCAGTACCTGGAAGGGAGACCTCCTGGGAAAACTAGGTTGCTGCTGGAGGAGGTGTTAGTGAGGCCAGCAAGGAGTGCTTACACTGTGATCTGTGTGGGTCCTAACAGCCCCATGTAGTGATAGTGACACTATACTGACAAAAAGGACCGTCTTTCGGACCAGACATTAAGCCGAGTTCCTGACTCTCTGTGGTCATTAAAAATCTTAGGATTTCCTTCAAAAAAGAGTAAGGGTGTAACCCCGGCATCCTGGCCAGATTCGCCATGGCCTCCTAACCATCCCCAAACACTGATAGGCTTCATCACTTTGTCTCCTCTCCACCAATAAGCTGGTGTGTGGTGGGTGTTCTGGCACAATATGGCTGTAATCACATCATCCGGGTGGATGCTGCACACTGGTGGTGGTTGAGGACTCTTCAGAAGCCCTCCACCTTCCCCAGCTCCACCTGTATAGATCTGCTATGGGGTGAATCATGTATGCTGTGGGGGTTATTCATATACGTTATATGTGCAGCAGCTGCAGCAGTATTTCTTACATGCTCACAGCAGCATATCTGTGAATGTATTGTCTCAGCAGTATAGCAGATCTATTCCACCAAGAACAAAAACAACATTGTTATGTACATTACTGTAATGATATGAATTCCCTATTCATTGGGAAGAAGGAGGCGGGAACCGGCGCACAATCAAAATGAAACTTTAATTACAAAAATAAACACAAAACAGCGCGTCAGCCCCTCACGGCGACTGACGCGCATAAATTAAAAGCAAACACATAAAATAATGTCCCAGGCCTGGTCCTCTCTCGTCCCTCACTATAGTCGCTCCAGTTTTATATCCTTCCATCTCCTACCTGGGACTCGATACTGGCGGTGGGGCGCAGGTGTAGCTCATCTCCAATCACTACACCTGGCCTCACTCCTCGTTCCCACGCCTCTCGGCCCCGCCCCACTCGCCACAATTACATGTATCACATTTGCAACTGTTTCTTGCTTTATGACTGCATATCTCACAGTTTTAACAATCACATCATAATGTAACTATATCTCCCTCTCTATCTCCAAAGACAGCACATGCACACTAGCATGAAATCAAAGCTCATTCTCTCTCATCTTTTCTCAAGGCCTTGATCCCTTTTCAGTTTTTCACTCATACTGCCTCGCTTCTTTCATTTTCTCTCTTTGCCTATCATTTCACCCATTTATTTCTTTTTATTCTCTTTTCACTCTAAATCACTTCACTCCTCACTGTCATATTTGCTTTATTTCCTCTAGGAATATCGGTAATAGAATTTGCAGATAATTTGCTAAATCAGTCACATTTTATCACCATATATGATGCATAAACATATATTTTGTTTAAAAATAAAATAAACATCCAAAATCCCTGTGACTGAATGGACATCTTTGTGATTTGTAACTGAAATTTCAAGAGCACAAAGCAGTAATATATGCAAAAGCCTTTGCAAAATCTGGCCTATTGCATAATGCTCTGCTGTCTCCACAATATATTTACAGAAAGTCTAAAAAAAGCTCTCTTTCTCTCTTTCTCACACTCCTCTTCACACCTGCATCTACACATTAACACAGGTCATTATCACTTATCTTTCTTCTCTGTTTCATCTTGCATTCTCCTCCCTGCCAGGAAAATCTCACTTTTTATTTCCAGCTACATTTTGAAAGAATTTCCTTCATTCTGCCACCAAACACTCATGCGTCCTGTTTTGCTCACAAATTTCTTAAATCTTTTGCAAAGACAAAGAGTCTGGTATCCCCTGAGACACAGCTTGCTGGTAAAGTGAAAAGAAAGAAAGAAAAAAAAAATCACACAAAAACAAAAACTCTTAGTTTGTAAGTTTCAGTCAAGCATACACAGGGTTAGTGCGGCGACATGCTCTAGTTCTATCTACCTGGTTTGATCTAAACTCTGAGGTAGATATTTCCATGCTCGGTAATAAAACTCTCTCAATTAAACTCACAGGAACTTATTTGATAGTGTAAGGAATGTACTTTTCTTTCTGTTCTGCTTTCTTAACATCTGATGCCCATCCATCCATTTAATTACTTAAAGGGAATTTATTTAGCAAAATTCACTTTTATATGTTGTTTGAACATTAATTTGTGCATACATCCACCCTACAATGATAAAAATCTACCTGCTCCTTTTTTTTAAATCCCCATAAATCATAAACAATGTCTAAGAAAAAGCCGTTGGCACAATCTGTAAAATGTGATGTCACTTTTTTTCAGGCCCCACCCAAAACTGTTGACGGACACTGCTTCAAGCTTGAGCATTTAAAAGCAGCATTCACATAAGAAATGTCTTCTTATTGAAGCTATAGACGTTATTCAGTCCAGAGCAGTGAGTGATTTTCTGCTTTTATTTTATTGTTTGGGTCATATTAACAGCGCAGACGGCAGGTACTGTATATTTGGCTGCTGTCACTTAATACACAGATCTAATATAAACATGCAATTTCTTTCCCAGCTGTTTAACTTCACAGACATGACTGACTGTGTTTTTGTGCTGTTGTGCTGCTGAAAGTTTAAATGCAATAAGACATGAAAGAGAAGTACTCACATGTAGTAGGCCTACTCACACACGCAGATTTGTGTGCTCAGAAGCCATATATCAGAGGTTATGGCTAATATGGCTTCAAAACGCATTATTTCAGGGTGACAGACAAGATAAATAAACCCAAACATGTTTTTTTTGCAAAGTATCTGAGGTATTCTGGAAAAGGGCGCGGGGAGCAGCAGCTCATTTGCATTTAAACAGACATGCATGAAAACAGCATGTTTCTGGTTCCACTTAACATAGGCATTTTCAAAATGATATAATAAATGATCTGTGGGGTATTTTGAGCTGAAACTTCAAAGACACATTTTGGGGACACCAGAGATATATTACATCTTGTAAAAAGGGGAATTATAGGGGGCCTTTAAGGTAATAACTGAAAATATGTGCTAATTTAGCATTACTGGACTGGGAAGGTAATTTACAGTCCCTAAAATGTTTTGCATGGTTCTGAATGAGAAGGAATATTTGTGTTTATTAATCTGGTGTGCAGAAGTTTAGAGGAATTCTGTATGTTGCAGTTTTGAGGGGTTCCATTGTGGATCTTAGACTGAAATAATTGAGGATTGGTCTGTTTGTTGGTTCACTCAAAGAGAAATGTGCCAATACATCTAAAAGTCTTGTTATCCTTGTGCTTCCTGCCAACATATCCTACACATACTATCCTTGTTTTTTGCTGCTTGTAAAAAAAAATAAAATTGCATTTACCATGGAACTACAATTGAATTAAGTTCAGACAAAGAATCATTTATATCTTTCCCGCAATGTCTATCGGAAAGTCTTCCCAGAAGGATGGAAGCTTTAAGGGGTGTTTCTCTGCAGGGGATGATGGGATGGATAAGATACTAATCAGCTACGGAGCTCCAGGAACATCCAGGGGCGTTACCATGACAAGCTACTTCAAGTTGCTAGCGGGCAGGGGCGCCGGACTGGGGGTAAAACCAGTACTGATTACCAGGGCCCCAAAGGAAGAGAGGGCCCTTGAAAAGTCTTGAATATATATTTTCAAGGGGGTGGGGCGGGCTTTCCAAAAGACATTTTCATTACACTCAGATTTGTGTACATGTAAAACTCAGATTCTTCCTCTTTCTTTTTTATCCTACTTTTTCCCCCGGAAAATGTGCTCTTCTTCTGCCACTTCCTGTAGGTGTAAATTAATGCATGTGCATGAATCACTAGTCTTGTAAATCTTTTTTTTTTTTTTTTGTAGCAGTTGATTTACACTGTGTGCAAGATAAGATATGTAAAATATTCCTTCATTGCTCGCTATGAAAGCATTAAAAACTCTTTTTGTAGTATTTACTACAATTTTCTCTAATTTTCTCAGTTGACAGCAAATCAACATATAAACGAATGAATGAAATTTTGAAGAAATGTTTAATACATATAATAATCTTAATAATAATTACAGTGCACTATTGTGGTCTCTCATCTTGGTTCATACTGTACATTTATGCAAAACCTCAGCAGGAAAAGCATAGAGTTTTAAAGGAGTCATTGGATGTGACACACACTTTTAGAAGTTGTTTGAACTGAAATCTGTGTTGGCAGTGTGTGTACACAACCACTCTAATGATAGAAATCTACCCAGTGGTCTACTAAAATCATTACCCCTTTCTCAAATCAAGCCATTCTCAGCATCTTGTCTGTGTGAAGTCACACAGATGAAGGCCGCTCCCATGATTGTTGATTGACAGTAGTATTTCAGCATTGACCTGCTCTGAGTGAGCTGTCATCAATCCACCATTGTTTCCACACTGGAGCAGATGTAGACAAGAATGTCTCCTAAGTGTTTAAGGTGTTTTGTTGTTGGATGTATAATGAACATAGCAGCATCATAATTTACTCCCGACATTTGAGCTGCTGAAGACAGAGTGGATTACGCTTGTTTTTGAAGGCAAAATGTTCACACAAATCATTCGTGATCCACACTCACCTACAGAAGTGAGTTTAAGATTTTTGTGAATCTTTGCAAATCACATTTCCTAACATGCTAGTTGGCAGGTTTCATGATGAAATTTTACTGTCTCTCAGAAAACAGCTCGGAAGAGAGGGGCGGGGTGAGCACAGCTCATTTGCATTTAAAGTGACATGCAAGTAAATGGCTTGCTCTGTTTTTGACAAGGTAAAAATGGTGTTGTTTTACACTACCATTTAGAAATTTTAACCAAAGTATGTTTCTTTTCATGTTTCCAAAGTATGTATCTTTTTATTAAGACCCTAAAGAATCATATCATCTTGTGGAAAACGGGCATCTGATGACCCCTTTAAATAATTATTCGCATGAACTAGTGAAATTTTTATTCAGTCTTCTAATATATTAGGTGGGGGAACAAATTTGGCACTCGCAAATTTGGCCTATTTATTTCCAACTAGCATTTAACAATGTTGGATTTGCTGATTGAATTAACAGAACATGTCTGAACTTAATGCTGATTTGTGGTAAAAAAAAAAAAAAAAAACAGACACAAATTAATAATTGCAACAGCTGTGTGCAATTTAAGAGTAGTGCAGCTTTCACCGTTATTCACTCTGACAGGACGGTATTGTTGGCTTTCCACTGGCAATAGTATTAGTGTATCTACTTGCTTTCAAACAGTGTTTGCCTGTAAAAATTCAAATTTTTAATTATAAATTTCATTTTTATGAAAAATCCAAACGTCAGCACTTGTCCTTCTTGACAGCTTCGTATTGGAAATATTGATGAATGGATGTGAATGTAATTATGTTTGATATTTATTTGTGTTTTTAAACACCAGGTGGTTTAATTTGAGCAAAGACCATACAATAATTTATTTGCTGACAAAACAATTACTAACCTTTTTCAAAGGCAGCAAGGACATTCTATTATAAGGCCATCATGAATCATTGTCAGCATCTCTGCTGTGTGTGTGGTCAAAGCGTCAGTTCTGTCCTACTGACTTATCTGTGAACAATTAATGTTACAATAATGTTACAATTAATAATAATAATAATAATAATAATATATATGTGTGTATATATATATATATATATATATATATATATATATATATATATATATATATATATATATATATATATATGCCAATCACATGGCAGCATTTAGGCATCTAGATGTGGTGAAGATGACTTGCTGAAGTTTAAACCGAGCCTCAGAATGAGGAAGAATTGGGATTTAACTGACTTTGAAAGTGGAATGGTTGTTGGTGCCAGACAGGCTGGTCTTAGTATTTCAAAAACTGCTCATCTACTGGGATTTTCACACACAACCATCCAAAAGAGATTTCTCAAAAGAGAAAATGTCCAGTGAGCAACAGTTGTGTGGATGAAAATGCCCTGTTGATGTCAGAGTTCAGAGGAGAATGGGCAGATTGTTTAGAGATGATAGAAAGGCAACAGTAACTCAAATAACTACTTGTTACAACCAAGGTATCCAGAATAGCATCTCTGAACGCACAACACATCAAACCCTGAAGCAGATGGACTACAGCAGCAGAAGATCACACCAGGTGCTGCTCCCATCAGCTAAGAACGGGAAACGGAGGCTACAGTTCGAACAGGCTCAAAAGAAGATAGAAGACAGGAAAAATGTTGCCTGGTCTGATGAGTCTTGATTTCTGTTGCAACATTCAGATGGTAGGGTCAGAATTTAGCATAAAGAACATGAAAGCATGGTTCCATTCTGCCTTGTCCCAATGGTTTAGGCTGCTGGTGGTGGTGTAACTCATGACAATGAGTTCACTTTACTCAAATGGCCTCCACAGACCAATAGAGCAGCTTCGCATCATGTGTGTATATATAGACTTGCTTACTGATGGGTTGTAAAGCATTATTTTATTTAATTTAGTTTAATTTTTATTAATTTTATTTATGCATGTATACTTTAAGCTTTTTTTTTAATTTAATTTAAGTTTATTTGATTTACAGCTACAGTGTATTTGCATTTCAACAACTGCTGTAATTCAAGACCTCAATAATTAGTCCAAAACATTTTAAAACCCTGAAATACAATTAAAACCAACCTAGGTATCCCAATTTAACTGTTTGATTTTGTATAATTCTGTAATATTTGCAGATATATAATTGTTCCAGAGTGTTCACTTGAACATATGAGGATATGTCTGCCCTGTTTAAGATGGATATATAACTACTGGAACCTAAAACCTTTAACTTTCACTGTATATGAAGTGAAATCGACTCCACACAGCTCCAAAGTTTAGCAATAAGCTGTTCAAATCTGTCTCTTCTAGGCATGTGTAGCTGGTTATATGAGCTTTGCAGGCTTGTGAAACAGCACAACTATTCTGCCCGAACAGCAGTTAATTAGCAGATTGTAGATGTTTCATGATAGAGTTCAACACAAAGCAGGACAGCAGCGAGAATCCCATTGCTTAGCAACTATAAGTCAAGACTCAAGACACTGGGCAACTGGCACCATAATGGACACACACATCATTTTTATCAGTTTGCATAAAAATGCAAACTGATTGTTTATCCAACAATCTCCATCAATGGGGACATTTGGCTTCTCCCAAGTTATGTTGTTTTGGTATCTAGTATCATTATTGTCATACTTCATTGTGGAATTACTCAAATGTGTCTTCAATAAATCATTTTGCATCCCTGTCAGACAAATAATAGTGACAGCTACACAGAGAGCGGATGAATTAGTAATGAGGAGACATACGGTACAAATGCTCTGGGATTTTCAAGCATATAATTTTATGCAGCACCCAGCGAGGCAGCCACTTTGACGGCAGATGCTTGGGATGGCTGGCACAAATATTGTCGAAGCAATGGCATCACCATCAATGCATATAGAGCTACTCGCATTATTTGTGGAGGACGGATAAAACTCACTTTTGTTCCTCTCGTTGATATTTGTACTATAAAACTAATGTCTAAATAACTTAATATTAAGAGTTAACTCTCCACAAAACTTAAAATAAATATGTCACATTATAGTGGAAATGTTCGGTGTGTACCAAGGACACAAAAGTGAAAATTTCATTTAGCACAGAGCTAAATCAATCTTTTGGTATTATTGGAAAGCATTAGGCTAGTTTAAACAATATTGCATCCAGTATCACCAAGAAAGTTAATCTTTTTTAAAACAACACATTGTTTCAGTCATGGACGAGATAAATATATCAACCACTTAATCTAAAAATCTTAAGACCCAATACTCTTATCTGAAGACTCACACATTCACCTGCACTGCACGGTATTAATAATAGAATTGGAGAGAAGAAATGCCACAGTCAATATGACATTTTCCCTTAATGCTCCTAGTGGAAGTTTATATGTGAGAGCAAAACCTAGCATAAGACAAGCCGTCTGCTCTTATCACACAGCTAATGACAAAAAATTTGTACCAGTGTGGTAAAATTTGAGTTTGTCCTGTTTATCTCTGTCAACTTGACATTTTCACCTCAGAGTGTTTTAAGACTCTTTTTTTTAATGACATTGCAACTCAAGCATTTCTAGAGACATGATGTTGTCTCAGCTTGTTTTCCTATCTCTAAAAACAGCTTCTTTAATTCATCCCATGCCTCGATTCGTTGTTAACGCTCTGACATGTTCGACAGTGGCAGGTGCTAGCAACGAATCCACTGAGCTGATGACTTCATTAAATCAATTAAACCCGTCACTGGGTCGCTTCATTGCCATCCACACGCTCACTGCACCAATTAGTTTCTCCCTCTTGATGTTTTTGAGCACGCATCTCCCATTTGCCACAATGCTGCCCCACAATTAGCAACCAAACAAACAAGATCTTGCAGTTTCCACAGCATCAAGATCTTGGTTTGTGGCTCAATGAAAGCTTTGTGTGGGTGGGTATCAAACTTGCTGCAATCTGTGATTACAACAAATTATTCAATTATAATAGGTGAAACATACTGTATATTAGGGATGTCAAATTTCGATTATTTCCATGATCGATCGTCGTTTAAATTAACGATCAATTAATCGATTAATCGTTAACCATAATACTGCAAAATGTGTCTATTGCAGGCACGCAGTCAGCGGTATGACAGGATGTGCAAAAGCCGAAAAAGCTGCAAAAGCTGGTGCACCAAAACACAGTTGCTCACATTAATTTGATCCTGCTGGATTCTGTCCTAGAAAATGTCAGATTTTTAAAAATCCGGCATACAGCGCATTAGATCGTGACAGTGCATGCGTGCACACGAGGATGAGCGAGCGCGGCTTTGTCTAGATTTATTTGGAGGTTATTGCTCATGTCTCATTCGGCACAAATCGAAATGTTTCCATATTCGCAATGTATTTGAATGTTAAACTATTATTTATAATGTAAACTAGGCTTGTACTTAACACGCATTCGCATATAGACGGAAAAGATGATCCTCTTCATATGAGCAAAAACGCGCCCACACTTCTGTTTTAAATCCGTTAATCTTAATTAGCCTATTTAAGTCGGATATATTTCGCATAGCCGATTTAAAAAAAAAAAAAAAAAAAAAACATGAAAACAGCCTATTACTTAGTAGGCTATAAATTTTCCTTAAAGCATCCCATTTTGTCGCAGGGCTTAGAACCTGTGCCCTAGTCAGGTCCATGCAGAAACTTGTGAACGATGCTCGGCGTCACCGTTTAGTGACAGCAGTGAATGCTCCGGGAATGTGTCGGTCACAGCGCCTATTAATCGCTGTTTTGAATCCAGCAATTATTTATTTAGAAATGATAAGATCTGATTATGACAAGTGTGGTATAAAAGCTTTGTTTATTAGATGAATAATAGGTTAACTGGACCCCATAGTCTTCATTTACGCGGCTTTGTTCTGGTTTGCCGGTTGGTCACGAATTTCCACAAATTCAGTATATTTAGGCATTGTTTCTTTTCCTAAATCTTCATAGTCTAACCCTCTAATTTCCCATGTTTATTTTATTATCTTTCGCTTTTAATAACTGTTTTCGCATCTCTTACTGTGGTAAACATGGGAAGGGAAATTAAAGATTTCATGAATTAAGAATTCGTTCGATTTATTAATTTGTTCCCTTATTTCACTTAAATCATGGGTTATTTAGGGAACAAAATTAATAAAACATGGACAATTGCCACATTAATAATTCGTAGGAATGAATTAACAAGTTGTAGGAATGAATAGACTACCTGTCCTGTCACTGTGTCCCGCAGCCCTGCAAAGCGCACGATATAAAACAGTTATCTGATGAAATGATTAGTAACTACATTTCTATTGCATTTAATGTTGAAGAACTTTTATGTTGTTTCTATTTTAATGTACTTTAAAGTTTAAATCACATTAAAAGCTTAATTTGTACATTGTGAATGAATGATGATGCTTTTATATATCGTCACCGTCACTCACAGCCGCTCGCACGTGTTGAGTGCGCATGAGCCGCACGCAGCCCAACATTGAATAGGTTAACCGACCATCGATAGCCTTAATCGATTGCATCTCTTATCGACAATTAATCGATCATCGATTAATCGTTGACATCCCTACTGTATATACAACCACCCTGAGCTAAAGTGGCTTGTTTATAAATGCAGTGGTGAAAGGAGAAACCTTTTATGGATCGCACCTTCTAAGATCTACAATCTTTGGGTCTCAAGACCAGACTGCCCCACTTTCTTTGCTAGCATCTGAGGCTTGGTCAGCTGCTTGAATGATTAAAAATTAAATTACGGGCTACTGAATAAATGTACTCTGAGAAATTTTTTTCATGAATAACATGTACGCTTGACAGTTTTGTATCAGTTTTGTCTGGTGTGCAATATTAATTCAAATAAAAAGCTCAGCTCTTTGTCTCACAGCAAAAATAACTTTCTTAATCACTAATTACATTTTTTAATTTGGTCTCATTTTCCAGTAAAAAAACCTTAAATCTAGCTAAAATGATATAAAACGACTAATGATAAAAATAAATTCATTCAGAATATATCTTGGACTAATTATATTATATTATATTATATTATATTATATTATATTATATTATATTATATTATATTATATCCTTTGAAAACAAGTCTAATGAAAGCAATAAAGCAATATTGTATGCCAAAGTAAACTGTTTTGATTATTTTATATTGTAGCTGAAAAAAGTAAAAAATAATAATTATTATTATTTTTGCAGTGTATGAATTGGCTGGCTGATGGTCAGTCTGAATATCAACCATAATCTCTGAAAGCGCAGTTGTGTGGTCATGGCTGATGTGACCTGAGGTGACTTTCATCAAGCCGTGGCTGATGAGTGATGAGAGGGGACATCTGTTCCTCATGTTCATCCTCTCACCCACATCTGGCTGACATTCAGACCAGCACAGCTTGCTGTCTGTCACACACCATCAAAGGCCTGTGGACAGTGACAGCGTGTGACATGCAAGAACAAATACAGCCAAGTGCTTCAAACTGTACATCCTCAGTGCGAGATCCAGGGTTCACAGGATCAGCGTTGGAGCCTGTTTTCAAAGCGCACCTCAGAATGCTGTCTGAAATTGTTTTATATGGCAGGTTTCTAGGGAACCCGCCTCAGGGGGCCAGACACACTCCAGCCAACCTGATGCTCAATCATAAAGCTGCATGGTTGCTTCAGTCACATTAAAAATCCATGTACTAAACTCTAACTGGAAGATAATAAGTTCCACTATATGGCCATCATGAACAAACCTCAGTGTGTTCCGTTAACTCTGTTACACAGGGCCGCGTGAAGTAATTTTGAACAGGGGGTGCTGTGAATTTTTTTTTTTTTTTTTTTTTTTTGACAAAAAACCTATGAGCCTATAGGCCTATTTAAAATACATTTTAAAAATAAATACATTGAGATTTACTACTTTATTGTCATATACACTTCAGTGCACAGCCAGCAGGGTCTGAAACACACAGACATCAGTTCTCAGATATGCGCAATGCGCTATTAATCTGAAGCAGAAGCAGAAATAATATTTTAATAATCGAAAGAAAACGAAATAATTACTTTCATTACAATTTCAGATAGCCTATCCGTACATGCAACTTATTTAGATACAACAAATAATATTACAACAAAATATAATATTAATCAAACTTATAACGCTATAACTTATAACACAATAACGCTAAAACAATGCAATCGATTTGGTCAGCTGGCTTGAGTCACTGCACGTTTATGTCACACGCAACTCTATTAACTCCAAAATCTTTTTACGCACACCACAAGGAAATAATCTCTGACTATTTAAGCAATTTGTTTATTGAACAGTTCTCCACATCCATTACGCAAAGAACACACGCACAGTAAAACGCTTTCTGTCTCCATCTCCAACCTTTTTACACAAACCACAAGGAAATAATCTCCGACTATTTAAACGTTATTTAACAGTTCTCCTCAACCATTACGCAAAGAACACACGAACGAAATAATACTCTCCATCTCCATCCCCACCACCTTACAAAAATACTATAGTGTACTACTTACAATTGCTTCGCTAGTCAAAGCTGATCCCACAGTTGTTGCCAAAAAAATAAATGTTCAAAGCGCGGCAGCACAATGCTCTTACCTGAGCTACATGCAGGCGGGGT
Organism: Carassius gibelio; assembly: GCF_023724105.1. Classification (NCBI taxonomy): domain Eukaryota; kingdom Metazoa; phylum Chordata; class Actinopteri; order Cypriniformes; family Cyprinidae; genus Carassius; species Carassius gibelio. The sequence goes on along the minus strand of NC_068404.1, from coordinate 12,391,106 downwards.
GCCCTGGTTACAGGTGTCCAAATGTCGAGGTGCGCTGTATTATATAAAGATGAATGTATTCTGCGTGGAACGAGCGGGAAACCTCGTTACTCGGCGACCAAACCTGCCTGCCTGACGTTGACAACATAACTTCCGAACCCGTGTTGATCAGGCCTCAAAATATGAAATTAAAATCCAAAATATACGTAATAGCCTACGTGTGTCAAAATCATTTTCTAAAATATTCATAAGGAATTTATAAATTGTGCAAAATATTTTAATAGGCCTACATTTTTTTTAATCTCCCTCTCGTCACTAGGGGGTGCTGCAGCACCCCCAGCACCCCCACTTCCCGCGGCCATGCTGTTACAAGTGAACTTTTTACTATTCTGAAGAAAATATGATTGCAGTTATGATCACATTACTTTTTCAGAAGCTAAGTTGTTCTTATTGTAAGTAGCTTGTTGATACAAAAAAAAAAAAGGTACAAAATTGTCATTAGGGCAGGACCCTTTCAAATGGTACTAATTCGCACCGAGGACTCTTTTTTTGGTTCCTAGAAATATGGAAGTAGTGGCTTTTTGGTGCGTTCGCACTGCATGAATTAGGAAAGTATTTGGTTATTCTCCGTTCTGGGAAACTAAAGGTGCTCTCATAACACGTAGTTCTTGGAGCTTGGTGTCAGCAGGGTCGTACCTAGAGAACCAAACATCAACTTTCCTGTTTCCATTCGCAACGGCAGTGGAAACTCTGAAGCAGCCAACAACATCATCTTTTTTTTGCAACATTTACAAACACCAACAACCGGAGAATGGAAATCGTCGTATTTTGTGTGTGTGTGTTGTGGGTATCATGATAACAGAGATGGAATCTCTAAACTGACTAAATCCCCTGACAACTTGAAGAGTTTCATATCATCGAAGTTGAGAAAAGAACAAAATGCTGCAGACAACAGGTAAATGCTTTTATCGCTATTTTCCACATCTGTGGAGTACATATTTTTACATAGCTTTTTAAAAATGCTGGGTACTGTAGCCGGAGTTTCGTATGCGTTTGGCCAATCAGCATACACTTAAAATGGAGTTCATAGAACTAAATACTGTATGTTCCTAGTTCCTGCTGTGTGAACGCGCCAAAAATTGGGAACTTTTGCTAAAAGTTCTAGGAACTATGAAAATGTTCCTCAAGTGGAAAAGACTCTTAAATTAGCACCTACATCAGAAGAGGCTTTTGCACTGTGTAGTTTTAAGAACACAGTTCTGGGAACTAGCAGGGTGGTTTAGAAACCAATTTCCCCTTCATTCATCATTCACACCAGCAGCAGGAACTCTGAAGTGGCCAACAGTGAACCTGAACCTCAGCTGCTTCAGAATTTCTGGGGCTTTTTCTAGAATATTTGGGGGTATTGTTTGGGGTATTACTAGTTTTTCTTGGTAGTTGCTGTGTTTGGCGAGTGGTGCGGGGCCGAGAGGCGTGGGAACGAGGAGTGAGGCCAGGTGTAGTGATTGGAGATGAGCTGCACCTGCGCCCCACCGCCAGTATCGAGTCCCACGTAGGAGATGGAAGGAAATAAAACTGGAGCGACTATAGTGAAGGACGAGAGAGGACCAGGCCTGGGACATATTTTATGTTTTGGCTTTTATTTGTGCGCGTCAGTCGCCGTGAGGGTCTGACGCGCTGTTTTGTTTATTTTTGATTATTAAAATGTTTTGATTGTCCGCCGGTTCCTGCCTCCTTCTTACCGATGTATATGGAGTTTTAATATCGTTACAGTGGTGCCGTGACCCAGATAAGGAGGGACGCGCTGCTGAAGATCCCTCGCCGCTGTGGTGAATCCGCGGTGCCCTCGAGCAGGCGAAGTATGTGCCGCCATGGACGCTCGAGGCGGTGGGCTGGAGCGAGTTGCCGGGGACGATATGGAATGATATGGAGGGGCGGCTGCCATCCGTGAGGGAGCGGAGGAGTCGAGAGGCGTGGGAACGAGGAGTGAGGCCAGGTGTAGTGATTGGAGATGAGGGGGGGGACTCCTGCTGCTGCCCAAGATCGGAGGAGCCGTCGCCGTCCACCGGGCGGCGGAGGAGTGTCGTGCAGTCCGCCGAGGGCCGTCCAGTGCCACCGCCGGGCACCGCGGAGGAGATCACCCAGCTGGTGGAGGGCCGAGCAGCAGTGCGTCAGTGCGTCTTTTTTTTCACTGGCGTGGGAACGAGGAGTGAGGCCAGGTGTAGTGATTGGAGATGAGCTACACCTGCGCCCCACCGCCAGTATCGAGTCCCACGTAGGAGATGGAAGGATATAAAACTGGAGCGACTATAGTGAAGGATGAGAGAGGACCAGGCCTGGGACATATTTTATGTTTTGGCTTTTATTTGTGGCTGTTTTGTTTATTTTTGATTATTAAAATGTTTTGATTGTCCGCCGGTTCCCGCCTCCTTCTTACCGATGTATATGGAGTTTTAATATTGTTACACTGTGTCTGTTTTGTAAACTTATTGGCATATCACATAGTGTCTTGGTAAGAAAAAAACAATTTACAGTTCGCAGTCTAAATATGCAGTCAACAGCACACCTCATACTTACATCTCTGTGGATTCATTTTGCAGATGAACCTGTTTTTAGATGAGAGCTTAATTCAGCCCTGACTTCTCATTTCACAGGAAGCTTTGAAAGCAGCTTGTTTGGCCAGTCAAACACTGATCGGTTTATTAAGTCCTAATGAATGTTGATAAATATTGAGCATGACAACAACGGTGTGGTTCATTATTCCTGGTTACAGTCTCTCTGAGCTGGCTTCTGTTGTTTCAGATGCGCTTCTCCGAGGAGGAGATCCGGTGAATCTGAGTCACTTCACTGGGATAATGCACATTTCAATGCTAAAAGCTGACTTTTTATAGTTTATGGAAAAATTATTTTCACTCAATCAGAAATGCTGTTTTGAGATATAAGTAATTTGCAACCTCTGACATTAGGTTTTGTTTTACTTCTGATTCGTTGCTGACTGAACTACAATACTACTAATCCACTCATAGTTGTGACACAAATCTGTGTATGCAAATAGAAAAGAAGAAAATGGAAGCAAATGGAAAAACTCAAGAATGTTTCACTGATTTGTCATCCACCTCATTATAGCATGTTCCGTTTCTGTGCATTTCATCTTGTATAAAGGACTTAGTCACAGACCAGTGGCTGGGCTTAGTCGCTCTAAATGTTTCCGGGCCAGTCTCTTGTTGTAGAAAAAAAAACTGGTTCCTGAGGGAGATGCTAGGCTTGTGTTTCAGAAGTTTTGCAGAAGTTTTCATATCAACCGTGTGAAGGTATCTGATACAGTGTTTTCCTCTTCTACACATTAACACATACACACAGTGTTTTGAAAGGAAAGTGTGTTATTTAATTTAATGTACAGCACTTTACACTACTATGCCTTTTTTTTGCCTTAGAATAAACCATTTATTTTGAGAGTTTTTTTATAATTAACATTTTTGAATTTTTCTGAAATAAGAATCTTATGCTAATTTAGGCATTCCATTTATTTATTCAAAAATAGTTAAAAATATTTTTGTTAAATGTTATTACAATATAAAATAGTTTTCTATTTAATACAGTTAAAAATATTTTTGTTAAATGTTATTACAATATAAAATAGTTTTCCATTTAAACATATTCTAGAATGAGTTCTATTCTTGCGATGACAAAGTCATTAATTAAGTTTTCAGTGTCATAAAATCCTCCAGAAAGCATCCCCCCTCACAATGCAAAGTGCTTTGAGGACCTGGAAATGTGCTATATAAATGTAATGAATTATTATTAAACTATATTTGTAATGAAAAGTTAAGGTTGCTGCTTATTTTTTATGATAATCATGATACATTACCATTAAACAGTTTGGAGAAAGTACAATGAAAAAAATAATTGTAAAAAGATATGTTTTAAATACTTTTATTTTAACTTTATAAACACATGTATAATGTTACTTTATAGTCATATACATTTACTTTTATATTAAAGAGGGACCAGGGTTATTAAACTAAAACTAAAAACAAAAACAAATGTTAACTGAAATAAAATAAAATAATAATAAACTTGTATGTCAGCTAGTTGCAAGGCAACATTTCTCATCTTCATTCAGTTTAACTTGATGTACTAAAATAGCTAAAACTGTAATAAAAATTAATCGAACAATACAATAATAATATTATATAATAAGATTTGTGTAGATATATTAAGAAATTATAATATTTTAAACTACTATGAATTATTAAAAAACTATAATTAAATTAAAATGACAACAAAATTTTAGCAAGACAAGAATTTTAGCAAGAGGAGCTAAACCATGACTCCTCTGTCCCAAAACAGCAACTTTAACTCAACCAATGATGCAAATTTTAGACTGGGATGAACTGTTCTCAGGTGTCTCCAGGAAACCTATCGCTAACAATCATATTTGTTTTTGCAAATAAGTGATTTTTACAGACACAGCAAGCATGGGAATGTGAGACAAAGAGAAAAGGTCATGGTGAGCGAATCTCTGAAATCAAACTTAGAGTGTTATTTGTCATCCTTTTGTTGTAGCCATAAAAAACTAACATCCACATGACCTGAGCATGTCTCGCTGCTCTAAGGGTGTGTATACAGTAGCAACCACCAGCAAAATACTACTGGAGATAAAAGCGCCTCTTTTTATACTTAGTAAAATCTGATAGATTTTAGTATGTGCCCCTGTGGAGAATTGCATGGTAACTGTTAGCATTGAGCTTGCAGAGCTTTAACGCGACCACTGTGAGAGCTCTGCTGTGGATCTAAAACAGTCTGAGTCACGACTGAGTCACAACTCAGTCCTTCCTCACTGAGTACACCTACATGACCGCACGTGTCTTTCTCCCCACACTGAGATCCACACACCTCACCCATCAAGCGCTCTGTAGGACCACAATACACTGCCCTGCCTCCCTCTATCAACATCTCTAAACACTCATTTTTTCTGTGGAGTGAATCATCTGTTTATTCTAATGCTCTGTGATCACGCCTAACATAGGTCTGGAAGAGACAGGCAGGTTAAGCAAATATATTAAAAGTGAATTAAATATGCCAGCACTCTTTAAACTGTTTTTAGGGACAGGACAGAGCAGAGAACTTTTACGTGTATGTTGCATTTTTAATCTGGCCTAAAATACGTGTATATAATTTATATACACATATTTTATAATTCTATTAGTGCGTTGACATACACTGTGATGTATAGTAATCATTATTGATGTATAAAGTAATAAACTTTTTATTAACATTTTATATAATTAGGGACCAGGGTTATTAAACTAAAACTAAAACCAAATGTACTAAATAAGAAACACATTTTATTTCAGTTGGTTGCAAGGAAATGTTTAATATTTTTATTTAGATTAACTTGATGTACTAAAACTGTAATAAAATAAATGATATATTTACAAATTTATATAGATATATTATTAAATTAAATTATTAAATTATTATTGTTTTCTTTTATTTCTAAGGAAATTAAATGTTTTATATTTATATTGAGAAAAAACAAAACAAATCATTATTTTAAAGGTAAATGTTCTGCCATTTTTAACCTGTTCCGCTCAAAACATAATTTTGTTTTCTCTAGTTTCAAGGTTTGTACTACTAATAATTACAGTGTTTAATTAAATTAATTAAAAGTGATTATTTACTTGACTACACTTACACTCTGAATTCATAATACATTGATTATTTAAAGGTTAATTCAGTGGTAATATTATTTTCAGAGTACATGTAAATGATTGATAAATTATTATATAAAGAAACAAACTAATTAACACCAATGGTTTTGAAGCGAAATACTCACAAAGTATATATGCGTGGTACTCAAATATTGGCCATTTAGTTTATATGCTACAAGGTTGAATGAAAAATGACAAAAGAAAAAAAAAAAGGAAAAGAAAAAAAAAACACCATAAACGATTGTTTGAGCAGGAGATAGGTTATCTATTGTAACATGGTTGTGAACTTTCAAGGCTGGAGTGTGTGGTTAGCGTTGGGAAAGGAAAGAGTGACAGCTCTCTTCCCCGATGCCTCTTTCAGGCTGAGCTGCTGTCATGGCGACTGACTCCACCTGAGACAGCTTAAGCATTGAGAAAAGAGAGAGAGAGAGAGCTAGAGGGGTGACCTGACACACAAACACACACACACACACACACACACACACAATCAGCTATTAATGCTACAGCTCATGAGGAGCTCTGAAGAGATGTATGCTGTGTGTATTAATGCTCAGAGGTGACTGATATCGGCCCTCCCTCTCATCTCTGAGTGTCATAAATATGCTTTAAGCATAAGCCTCTGTCATAACTGCCACATGTCTTTACCACTGAACATTCATTTTGCTATATATTTGCATTTAAGATGCATTGCTTGACATCATTTGCATGATATGTGTAACCAAAAATACATATGAATATCTTCGTTAATTACACACATTCATGAACATACTAAATGTCAGAGGTATATTTCATTTGTAATATAAAGCCCATTGTATTCATGAGGAATAATTTCTAAGATTTATGAATTTATATAAAATAGATTAATATTACATAATTATATCATATGATAACATGCTGTTTGATATCCTATATATGTAAAGTCAAACTCATCATGTATAGCAAAATAAGTATAAGTGAGAATTGATTTAGTAAAAAAAATGAGTAATGTACTGACAGCATTTTACCAGTTCCTGTTCTGCTAAGTTTACAGACACAAAACAATGCAATGCATAAAAAAAGACATCTTTACAGAAAATTCCCTCATATTAACATTTTGCATTGTACCTTAATCTTACAGAAACTTACAGCACTTTTTTCAAGATAGGACAAAACACTTCCCTTATCTTTTGTCATTGACATCAGATATTTTGGCACAAGCTTTTCTGTCACTTAGTAAAAGCAGCCAATGATACAGATCATAAAACAAAAACAAAAGCATAAAACAAGACATTCTGAGGATGTTTTTCATCTGACTCAGATCTTCTGTGTACTGGATGTGTGTTTATAACAAAGAATGCCCACAAAGACAATTGTTTTTCCTAGTTTTCTGGTTTCCATTGACTTCTGAGCTAATGATTCTTTCTTTCTTTCTTTCTTTAAGGATGCACAATATAATTGTGGATGCTCATTTCTTCTATTTTTATACTTTGATTACATTCCATCATCTAATGCTCACTTTGTTCATATTTGTAAACACTATAATTTAATAAATTTCAAAATGAATATCAAGTCTATCAAAATGATGATTGCCATATTGTAATTATAATATTTAAATAGGCTATCATAATATTGATAACAAAGAATATTGATGGATAAAATTACATTTTCAAATGAAGGATTAATGTTTTTATATTTTTTTATACTAAAATGTATTTAGACCAAATAGTGTAGCATGGTATCATATATTTTTTTTAACCTAACCTTCAAACAAACCTTTTTTTTTTCTTTTGGATTATTATTAAGTGTGTTATTGAGCCAGTTTATCTTAGAACACATTTTTGAATTTGTGCAAAGAATCGCCGGGGCCAAAGTGTCCATCATTAGGATTAGGGCCCTGTGAAGTGGCCAGTTTTGAGCTTTTCGGTTTGAAATGGCTCTTCAATATGGCGGCCATAATTGTTTTCACTCTTAAGTGCCACTTGGAGGGCAATATATCCCACTTGGAACGCACAGCTAGTTTCTGTCTCCCCTCGATTGTGTCATTCTGTTCACCTTTGTTTAGTTTATTATCCTCATTTGCTTGTGTATTTAAGTTCCATTGTATTCAGGAAAACAGACCCTAGCTGGCATGTGGCTCTCATGAATGTTTGTAGTGTAATATGATGACACAGAACAGCATGTGTATTCTACCTGCATTAGACAAGATTATAACTTATTTATGTATATGTTTCATCATCAACAGCAGTTTTGCTTTGTGTACCACTGCGTTGTTTGTCTGAAAGGATTTTGGAATTTAACGGAGAGAATTTTTGAAAGTTCTACCCAAAGTGACATGATTGTTGACCAGGACACTGCATTATGGATGAGATACAGCCACTTATTTCTCCCTGAGCGACCTCTTCCTGTCTCTCTCATTCTCCTTCCTCTCTTTCCTCTGTGTGTTGCTAAGTGCATTATACAATTGTCGAGGGTTTGGGAAACAGATAGAAGATGGGATTGTGACTGTGAGTGAGTGAGTGGGAGAGAGCTAGAACTTTTAAAAGAGAGAGGCACACTCTGTCATCCCTTGTGATAAGCACACACACATGCACACAAACACTGCTAGTGAGGACACTAGCTCAGTGTGAACCGAAATAACCCTGTGAAATTGCCAAGCACCTCAGAAAGTCAATGAAAGTCATTACTAGTCCACCTGGCCAGTGTCTCTCTGAGTTATTATGTCTGCTTTTCTGTCCTCTGCGTAGTCGCTTATGATATGTGCTAATGCAACACATTGATTCAGTGGCAATAGATGCAAGGCATTTCTGTTTTCAGAAAATCAGTATGCTTTTTTCCTCCAGTGAGCTTTGATGAGATCTTTACTTTGAAATCATGTCTCTTTCTAAAACCCCAGTCTGATGTTAAACAAGTGAGTCTTTAATTACAGAATGCTGTTTGTGATTGCTTTTTAGGAGTTTATTTTTGTACCCAGTAAGCCCAGATGCACAATGAATACAGTGAATTGGAGAGCATCTTAACACTCTAATTAAAATGTACAAATACATGATAAACATCCTAAGAACAGATTCACCATGGCACGGGATGTAAGTATACATTTTATACTTTAAACACCAGCTCTTTTTCAATTCCAAAAATTGAGTTGATGGGTTACTTTAAGTGACGTGACATTAGGCCAAGTATCGTGACCCATACTCAGAATTAGTGCTCTGCTTTTTTCCCCATCTAAAGTGCACACATACAGCAGTGGGCATCCATTTTTTTTTGCTGCAGTTCCCAGGGCAGCAGTTAGGGGTTCGGTGCCCTGCTCAAGGGCACCTCAGCTGTGGTATTGAAGGTGGGAGTGCTGTACATTCACTTCCACAGACAATCCCTGCCAGTATGAGACTCAATCCCACAACCTTTCGATTACGAGGCCGACTCTCTAACCATTAGGTGACAACTTCTCCTTCGTGTTAAATGTCCCATTATTTATTTCAGATTTTCAGTGTGTGTCGTAAGGGAACTTACCTTCTGATCAGGGATATTAGCCATTTGCTACTAAACTTCCACTGGGTTTTTTCAGTGTGTTTGCTGATGATTTGAAATCTTCTGGAATAGTTCAACCAAACATTCTGTCATTGTTTAATCACCCTTATGTCAAGACAGTCCTGCGTGACTTTGTACAGTCCTTGTGTAGCTAAACATTCAAATAAAGTCATATAGGATTTGGAATGATATGAGGATGGGTATAGTTCACCCAAAAATAAAAATTACCCCATGATTTACTCACCCTCAAGCCATCCTAGGTGTATATGATTTTATTTTTTAAAGTGAATAAAATCAAGAGTATGACAATTAGTGGAAGCTAGAGATTATGTTTTTTAACGTTTTAAATATATGCACTTTTATTGAACTTCATCCACATAACTTTATCTTAAACCCCATTCACTGCCAATTATAAAGCTTAGACATTTTTTAATATAACTTCATTTTATTTGTCTGAAAGAAGAAAGTCCAGTACACCTATGGCTTGAGGGTGAGTAAAGCATAGAGTCCTTTATATTTTTGGGTGAGCTATCCCTTTAAGGGTACATTTACTAACATTAATGTGCTAAAAATGGTAATGTTTTTCCTGTCAAAATGATCCCAGTTCAAGCAGATCCATGCAAATGACTAATCAACCATCATCATTGTATTGAAAAACAACTGCATACGGGGTTGAAACAACATGAGGGTGAGTAAAAAAATAAAAGAGTCAAATTATTCTTTCAAGTGAATTTTGTTCACTATAAAACATTAATCATCAGCGCTCAACCCTTCCTTTCTCCCCGCTCAGCACTCTGCTTTTCATCCTCCATCACCACTTCACCTCCACTGCGTGTCCCAAACCAGCCCACTGTTTTCACACCCTCTCAAGCTCGAAAAAAACAATTACATAACTCAATGTTGCTCAGTAGAGCTTCTGCCACTGCTGTGACACATACAGCATCGGGCATGCAGCGGGAGTGATTAAACCTCAGTGTTTTCATCAGTGCGGATGCTGTGACTGTGCCAGGCTGTGGCCGCTCCAGCAGCTGCCCGGGATCATCGGGTGAGGAGTGATTGGCATTGTGCTCAAAACAGGTGGGCTCGGTGTGCAGCTGGACCCCTCATCATCAAACCCCGCTTGATGAGAGCAAACAATTCATAGCAGCGACTTCTGGAGGACAGTGTGAACCCAGCAGGAAAAAAGATGCCAGCAGCTGAACTGTTAATGATGATAATGACAATGTTGACTATACATGTGGCTACAGCTGGGATACGAACATAAATGCTGAATGTATCAACCAAAATGAGTCTCAAATTGTTTTAAGCTTTGAGCTGTAATGTGTTTTTGTTTGCTGAAGGATAGTTTAGAAATGTAAAGTGAGTTATCTCCTCCACTCTCTTCCTACAGCCCTCTTGTGTGGTGATGAGCATCCTCTTTAGAAGTCGGAGGCTGTTTCTGAAACCTACCTTCACAGGAAGTATACAGAGTTAGGGAGGCATTAAGGCACATCTAAATCTAAAGTTTAAAGTAAAGCACTGACGCATCATTTCCTGTCTATTACATCACACAATCCCGTGTCCCAGCTGCCGTTGGTGGAAAGTAGAAAAATGCTGTTGGGTGGAACACTTTAAAGAATTAAACGCCCATTTTTTTTACATTTACAGAGTATCTATTTACACTAAGTGCAAATAGCCATCTTGTTGGCAAAGGCTATTTACACTAACTCCACCCACCACTGTCTGCTTAAGCCAGACTAAAATAAAGGCAGCATCCGTTTCAATAACGCTGAGGTGCAAAAAGCATCTGCTTAAAATATATTTCGATGTTATGATTGTCTAAAAATATGTGATTTGTTTTTTCTAAAAATCTCATCTTTGTTCTTAACCAATAGCTGTGACATTGAGGTGTCTTGGATGTCTGTCTGTAACCAGTTTTCTAAGTACAGTAGGTAAAGCTGGTTTGGAAACATTAGTTTAAAGTTTTCAATTCATATCAACATTTTTGAATAATATCAGTATAAATTGTTGGTCTAAGTGAATGTAAGCACCTGCAATCATCTTTAAGTATCTAATCCTAACTTCAGCAATCACAATGATGCCATAAAATAATATTAGTTTGGTTCTCTAAAGAACCTTTGAGTATAAGGTTCTTAAAATAGTTTTTGTGAATTTTAGTGCAAAGAATTACATTCTGCTAAATCCTTTTGTGAAAATGGAAAGGTTCCATGAATGTTAAAGGTTCTTGGTAATACCAACAACAAACTATTACTTTTCCGAAATGCAATATGAGTTTTACTGATTTATTGCCAAATAATAAAGCAAGTTAAAAACCAGTTAGAACAGTTTAGAGGTTACTTTTAAAAAGCTCTATTTACCTTTGTTCTAAATTCATTATTATAATTGCTATTGTTTATTTATTTAAAAGGAAAATGTTTCCACCGTTTATGTTGTCAGTGCAAAGTCATGACAAAATGAATTTATGCTAATATTGTCCGAATATTTGGAGGACCCTTTTTGCACAAAACTTTTAAGCCTGTTAAGTCGTTGACCTCTGGTTTTGTATACAACCAGAATCCCTTGCACATATGAATCACCTGAATAGGTGGAGAGCATATGTGAGCCTGTTAAAGCATGCGCACATCTGCCAACCTTCTCCGTTAATGTAATGATTATGAAGTTGCAGAGCAGCTCATCATAATGATCACCTTTATTATAGAGCGAGTCACAGATTATCGACAGACTGGGAAAGATGTAATAAATGGAAAGAATAAAGACCGTGTCTGATGACCCTGCTGTCATGAGAATAAAAGAGTGCATTAGAAAGGACTCGTTATCGGGGAATGAATCTTCTTGGATTGCACTTACCCTGGACTAATTCACATTCACCATTCACAAAGCATTTCAAAGCACACCACATTTTATTTTTGTTTGCTTGTTTTAATAAATACCGTAAGCCATCATTCAGAAATAACAGCCACTGGAGGAGCAACAGCATCAACAGTCATCATATGTCATATTTTTTGGGGAGCAAAAATAATTAAGCATTAATTAATTGACATATTAATCATATGTCATTTCTAATCAATATTTAGAATCTAATTTGCACATGACAATGTATGTACACCCCACTGATGTTTAATTTATGGGTGGACCATCATGCTTTAAAAACAAATCATATCCAGATTAATACTATACAGCCACCTCATAAAATAGTTGCATTTTCTTGTGAGATCAGGTTAGTTAATGTACTATTAGTAGCTTGTGTGAACATTAAAATGAGAGAGTTATTTTATAAACTGCAAAAGAGGAAAGAGCATAGGAAAGAGTCATTTTATATTAATACTTCACATAAAAGTCTCTCTGATGAATAATTGATTCAGAAAAAAAATGTAGCAGTTTGACATTCCTGTGTACTAATGAAATGGTATAATGACTTTGTCTTGTTATACCCTTAAGTCAGGGCTCACGAGTACAAATTTGCAGGCAAAACCATTCTACAGTACACGTGTTAATGGAAATGATTCTTAGTCGAACATCTATTATTTGTCCTAATTGTGTTTGTGACTAAAACCAAGTCTCTGTGAAAAATGACATCTAGATTTTTCTCATTTATCTCTCTTTGGCTCCTATAATAATTCACTATAGGTCCTGGGAACATCATCAAAATGAAGACAGTTTTGTTGGACATCTGAGGCGGCGTGTCTGGTTTTTCCTTTCAGAATCTCCCTGGGTCTTCACAAGCTGTCATACGCCGCTTTGTTACATCCATTTACACATCAGCTCCTTCAGGAGTTGTAATAAAGAGTGATTTCTCACTCTCCAGGTTGTGTCTTCACCCATCATACAGCAGTCTGTGTGAAAGCCTCCATCCAGGCCGGAGACGAGGAAGAATTGCCTCTCCAATGACAATCACATTGTCATGTCAGAATGTTCTCATATCCTGTTTCATTAAACTCTAATTTTGGTTATAAGAGATATTACACTGTCAGGCCCTATTGACCTTGCCATTCTGTTGTCGGCGCTGTTCATATTAGAAAAGGAGGCAGAGGAGAAGAGAAAAATAACAAAAAGCACGTTTTCTCATTCTTACAGCTCATTAATATGAGCTTTTCATCTCGGAGGAGTTATTCCCTCACCAAAGCCCTTTTTGCACTGGATGTCATGTTTTATTCAAATAGTCTCCGCATAAGACATGAGTAAAGTTAACACAATATAATGAAATATTCAATAATTCTTTTGTATTCCATCTCTTCCTCTCTCCAATAGACTCCACATGTCTTGCTTCTTAACGTTTCTCAATTGGTCTGAAATTGGTACTTCCATCCAGAGCACATGTTTGTGATGCTCATAGTTCTTGTCATATGGGACCCTGGACCAAAAAACCAGTCTTAAGTCGCTGGGGTATATTATTAGCAATAGCCAAAAAAACATGGTATGGGTCAAACGTATTGATTTTTCTTTTATGCCAAAAATTATTAGGATATTAAGTAAAGATCATGTTCCATGACGATATTTTGTAAATTTCCTAATGTAAATATATCAAAACTTAATTTTTGATTAGTAATATGCATCGCTAAGAATTAATTTGAACAACTTAAAAGGTGATTTTAACAATATTTAGATTTTTTTCACCTTCAGATGATGTATCAATCTCAATATAAGGCATATACTGTATTATAGAGTGAAATTGACTCACGGTGGTTGGTATTGCATACAAAAGTATGAAAAGATAAGATTCTCTCCCATATAACATAGCAAAATAATTACTGTCATTAGCAGCAATAATAAAGCAACACCACTTTAGATGACTTTGGGTATTTATCATCCCCAACTGTGAAAACAAGATTGCTTCAGACGTAATTATTGTCTCAATTTTTTTTTTTTTGATGCAATCTGCTAAAAAGAGAGCATCCAAGCAACGCAGCACATTACATCGCCTTGCACTTTAATTACTGTGATGATGAAGATGGTTCAGTTCAGCTCTCAGTCTCTTTTACAAGGGAGTCCTGTATAACACTTTCAATCATAAGTTGCAAGACCATAAATCACCATATAAAATACAAAGCAGATTTACACAAATCTGCTCAAAGAAATTTTGAATTTGCACTATTTTCATGGAATATTTTTACTTGCTCACAAATTGCTTAGTTTGGTTTCATTGTTTTCACAGTAGTATCATAGACCAGTGGTTTTCAACTGGTGGGTTCAAAGACAGCAAACACATTTAAATAATAAAATTCAACTATATAATGAAATACATTACTAATCTAATAGTGTGAATAACATAATAAATAAAAATATTCATGCCAAATTCAGCAGGTGCCAGCATGACATGCATTCATCCTTGAAAACCTAAACGATATTAAATATGTAAAACAAATTAACTTGAGGCAAGGATCAGGATCAGGAGTTTGTACTGACAGGAGTTTGTACTGACCACAATATATTTTGTGTAACAAACAAATGATGGATTTGCTTATTACAAACATGCTTTTCATTTCACAAGATGTTGATTGATGGACTGGAGTCATTATTATTATGTTTTAATGTACTCTGACGGCACCCATTCAGTGCAGAGGATACATTGGTGAGTAATTGATGCTACATTTCTCTAAAAAACAAATTAGTCTACTTCTTGGATGGCCTGAGGGAGTACATTTTCAGCTATTTTTTTTATTTTGGGGGTGAAAGGTTCCTTTAATTCCAGTGTTTGATTTACAGGTTATTTTAGTAGTTGGTGTCTAATGTAAAATCACGTCCTAGTTGAGAAGTGTTTTTGCTTGTAGACATTTTTAATTCTTCAACTTATTCTACCCGGTTGTAGAGACGTGATAGTAAGCAGTTTTTTTATTCACATGTGTGTGTGTTTTGTTTAAGACTATTAATGTGTGTGTGTTTTTCTTTGCATGTGTGCGTGTGTGTGTGATTGGACACACTGGAAGAGATGAAGGAGAAAAGAAAAATTGCTCTCACATTTTAGCTCAGTATCCCTTATGAGCTCTCAAAAGAGCCCCAGAGACACGGCAAATGGAAGAAATGAATGATTTATTTACTTTTTGAATGCGCTGCAAAATATGCAAACGTCAGATGAAAAGCCTAAGCAAATCTATCTCCCCGAGGCAACAACACAGTGTTAAGTTGCTCCTTGAAGTCATCATAAAGCTTTAAAAACTGACCATGAAACCGTTTTTCCTTTCCTCATTATAGGACTCAAAACTATTAAGCAGATGCCTCATTTGTGCATCTTACATATGAGGTTTGGGAATGAATTTAAGCAGATGATCTGCTTTCATAAGGAAGGTAATGTAAGGTATCTGAAGGTGCCTCAAGGTGCAGGGTCATTGAAAAGATTCTGGTTTAATAGGTCTAGAACTGGTGATGTTGTGCACAATTGAACAAATATGTACACAGCTGTTAAACATTCACATAACTGCAAATAAAAAATAGATACCATTTAAAGCTGCAGTAGGTAACTTTTGTAAAAATGTATTTTTTACATATTTGTTAAACCTGTCATTATGTCCTGACAGTAGAATATGAGACAGATAATCTGTCAATAAATCAAGCTCCTCTGGCTCCTCCCAGTGGTCCTATTGCCATTTGCAGAAACTCCATCGCTCCCGGTAAGAAATCAACCAATCAGAGCTGCGGTCCGTAACTTTGTTTGTGTTCAAAATGTAGAAAAATTTATATAATAAGCGAGTACACCATGAATCCATTTTCCAAACCGTGTTTTTAGCTTGTCCTGAATGACTAAGGTGCACCTATAATAAGGGTTTATATTCTGACTATTTTAGATTGCTTCAGGGGTACCGCGGCGGAGTAACCCAGTACCTTTGTGATTCTTCATAGACATAAACAGAGAGAAGTAGTTCCGGCTACGATGTTCTTCCGCAAGACGCAAGCAGTTCTGTTTATTAACCGCTAGAGCGTCAAAAGTTCCCTAACGCAGCTTTAAAGGCATAGTTTTTATTTGTATGATTATATTAATATTATTAAAACTCTTTTTTTACATGGAGCAAACTGCCTCTTGTGGGTCGAGATCACAAGACCAGCCAAATACTACCAGAAAAATAACAGGAGATGGACCTGTTAAATATAAATTGCATATATGAATGGAAATTATGGCTGGTACTCTCTTAAAAATAAAGGTTTCAAAATGGCCATTTTTGGTTCCCTAAAGAAACTTCAGAGTTATTTTTCGTAGTCTATAGAATATTTTTTTTAACTGAACATTTTTCCAGTTTAAAGAATCTATTCGTGAAATTGAAAGGTTCTATGGATGTTGAAAGTTCATTATGGAACCCTCAATTCCAAAAAAGAACCTTTAACCTTTATGTGTATAATGACTCCATCTTGCAGTTAAAAGCACCAGTCAGTTTTCAGAGGCATTACAATGCTCAGTTCTGCATTTATAGAAATTATAAAACTGAAGAGCTAAAGAGGAACAATTTACAATGACATTTTTTTTTTTTATCAGATTTTATTCCTAATTGTAAAATGTTTGTTTTCAGTTTTCGAGCTGCACTGCCATTTGATGTACCCTGCACAACATTACCAAAAGATTACACACAAACATTTTTATGTATATTAAAAAGGTTCTGGACAAGCTGTTCATAATGAAACTGTCAGATAACTAATGAAACATTGGCAAGTTTATTATCATCATTTTTTGCGATTATAAAACACTTAGCTATCTTTCTTTGTATAACAAATGACTGACAGCAATCTTATCTTTGACCTTTAAGTATGATTGGGTTTGAATTGATTTTTGTAAAGCCTCATCTTGGCAGATGCAGACGTTAAGTGCATTGCTTGGGGCATGATGGTGGCGCCTGGAGCAGGAATATAGTGAAATCCGCTGGGAACTGCTTCAGTCCGCTTCCTAACAGTGATGGAATTAAGTTGTTCAAACTTCCTGATTATTTGTGCTTCTAAACCAATATTCTGTTCCAAAAAGTGGAAAAATAATAAAGATTAAAACTATATTTAATAATGGGGGAAAAAAACTGTCTAAATATCCGAGCAAAATATTATGCCCACAGTATTCTCTAACAAAAACAACACAGAATAACCGAGTGGTTCATTACAGTGAGCAATATGATGATATTGAATTTGGCTTGTTTCCTCATTAGATCATATTACTTTACATTGACTCAAATATGTTTTTTTGTTCCATGCATTGTGATGGTATAACAAATCCCAATTAAAAACAGACCAGTATTGTACTGTATATGCAGCAATAACAATGGAGTGATTGTCCTCATGGGCGGAGCATACTATCCCTCCACATCCAACCGTGACTGACTGCTGATGAGAGTCCAACCTTTATCATACATAAGATCAGTCCCTGACTCTGACTCTCATATCAAGAAAGTAATTATAGGCTACACGATGGGGTGCGTTGTAAAACCATCAGTTTAACCAATTATACACAAGCAGGACAGGAGTGAAATTATACATGAGCACCACCCTCCAATATTATAAAATAACACAGTAACAGGTCAAAAGCAAGGTCATAAGAAATCACATCTGGCTTATAATTTGATTTGTGACCACGTCAATAGATACTGAATGACACAACTGATATAATCTGAATCGACAGGTAATTTAATATAAAACTTCCTCGTGTTCATTTATATATTTATTTAATTTTATATTATGGCTTATCAGATGAGGAGGGTTATAATTTTCCAATGTACATTCATATTAATGTAGCTTTCAATTTCACTTGCTTTTACAATTTTACTTGAAATTTGGGGTGGCTGGGAAATACAATACATTTATGCACAAATCTGAATATGACCATGTTTTCAGCTGGTGGTTCAATTCAGTCTGATACTAAGGTAACTTGATATTTTACATAAATATTGATATATTTATTGTATTTAAGTATTTTGAATACTTTACATTCATTTACATACTTTAGTGATAACAGGAGATTTCTAAACAAAGTTGTAGCATAATCAAAAGTTCATGAAAGGTTAGGGCTGAGTAGCCTACTAAAAAAAGTTTTTTATTGTTTTGGAAATGTGTCTTTTGCTCATGAAGGTTGAATTTATTTAATCAAAATACATTATAATAATAGTAAAAATATTATTTTGTGACATTATTTCAATTTAAAATAATTGGTTTATTTTAATATATTTTGTTATTTATTTTAATAATATATATATATTGCATTTTTTGTAATAGAAATCCGAAACATTAAACAGAATGTGTAAAAACATAAATGTCCCCATAATACTTGTTATTCTTTAGGCACTGGTTTCAAAACTAGGGGGCAGTTGTTACCTGATTGTTCAGTGTGGCATTACGCCAAGAGGGCGGAGTTATGTAGGCTACCGGTAGGTGGGAGGGGCGATAGTTTGAAAGCGCAAATGCAGGACAGCAGGATATACAATTTCGAATTCCCATATTTAGAACTTTCACCTGCGGCGGCGTATGTAAACAACATCATAACATCAACAACACACCTCACAGTTTACAGAGCACGCTGCTCTCCTCTAAACCAGTGGAGATTACTGGTAGCGTGTAACTTCGTGCAACACGCTACGTAACACATGCGAAGCATGCGCTGTTAAAAGGGTATTCGAGGATGATGTCAAACAGACTGTAAATGAACTTGAGTAGGCTATCGTTCAAACTAAAACGCACACGTAAATTGCAATTCTTAATGATAAGCATCGTCTGGACTTCTATCAAAGTAAACGGCGCTTGCGCTTCTAATTCAGGATAAACTGCGCCGTCGCTAGTGACAACTGAATCTAGGCAACATAATACTGTTAACACAAGTGATTTAGCCATCCAAAACTGTCTAAAGCAGATTTAATAGACCGGGACACAACTGTAGTGGTCTCTGGTAGGATTCCCTCATTTGCTATCCTCAGGCACCAGCCCATGATTGAAAGTAAGAGATGGGCTGGGCCGCCTCTTTGTGACAATAGAGAAGAGCTGAAGGTGATCACGGGAGCGGCAGCATCACCGTATTGCTCTTCACGGAGAACAGACAGAAGCACCACATCTTCTCTTCAGTCTGACAAACCTACCCCAAGTTTACCCACGACCACAGTAAGCCGGACTGGACGAGCTGGTCTCACTCCTCCTCCACGCGTGGGCTGCTCGCGCTGGGAACCGGCGGAGAGCGGCACGAGAGAGCTCCGATCCACCCCACCGTTCAAATCACTATGTTGGGATTCATTCGTGAACGGCGGATGTAATTTATCGGAGGCAGCCATCCAAAGGCTTTTTCAATTGCACACGCGTCTTCTTAACAAACACGGCTGTTGTTCGGAGGCTGGACATCCGTCTTTTAACCGCGAAAGACGTATTTGACTCGGGAGAGACTGAATCGTTGTGGAGTCGGTATACGCACTTTCACGCGGTCCGAACAGGTGTACGCATTCAGAACTCCATCCGGACTGATTTCTGAAGGACTGAGTAAGCGATTAGGAATTTATAACCACATTTGCATTTTTTTTTTCTTTGCAAAATTTGGACTTCATCGGCAGTGCAGAAACAGTAGAACTATGGATATCAAATGGTTTACTATAGCCTTTGCGTTTTTGGGTAAGTTGTGATTTTATTACATACCTATTCATGATTTTGTGACCCCCACCCCCCGTTTAATTACCCCAGAGCTGATTAATAAGATGCCCTTCTAATTAATTACACGAACTTGTTGCAGTTTTGTGTCATTTTTGATTAATGGTCCTTATATTTGAGAAGATACATTGAAGTGTAGGCTGCATCTGGTGATGCTCGATTTTTTTTCCTCGTCTACGTCGAGACGTTTCCATGACTGGATACATGTACCTAAACCCAAGTTATAATTCTATGCCAGTAGTACATACTGGAATAGTAAGTAGTTTTCGATGAGGTCCAGTCAGCACTTAAACACAGAGTGATAGTAAATTGATGAAGGGTATTGAAAGTTTTCTGAGTGGGATGTTAGATGTTGAACAGGTTTCTTATGTATTCCTTAAAACCTCTTAAAGCTGTCATTCTGGCTACATACCATGGGTGAATTGCAAACATGTAGCCAAATATTCAAGATTATTGTACATGTGGATAATGGGATGCACCGCGTTGTGATGAAAAGGTGCAGATTCTGTATGTGGATGGTTTGAATGTGAGATGTCAGTTGTTTTAAAATCTATTTACATGTTTAACATGGATGTAATGGTGGCTGAGTTGATTGACCAGCACTTAGATTTAGCAGCAGTAACTTGCTCTAATTTGTTATCCATGTGTTGTTGTCTTTTTTGTTTTTTTCTCACACTTGACAAACATGAGGCAGCTGGGTCTCAAAAGCTCTGGTCAGATGAGTAGGGTTTTGTTTGGGGTTAATGTTATTTTAGAAAGCCCAGCAGGAGATTAACATTCATTTATGGGGGGCATTAAATCAACTAAACACTGGGGTATTGATTTGAATTTGATTTGATTGACTTGAGGGCTATATATATATATTTATTTATTTATTTATTTATTCTCTTTTGGCTTATTGGTGTTTAATTTCAAAGAAATTAACACTTCAAAAAATAGAATTACAGTTATATGAATAACATTATATAAAGACTTGAGGCTTGTCAGTGTTCTGGAAAAATCTGATTTGATTGACATGGAGTGGGATGCCCTCCTATGAGTGCTGTCATGTTGACTGTGTTATGAAATTTCTGTAGATATGGTTAATTTAGGAAAGACTGTATTTATGAGCTAGCACCTGCATAAATTGAAAATACACATAAAAGATGCAAAAAAACTTGTAATGCACATTCTGTTTTTGTCATTTTGTGTTTTATAAACTTTGCTGTATTTGTCTGTAGAAAAGGTAGCCTACATCGCTGTCTTTCTCTGACCAAGGTGATTTGAACTCGCATGACACTGTAATTATTATGACTTTCCAACTCATAAACATGAACTTCTCAAGAGATTTTGAAAGTGCAAATTACTGTGACTGCTACTACTACTGCTAAGGGCAATATATAACAATAAAATACTGTTTGTGATGAATAACGGCTCAATTTAGGCCTACACAAAAACTTATCGAGTGCAGCTTTAAGCCTTATAACAACAGTTTTAAATTTTGACCTACTGCTTGAGGGCAAAGACAAGTCTGCGTCCTAACAAGTTTATGACATTGAAAAACACAATGTCTTTACAAGCCAGACATCACACACACCTGGATTCAGACTCACCTGTGTGATGCCATAGTGTGTCATTGGGTTAACAAGCGCAGTGTGTTAGTCATAATGTATCTCTGTTGATGATGACACTATAGGTTATACACTCAAAAACGGCTGGACAGCTGGAGCTGTGTTTTTGTTGTGAGAAAGCATGTTTTGCCAACGAAATTACAGTAGGTTAAGATGACATTGAGCTTGGACTTCCATGTATTATCCCAACCCCATCCGGCTGTATCCCCATATCTGTGTAGATAAGTGGAGTCAGGAAAGAGAAGTCTGTTATTTCATTAATCAACACTCTTTTCATCATGCAAAACACTTTTAAGCTGCTGTCAGTGCTCACTCACAGTCTTTCCCCTAGTGTCAGTCACAGAGAAAACCATTAATGTGTATATTACATATTCTACTAATACCTCCCTCCCCCATTCGTATTTGTCCTCTTTCTTTTCCTCATCACACAAGCAAAAACCATCCTACTCATTCACACAAACTCTCTACCTCCAAACAAGTAACAGATGGCTGTACCATCCTGGACAAGAGGCATGTTAGTTCTGCAGAGAGGGGCCTGGGTGAGAATGGAGCATTGGCTACTGTTGGCTTTCTTCTAACTTTTGATGTAAAAAAGAAATGACATCAATGAGGTTGCATGCTTTTGAGTTTGCTATTAGCAAGATGATTTGATCAAACGAGTGCGAGAAGTACAGTTAATTTGTACCATTTTTGAACTTTTGTGTTACTATAGAAAACCAGTTCCCTAGATCATCTTTGATAGAAACTTGTACTGTTCCTTAGCGTTGAGGTTCTATTAAATGATATGCCTTTATCATATTTCAATAAAGAAGATCTTCAAAACGCTGTGGGTTTGAGCTCAGGGGAACTCAACGGTTTTTGAGGAAATGTACGAACAGCTCATTTTCATATTCACATATGCAGTTGAGCTGTATTTGAGTGAGCAAAGCAAATCCTTCACGAATGGAGCAGAAAATATTTAGTTTCTCATTCTGAGTGAACATCTTCCCACCCCCCTTTCATGTGTTATTCTCTAAAACTGCTCGCAAAACAGAAGGAGAGGCCATAAAAACCTTCTTCGTTCACACACATTTAATAGGGCCACAAACCGGTTAACACAACCGTAAAAAGAATTTTTTTTTTTTTTTTTTTTAATAGGAGTGTCACTGTTGTATTCATAATTAGCTTTCCTGACTCCTGGGAAATATCTTTTTATAGGACCATGTGTGTAGGGCTAGACGATATTGCCAAAAGTATTAACACACTATTGATATTTGTTTTGATATTAGTTTATCATTAATGTGGAAGGAAATGTTTTTCTACATGTTTGTTAGTCCTTGAGAATGAAGGGCAAAATAGCCTGTTTGGTCACAATTAAACTCCATTGAGTAGGCTAACTTTTAGTTTAGGGCCCTATGAGTTCTGAGTTTTATGGTTTAATACAAACATCAAAAATGGTGTCCAATGAAACAAAGTAATTACACTTTTATAGTTTAATCAACCAATGTAATCAAATGAAAATATAAGAGTTAATTTACAGTTTGTGTGGATGAAACCACACCAATCAATCAGTTGTCTTGCTTATTTCTGTTGTGTGTGTTTAATGCTGTTTCAATGAATCCATATCAAGTAAACATTTTAATAGCTTATCATTGATAGACCAATTTTATCACAATCTCTATATGATATAGTTTATCACCCAGCCTAATTTAATGTTCATGCTTATCAAGATGTTACACTTGTGGTATTGTGGTCTGGAGATAAGGCTAATGTGTCTATGCTAGATAAAGTTTTACTGTGTTTGTCTGATAGCAGTGTTTGTTTATGCAAAAAATGTCCCAATAAGCAATGTTATCCATTTTGAGAAACACACTAGCCTCATAGTATGCTAAATACAACTACTTTTCATCCATTTTAATGCAGCTGTTTGAACACTATAGAGGAAGCTGTCATAAAGAGAATGACAGAATGGAAAAAGTGAGTGCTAGAGAGAGATTATTCAAGGTGTTTGTCGGAAGCCTCTATTAGCCTCCTACTGACTCGGGCACAATTAGCCGAGCTTAGCTTCCCTGCATGGATTTCACACACACACACACAAAACAATGCTCTCATTTCCTGACACTCAGGCTGGGCTTAATAAAGCCTCACTGAGTGGATTTTGGTTTTATTAGAAATACAGAGGAAATTAAAGGCGCTGTAAGCAATTTTAGACATTTTTCTAGCTCTGTTTTTCTAGCATGCCCTTGTCAACACCCCTCTGCAGATTCCTATCTGACTTTGGCTAGGTCTGTTAAAAACCTTTGCACATTATTGTGATATTTTGTTCTGAGCTTTGCTGACAAATGGGCTAATATGACTAACAGATAGCTTGCTAAGTAAATGTAAATTGGTCATAAAATGGTCAATTTTTTTAATTAGCTTTGCTTATGAAAATGTCATGCTGTAAACACATTTAGTAAGCCTAATTAAGAAGAAATTCACCTCAAACAGATTTTCTCCTATTTCTAATTAGGAATCACATAGTCTACCCTTAAGTTGATAATGTTATGCTAACTTGCAGTTTAGTAAGTGAGTTCATTCAGGCAAGTTCAGCGTTTCTCAATGTTTTACTTAAAGACCCTCTGTTGTATGAAATCACTGCATGTTCTGATTTAATTTATTTTAAGCATCTTGATTTAAAAAAACATTTTAATAAATTAATATTTTATTTATTAATTACTGTTAAGTCATTCTGCCACCCATTTTGGATATTTGCAGCAACCCAATTTGAGAACTATTGCCTTCGATTCAAACCGTGAGTCCTTTTGGATAATACATTGAAAGAACTGGCTCGCATGTTGAATCGGACTACACTGGTTGTGCAAATATGGTAAACAATTTTTGGTAAAAACAGATGCCATGGATTTAACCCGTGGTGGTGTAAATTCAACCTTGATGGTTGATTCTCAAAAACCCCCATTGTCCAAGTCAGCAAAATGATTTACAGACAGTGTTTCTGACTGGCTACATAGCATGTCACAGAAACAGGTGTCATTCCTCAGGACACCCATTTCAGTGATGCCAAGTAGAAGAGGCATTTTAGGTGTGGTGTTCCAGAAAATGTGGCTATCAATCCCATCACTGCTGGGGTGAAGTTATATTTGAAGTGGGAAAGATTGGTAATTTATTTATATATACTAACTTATTATAAATACAATTATATATTACAATAAAAATATATTTTTTTGTGATGGCTTTGGTTAGAGGGGGTAGGACTCACCAGCTGACTGCCAAAACTGTAGTGGTCATTTTATTCTAACCCTGCCTGTTCTCAATCTACCAGCATCAGAGCTGTTTACACCCAGTGTTCAGCTTCAACACAATGGGGTTAAGAGTTCCAGTGATGTGTAAGATTCTTGTAGAACACAAACAGACACACATTGCACAGATACACAGTGTGTTCATAGGAACATGATCATTGCACTCTTACCGAAGGGCCTATTTACACCTCACACACAACACTTGGTATCTCGCCATGGCTTTTCAGTCAGTCGTTTCACTCTGTTTGTAGAACATGGTTGTCCTTCAAAACCCTGAGAATGTTGCAGTGGTTGGGGTGCTCTCAGTTGCCTGACTTCTGAGTTGACCCGTTGCTCCAGAATGCTGATCCATGAATGTTTAGCTACGAGCGTCTTGCTGGGTGGGGTCCCAGGACTGCATTTGTCATATGTCTGACACATCCTGTGTATGTTCAGGGCTGCCTTGAGATGAGGCCAGCGCTCCACGTGTTTATACAATCATGGCATACTGTTCATTTTCCACGCTTCAGGGGATTATTACCGTGGTGAAGATCTGTGTATATACACTTAAAAAAGCAATTAAATTTCAGAAAGTATAGTTTTTCAGTTACAGATAAAAAGGAATTTGAATTAGCCTACTCTTTCAGGTGTTAAATTTTATTTGCACCTACTATTTTCTTCTATTTAGGCGAGATTGCATGTATATTTTTAAGAAAAAAAAAAACAACAACAAACAAATTGTTCTTCAGTTTGGGCTTTTTTTGTGTGTTTGAAGTGGTCTCTGTTTTTTACTACCATTCTACTGAAAAAAGTTGGTTATTGAATTAGTTTTCTATGAAAATATGTAGGGAAATGTCTTTGACACATCCTAGTCAATATTACATCAGCTAACCCCATATTCTGGATAGAATTTATAGTGTTCAAATATATGTGCATACATTTAAACTTAAAAGCAAGTATTTATTTTGATGTTATCTTGATTCTCTTCAAATTCTCCTAAAATGTTGTCTTAAAAGTCAACATGTCCTGGATGAACTCACCATATCAACATCTTAATGTTCAACTCAAAGCTCTGGATTAAAAATGTATGAGAATTGAATGAAGTTTCTGCATGCTTTATGTTGTCAAATACAGTTAACTGTCCAAAATAAGGCACAGCTTTATAGTATACTTTATATCCCTTGGAATGCTGAAGTCGGTTGTACTATCATGAGTAAAAATCCAAGAAGGCCTTCAGTGTGGGTGTGTCAGTTCCCAGTTGTTCGTCTTTATCAGGTCTACTGCTGTGAGACTTTATCAGCTTAAATTGTGTTGCACCTGATTCACCAGTGTTTGTGTGTGTCCTCTCAGGTTCTTTGTAGTTTATTTTTGGTTCCTTCTCTGTGTGTTTGTTTGTGCAGGTAGGTGTGTGTGTTGCCTGAAGTGGCTCAGATTAGATCTAAACATAATGGAAACATGCAGCAGGGGGTTGGGGTTAGTAAGCTCATTTCTGTCCCCTTGGCTATTATACAAGATTTCCGTAGTTGGCTCTGATCTGTGCCTGGTACCTGCCTCTGGCTCTTCCACACTTACAGGAAAACAGACCCTCTCTCAAGAGCTGACCAAGAAACTGAGGCTTTTTTCCTGCGTGTTGGACCTCATTCAAGTAGCTTTAAGTGTAGCAGTCACTTCTTTGAATTTCTCTTCAAGATCTTCTCCTCCCCCCAACAGCTGAGCACACACACAATTGCATGACCCCCATACACAGCAAACACCCACAACCCCGCAGAAACCCTTCCGTCTACCCACACAAGACACAAGATAAATCACTATTTAACAACATTTTTATCTTCTGTAGTAACACTTCCTAAAGTGTGAATATTAAAAAAATCTAGAATTTTGACGGTCAAAACCCTGTTTTTAATTTTTTGACAATATTAGGTTGAGGTGTTTATCATTATTATACATATTGTAACTCTATATGATTATTATCAATTAAAGAGGAGGCATAGAAATCTGAGACAGAACAGGCTAAAATACTGTGCAGAGTTTAGTGGACATGGCTTGAGATTTCTAGGAGGATTTAAAATCAGTAGTTCTCAATGGAAACTTAGAAGGATTTGCTTCTGTTTGAGAGTTTGACATAGCTTGTAATTCCTCTTGGAGCTTTCAGTCAGAACTTTTCAAAACCTATAGGATTTTGCTCTGGTTTGATTCTCTGGTGAGTCCAAATACTATAGCAATCTGAGCCAGAACAGGTTGAGTTTGGTGGATATAGCTTGGGAGCTCTAGGCTAGTTGGAATTACTTTCAGAAGTTTTCAGTGGAAACCAATTGGAAGTGTTTTGCTCCTGTCCTGTTTGAGACTCCACAACTGGAAAAAGGATGTACAGTAAGTTAAAAAAAGATGCAGCACTTTTGAGTCAGAATAGTTTGTATGACTGTGACAAGTTTGGCGAATGCAGGTCGAAAGGTGTTAGGGTGCAAAGTTTTGGGTTAGGGATTTTGAAAGAAACCTAAGTTCAAGTTTGTTGACTCTTTCATGTTTACTTATATTGAGTTCCTGTATGCCCCTAATACCAGGCACTACCAAAAGTCCTGACGTCCCTCTGGGGAAGGTCCTGAACACCAGTGATCAAGCCAACCCTAATAATTAGAATCTGTCATGTCTGAAAACAGCTTTTGGAAGTAGACAAAAGCCTGACTCTATTGAGAGACACTGCCATTACTGGTTTAGCAAACCCAAGGAATCTGAGTGATCGCACTTAAAACAACAGAATAAAGCAGTCAGTCAGGAGCACGGTGTTGGCAAGGCTTCATTAACTCTGGTCAGATGCCTGCTGTCTGATTGTTTTTCTTTAGAACAAAGGAGAGAATGGATGGGCAAAAATGGTGGCGTAGGAATGAGGGATTAGAGGATAAAGGCTTCTACTTTGCTTTTAGGACACACTGCAATCCAAAGACAGGACGTGACTGACAATTGCTACGGAAGCCAGTCCGAAGAGACTAATTAATTACTAATTAGCTTTCTTTCTAATGTTGTGCTGTATGCACAAACATGGAGTTGGAGATTTTGAGTTAAAAGATAAAAGCTGTCATTCACTCAAGACACTCAAGTTTAGTTTATCTTAAGGTTACATTGGGTTTCCTTTGACAAGTAGCAGTTATCATTCGACATTTAATGATTTAGTGCTTTAAAGTGTGTCCATACAAAGGAAGCTATGGAAAGGGGGTAGGGAGGGAGAAATACTCCACAGAAGCGAGACAGTCTGGGGGTTTGTGGGCGGCTAGACTAGACGCTTAACTGGCGCGAGTGGCTATCCCGGTGGGATGTTGGAGCGCAATCAAGTCGACTGGTCACAAACACTAAATTTTTTAGCATGTCCACGGAACTGATGGATGGAATGGTGGAGTGGGCTGTCTGCAACCCCCTCATGAATAATTTACAAGGGGACTCAAGGGACAGTGGGAAGGTGGGTCAGTCTATGAGTGGGGGTTGATTGAATAGATAGAGTGAAAAGATGGGGTCTTGAGTAGACACAAAGATTGTACTGTTCTGAGGGATTGACCGTAAGTAGGACACTTCTGGACAACATCTTTTTTTTTTTTGGTCTCGGGCAACTTTCCTGCTGGGGCTACTTGCTTCTATTAGACTGCACTGCTTTCAAAACCAGCATTTGCCAAAGATTTTAAGTGTTCAATAAATGTATATATAGATTTCTTGCTGTAATTGTTTAATCACCATGTTCAAGGATTTAAAACATGTCCAACTTGGATAAATTATATCCTAAATTAAGTATAGTTTTAGGGCTTCCCTCACACCTGGTATTAAGATGTGTTTTTAGTGACACAAGTTTTAGTCACAAGT
The DNA here is from genome assembly GCF_023724105.1 of Carassius gibelio. NCBI lineage: Eukaryota > Metazoa > Chordata > Actinopteri > Cypriniformes > Cyprinidae > Carassius > Carassius gibelio. The sequence continues at coordinate 12,362,609 of NC_068404.1, read as the reverse complement.
GGTCAGTTGAGATGCTTTAATTTTTACGCATGCTATTAAAGGGATAATTCACCCGAAAAATGAAAATTCTGTCATTAATTACTCACTCACTAAGTCGTTCATCTTTGGAACACAAGTGAAGATATTTTTGGTGAAATCTGTGAGCTTTCTGACTGAACTGTCATGTTCAAGTCCCAAAAATGTAAAAAGAAGTTAGAATGTCATTTAAAATATTCCATGTGACAGTGGTTCAACCTTAAAGTGCCCCATTATGTCTTTTCGAATATTACCTTTCATGCACTGTGTAATGTAGCTATGTGTGTACAGAAACTATCTGCAAAGTTGTGAAGCCAACAGTCCATGATATATAAAGTTATTATCTGTCAAAACAAAACATTAGCTCACAAACACTGAAACGAGTCGTCAGGAATTTTAATCTTATACTTTTACAGCTCTACGTCACAAAGTAACATATTTGCATAATGCCCGCCCACGTTTTAGGTCGCCAACTTGCCTGCCCACAAACACAGTAAAATTTCTATGTGGTTTACATAATTTCTAGAAGACACTGTATCCTACGCTTTGAGAGTAAATTTGTTTGATCACATCTCATAATTACCACAAACTTGTCAACTCTTGACACTTACCACTGAGAAATGTCCTGCTCCAGTCGTGCTTGTCAATCAGTCTCTTGTCAATCAACCACTTCAACCGTTTCATCATCAGACTCCGGCTCGAATTAGTAAGCTACAATACATAAAATCTTTGCTATGTATTAACAAGTCTCCAGGGCTGTCATTCTGTAATGGCAATTGGTGTTTCTTTCACGTGCTGTACGTGGTAGACCAATCCAGACCCATAGAGAGATCTCTACTGTTCTGGACCAATCACAAAGGACTGAGCCATCTGACCAATCACAGCAGTAAGGGCTCATGGAAAGACGGGGTTTAGAGAGTCGTTTATGAATCATTTAGATATGAGTTAAAATTAAATCTATTTTCTGAGAAAGCTAACATGTGTTTTGACATTGCATACATGTAAACCTGTTTTAGGAGACTCATAAAACAATATTAGCAACCTTAAAAATGGTATAGTGGGACACTTTAATTTCATGAAGCTACAAGAATGCTTTTTGTACACAAAGAAAGCCAAAATAATGACTTTATTCAACTATTTCTTCTCTTCTGTGTCAGACTTCGCAAGTCGACAGAATTTTTATTATTAACTATACCTTTTCTATATATATCTTCTATGACCACTTATGTTTAGATTTTGTCAAGATACTCCCCTCTTGTTTCTTCACTCTACATTTCTTTCACAGGAGTATGTAATGTGAATTCTATTGAATATATGAACCCATGTTGTGTGGAAAAAGGATAAGGAGGGCAATGGCAATTTCAACTGCAGTCTCTCTCTCTCTCTCTCTCTCTCTCTTTTTTTTTTTTTTTTACATAATTCTGCAACATTTCAATGACGTAGATTGATGCACCTTCTCTCAACATGTCTAAGAATGATCATGTGTGGGCAGCGAGTAGGCAGAGCTTCACTTCAGGCAGTGAAGCATTCAGGACTGTAGTATTTCCACTACAAATGCGATGTGATCGCTTGCATTTTTGAATGCATACACATGTGGTTTCAGTGATTCAATCACAAAGCACTTTAGACCCCATATCCACCTGTATTTAGCACTGATCACTTGTGATTGGATATTTTAAAACACATTACAATGCCAGGTGGAAATGGGGCCTGACACAGCCCTGTTTGCACTCGCTACACACTCGGACAATTCTGTTTCACCCATTTTTACTTTTTTTTTTTTTTTACTCTGTGAAAGACTCCAGGTAAAGTTACTTCTGAAGTAGTGCAGCATTGGTCATACATTTGGGATCATTAAGCTGTTTGTGGCACATGTAATTCAAAGCTCCTCGAGACCCGTTTATGCTCTCCTGCTGGAAGAATGAAACATGATCTGAAATGCTAATACAGGGCAATTTAGAATAAATATGTAAATATTTTATTATAAATTACACTTTGATTTTTAGGGAACAAATGTCTTGATTGATGAATACAATGTAAAGACTCACTTTACATTACATTACATTTTATCTAGACTGAAATTTAGTAGTAAATGAACTAGCCAGATCAATAATCGCTAAAACTACATTCAAAGTATGCTTCATGAATCACTGCTGACAATTTGAATCTGTTGGGCACTTCCTCTGCCTGTGGTTCTAATGACATTGACGGTTTCCTCTGTCTCAGGATTAAGTGAAAGCTGAGGGAAGTATCCCTGTCGTATGGCTCTGGTGCAATAGCCTCCCCCATTTATCTTCTGCCCTCTTTTATACAATAAAGCAAGAAGCAGTTTTTGGAAAGATGTGTTTTGTTTCTTGTTTTGGTAATAAGAAATGCCTCCATAGCATAAAGCAGTGGTTCCCAACCTTTTTTCCTAAATAAGGGATAAGCAATGGCTAGTCGTGCATTAAAGGATTTTAAATGCACATCCCACTTATTCCATGGTAATTTGCCAAGTTATTGACGAGTTAAATTGGCATTGCTCATTGCAGCATAATATTTGACCAAATGGGCTATGTCCATTTTAAATCATATACAGAGATGAAATATTGTTGTAAGACCACATTTTTTTGAATGAATTACAGCATGTATTTCAACAACTTGTTGTTGTTCGTAACAGTACCTGCGTGCTGCGTCTGCACATATCTCTGTACAAACAATTACTTAAAAAACAGCAGTTTTACAGCGCTCTATTATCTAGGCTTATTAATGAAAATCATGGGGACAAGAAGTTTGTGTGTGTGCAGTCCAATCAGCAATCTCTGACCTCTCTGTGTGTGTGTGTATGTGTGTGTGCGTGAGTGATGCTGGTGAGAGTGATGCTGGTGAGAACCACTGGCATAGAGTATATAAACAACATTTGGAGGGTCATGATATATATGAAGATTTTTTTTTCTTTTGGACCTTAAGGTTTGGTGTACTAGCCAGGATATAGGTTTTTCTACTCTTATATACCAACTTCTTGGTTACTTTTGACTATACTAGATCAGGGGTCTGCATGGGCTCTATGTTTTATATCTAAACTAGGATTTCTCATCATTTCTGTTTAGGCCCCATCCTAAAATGTGCAAGGGACTTTTATAATTGAATTGATAAAGAGCCAGTAATATGAAAAAGAAACTATGACTGTCAATAGAATAAAACAAAAATGTTATAATATAAATAATTTTATAATAATCCATTATTGTTGACAATTATTTTAAATATAGTAATGAACTAAGAGGAAAGCCAAGCAGCTAGAATATATTTAAATGTCTGTTACTGGTTGTCGCAGTGTTTTAGTAAGTAAAATCACTGCTAAAGATTTGGATCTGGTGTGTTGGTGTGTTTAATCAGTGTGTTTGTATTCCACATACATCTGAATGTGTCATCCTCTATAAAGGCTTTGCAACATAACTGGGCACAATGAATATTTAAAATGTGTGTATGAGATGTGTAGATGTCAGTTTTTCAGTCTCACCTTTGTGTTGCAAAGTAAAGAGCAAAGTGTTAGATGGGTTCATAGATTATTGATGCAGAGAACAGTGCTGAGCAGAGCAGCAGATGGTTGTGTGGCCTGTATACTCCTGCCGGAGAGGAAAGAGAGAGCACTGATTGGCTGTGTTTGCATGTATGTTGGGCTTTATAGTGAAGCTACAGTAGTCGTTCCAACAAGACTTTTGTCTTTTTCGGAATATAAATTCTGGACTGCATTTGTATCTTACTTTGGCCAAGAACCACTTGATTTGTACGGAAGAATCAGTTTGTAAATGGCCAACCACAGAATTTATTTTATTTTATTGAAGGTGTCCTTAATGCTTCTCTTTTTTGTTAAATGCTGCCATTGCACATTACAGAGTAAACTAAAGATTTTGGTTTTATTTCGATCATGCAACCCTAGTAAACATTGTCTTGCTCAGGACCGTGTATCATAAATCAGGATTCGACTGATATATGGGATTGCCTATGCGCTGGACCTTTGCCCCTGACTCCAGGTTTTTGTGTGTTTTAAGTAACCATCAAATGTAACAGTTTACATCTGCGTGAAAGGAATCGCATGTGCAGTCACACACGTGTTTTGAATCAGGCCCAGACCTTTGAATTATATTAAGGACCCTTTAAAAAAAAAAAAAAAAAAAAAAAAAAAAAATATATATATATATATATATATATATATATATATATATATATATATATATATATATATATATATAGGACCCAATTTTGAGTCATGTTGCGTGTCAGATGTCCTGTCTTTGTACACATGCAGTGTGTAGTGGACCGTAGTATCCAACACCACCTGTTTCCGTGTCCCAAGGATATTGCTCAGTTCATATTGTTTGTGTGTCCATAAAGGCAGCCTAGCACACGCTCTCTGATTCATCTAAGACCCTGACCTAGAGTCTAGAGGAGAACTACCCTGGCCCAACAAAAGGAAAAGTGCTTCGTAGCGCTACAATAAACAGCTAACTGCAAAATCCATGAACTGTCTTATCTTCAGGGTTGAAGCTTTTGCTTCAGCACTGAAAATACTCTGAATGGATAACTATAGGTTCACACTGTGCTCGTCTCTTGAAAGAAATGAATCCGTGTTAAACAGAGGCCGGCTCTCTCACCCATTGTGTGCAGCGGCAGGCTTCCTTTTGAAACCAAAGATGGAGTGGCTATGGAGGGCTAAATTGTTACCAATTACAGGGATGGGCCACAGAATAGCCTTTACTCTTCTGTTTGTGTGATACATCCATTAAGGAGGAAGGGGCAGAATGCTCAGTCCTAATGACTGGCTTGCCTGTGTTGGCCTTATAAGTGCTTTTTTGCCTCACATTGGCTAATGCATCAGCATTTTAAAAAGCACACGCTAATGTAGACTTCACTGCCTAATGCAGGATGCTTTCTTCACAAGTGCCGTGCACTTACATATGCGTGTATTAGAGGTGAGCTAAACAACATTTTCTGAATAGACTAGTCGGTGGGTTGATGAAATCAACTAGTCTATTTAACCCAACACAAGACAAATTCTTAGTCCATCTTCTTGCTGATAAATCTAGAAGGCACCTGAAGATTTCCGGCCTCTTTTTGTCTATCCATCTGGGTTGCCAGCAGCTGAGGCCTGAAGGAAATTGCCTTTTAGAAAATTGAGTGAAAAATAAAATAAAACTAAATCATTTGGTAGTGCGTGAGTCTCTATTTAACCGGAGGTCAGTAGCCTAGCACTGCAGTGCTGACCGGAGACCCCTTTCGCCTCATTCGCTCAACACTTCACTGACCTGCTCCATTACCAGCACTCTCACGGCTGGTTTATTTCCCTTCATTCACATACACAATGCGTTCACTCATGACATGTTTCATTTGAGAGCTGTGTTCAGTGTCACATACACATCAATCTGAATGCAGTAGTCAAACAATTTGCAAGCATTTACCCTGTTTGCTGCTGGCCTTCTGATGTGCAACCAATGATTACCAGACAATCTGCGTGACGTATCATTAAATGAGCGCTGTCGCTGCACATACTGTGGTATGCATATCGTACTTCCTGCTTTCTTGCTATATTACATCCTCCTGTCAATTTGTTCTGCAAAACACAAAATAAGATATTTTGAAGATATGTAGTTGTCAAAGCAAAGCAAGTCAGTGAGGTCCAGTGGATTTTGTAGAGAAATTTTGTGTTGTGTGGGAGAGAGTAAATCACCCAGGTTTGGAAAGACATGAAGGTGAGTAAATAATGACAATTTTAGGGTCGACTATTAATTTTTAAACTTTAGTCAAATTTGTAACTGAAGTGGGGAATTCAAGAACACAGAATATCATGAGGCCAGTTAAATGTAAAAAAAAAATATTTTGATGGTTTGAACTTGCCATTTGAATGGCAGTGTATAAAGAAAATATCTATTAGTCTACATTCATTGCCAAAAGAACAACCATAGTTATCAAAATAACAGAGACAATAACAGCAGTAACATTGCTCACAGCAGAACATATAAATTCTACATATTTCAAGACATTTATTGTCTGAAGTCTGTGAATTCTAAAGCACTTAATGATTTAACTGCATTGATTTAAAGTACTTGAATTTAGAGACGCCACTACTGGAGTTTACTTGAGCATGCTAAAACACTGGTTATAGATGCTATAACAGCATACTTGCATCTCTAAATTCAACCCCTTTGTAGCACAGCAAAGGAAATAAATCTCTATAAATTAGTTAACCTTACCAGTAAACCTTAATGACCCATTTTTACTAGCAAAGTTGTTAAATATCTCTTCCATGATGCTATTTGCAGTGCTTGTCATGTGGAGGTCAAAGCCACTTGTGTTGAGAGGTGCGTTCAGGCCTCAACAAGAGTCTTATGAAGGGGCCTCTGCTGTCTGACTTCGTTTATCACCTCCTATGACATTTACAGTATCTGTGCCTGCTGGGTTGAAAGATAAAGCTCTCAGGTATTATTATGACGATATTGTAGAGCGAGAGTGATTTTTATGGTAATTGCACTTCCCCGTCGTTTCCTGGAGGGTGTCTGTGTGTGTCTGTCCTCGCCTCGGTTTGATTTAAGTGGAGCACGTCCAGTAGATTTTCTGCCCTGTGCTTGTTATCCTTCTCGGCCAGCCGTGTCTGGCATCACAGGTGTTTATTCAAGTACAATGCACCACTTTGTGCGAGCATGTTTGCGCGTTTGCTCTTTTCTCTCGTGCATGGTTAAAATGCTGTTGGAACATGGCAAACAAGGTTAACTCTGCGGATCTCCACGTTTTGCAGCTTGTATCATAAAAGCGTTTGAAGTGACGTCTTTGTGCACCTAAGAGGGAATGTTTGACACAGAAACAGGGCTTTCTTGTTAACTTGCGCGAGTTATGGATGAGTCCCAGACACGCAGAGGTGCACAAGAAGTGGGATTATCCATAGCTGGTTTAAGAACATGGTGTCACATTATAATGAAGCAGTGAGATTATGCCTCTGTGGAGGAAACGTGGCATGCTTCTTATGGATTAGTTCTTTATTCTCCTTATCTTTGTCGTGTGCATAATCTGCACACAGCCGTCCCGTGTGAACGTTTGTCCTGGTTCCCACTCTCAATGGGACACCGAGTCCAGCAATCACAAGCTAGATAGAAGGGAACAGTTTGACGGCACAGTGTGTTGGGTAGATTATATTGACAGCAGAAGCGAAGGATGTGAAACTAGATATTAGATGTGGGTTAATGCTGTGTTAGGATGGGCAGCTGTGGTCAGGACGTAGGTAGAACGCCTCTGATGAGGGATTTAGGACCTCATTTTCAGCCTACGTGAGACGTCGTTTCACTTTGAAGTCTTTCTGAGCCTGTTAAACCTCACTGAAAGGGTTCAAAGATCTCTGAGACAGACACAAGCAGCGGGGATTCTCACATGTGGTCATGGGCAGAACGAACGAACGGAGAGGGAAGAAAAAAGCAAGGGAAATAGAAACCAAGAGAGTGATGTTGCTCTGTCTGAAAGGATAAAATATGGTGTTTGACTTCGTTTTAAGTTGCATCAGCTCCCCTGAACATATGTTTAGCACTTCAAGTGATGACATTTTTATGAGCAGTCGTGTGCGGACCTCAATTTGCCGCAATCTTCTTACTGACTGAAGTCTGCTTACCAGCTCTTCAAGCACAAACAGAGCAGCTCTTTGAAGGAGTATATGGGTGTTAAGTACTTATGGGATAATTCATCTCAAAATAAGAAGTCTGTACTTGATCTCTTTTGTCTTTTTTCTTTTATTTGAACACTAAAGTAGTTATTTATGGGTCAATGGCTTAAAGAGTGTCCATGATAAAAAATCTGACAATCTGAAAAAATACTTTTTTGGATTTTAAGAAACTTTGGAATAAGTTTGAAATAATTTTGTAGGCTACATGTTGGTTGGACCTTATGGTATTTGTTGGTTGCACTATTTGATTTTGTTCTTGTGCAAAAATTTAATTAAGCAATGAAGGATTTTGTTATAATAGTTTTTTTTCTTCTGAGGAACAATAATAAAGAATCAGACTTTTCTGTTTTAGAATATTTTCAAATATAATTTTTCTCCTGTGATGCCAAAGCTGTTTTTTTTTGTGCTTTTTTTTATTGATGAATATAAAATTCTAAACAATAATATTTATTTAAAACAGAAACCTTTTGTTGTATTTTAAGTGTATACTGTCACTTTTGATACATTTAATGCATCTAAGCCAAATAAAAGTATTTATTTCTTTCAAAAAAAAAAAGACCCAAGATTCTCCATTGAAGTGTACAATGAAAAGGAACGTAAAATAGTATTTTATGTAAATAATATGTGAAATTTCTATTCGTTCCTCACTCTAAGCTGTTAGAGTGAGGACAGGACACATCAGGACACATCTAGTCTGTATCTATTTCCAATACATGGAATATAACAGATTGTACATTATGCTATATTTCTTTTTGCTGTTTCATGAAAGACAGTAAGGTTGGAATGACTTTAGGATGAGTAAATTACAATTTTACTGTACTGTTTGAGTAAACTATCCTTTTAAATGTGTGTATAACTCACATTGTCCTGGAACACATCAAGTCACCTTTATTTATGTAGGCCTAGCGCTTTTTATAATACGAATTGTGTAAAAACAGCTTTAGTTTATAGTATTAAAAAGGAAAAAAGTATTTCAATAATGCATGAGGAATACATAATGTATCTCACAGTCTCACTTTGTCATATGTTTTCTTTTGTCCATGATGAATCTGGGACATATAGCCAGAGCATCCACTGTGCCCACAATGCTTTGTTTCTGTGGTCTTCTCTTTAAGGACTGGTCAGACAGAAAGGCACCATGTTTTCTGTCATACAGTGGTTCTTGTTTGCCCTTTTAAAGAAATACTTTCTTACTTGCCTGGCAGACAGCACTCCAGAAATGTATCAAATTGTGAAAACCATCCCACAATGCACCAGTACACGATTAGAATGAGGTTTAAAACCGCTTGCATTCCTTAGGGCCTCCTTTTCAGAGTCGTGCTTATTGCATTTAATTCATTTAAATAATATCAACAGGGCTGTTGGAGTTTATGGGGAGATTTTGTCTCATCTTAAGAGCCTTGAGCAATGATGTTTCTGAAATGATGTCACACTCAGAATGCAAATCCCATTAAACTGCGCTTTTGCAAAAAAACAGAGTAAATTTTTTTTTAAAGAAATTCAAGTTATCAAATGGATTTATGAGCTCAAGGGAAAAAAAAGTATGCCGAGACTGAGGGCCTGACAAAACAGCACAATGAAAGCGCTGGAGGGGTGGGGAATAAAGATGGAGTAGCTTTGCATATATTGTAAATATGGCTCCACACAACCACAAATGAATGTCTTCTATTTCATATCGTTTTTTCGACTGGCTGGGTGCAGCTCGGTGTATGAGGCCGCTCATTTTTCATTTAAATAGCCTTTCCGGGCATGTACGCTACTGCTCGGAGGCGCAAGTCCATTGACTGCCAGTGTGATGGAAGTGAATGGGAGACTGTCAGAAAGAGGCCAGCATGCATTAACTTAAAATATTCTACCATGGTGATTTATTGATGAAGTGAATTGTGCCTAAAGACACACCGTTTGTCCCATCTCACTTGCACTTTATTTTTCTGCTAGGATGCATTTTTTCCACGACCCAGTGTCTGCAACCAGGGGTTGCACAAATTCCGTCCATGGTCTATAGGCAACGTGTTTTCTGACTGCTCTTTGGTCCTACAGTCTTCTGATTGACAGACATTTTACCTCTTTTGGTTCATTATGAAGCTCTGTGTACCTTCCTGTATTTTCTGCTGGCCTGTTCTGTTCTCTACCCTAGAAACCATGCAGCCAGTCTCCCCCTCAGGATATTGCGTTACATCTTTTTCTCCAAACCCTACATCTGCATATGACCCTCTCGCACACCATGCTGTCCCTAGATTACCTATCTGTTTATAGCTTTGTCTCCTATTTTGAGCCTAACCCTTCATTCTTGTTAGAAATTGTTTTTATCTGTGGCAGATGCAATGCTGCTTTCCAAAAGAAGGCATCTTAGAAGGAATCTCGTAATTACATTGCATAGCTTTCACCTTGGGATACCACCTATGATTCTTTAAAATGAAATTGGAGCAGAGGCTTAAGGCTGATAAGTATAATGACAAAGATTTGGTTTTGAAAGTCCACACCACAACTATAATGGTAACAGCACAGAGGAAAGATTTAAAAGATATCATATGCTGTGCATGCTTATACTTGGTGTGGATGCTAATAAAGCTATTGTTATTTTGTTGTGTGAAGGGGCCTTCAGTACAGTGGCCCAGTAGGGCACAACACAACAAAATCGCCATGATACAGTGTTTTGGAGTAATTTGGTTGTTGTGTGCTAATTTCTTTGTGTTGCAGCATGTTTCCGTTGTGTTGTGCTAATTTGTTGTGGTGCAGCTTACGTTCATTGTGTTGTGCTAATTTTGTTGCATTGCATCTTGTTTCCATTGTGTTGCAACTTGTTTCCACTGTGTTGTGCTAATTACGTTGTGTTGCGTCTTGTTTCTGCTGTGTTGTGCTAATTTTGTTGTGGTGCGGCTTGTCTTCATTGTGTTGTGCTAATTTTTTTGCGTTGGATCTTGTTTCCACCTTGTTGTCCTAATTTTCTGTTGTGGCTTGTTTAGGTTGTGTTGTGCTAATTTTATTTTGTTGTGTCTTGTTTGCACTGTGTTGTGCTATTTTTTTGCGTTGCAGCTTGTTTCTGTTTTGTTGTGCTAATTTAGTTTAATTGCGGGGGGTCAAGATGCCACTTCAACATTGTGATTTCTATTATCCATCGGTGATGGACGATGGCATCGTCTATCGGCCCAACACTAATCCCCACATAGCAGACATCATGACTGCTGTGGTCATAACTTGCTCGCTGAAAGGTTTTGTATTGATCCAATCAAACCCAGAGCATGCGGTCTTACTACTCATTTTCTGTCCTTCCATTGGGACTGTAGACCACAGCCCATTTCCCCCCTTTATTTTCTTGCCATTGGACAGTTAAATAATTTCCATTCTTAAATATAGTTAATACTTTTTAAAAACTCATTGCCACACACACCAGTACAGCTGTGCCTCCAGCTGCTCATCCACACACACACAGGAAGCAGTGTGCCACCCCCCGTCTGCCTGTACTAAAAGACTGGTGTTGTTTTTTTAACCGGCACAGCTGAGGTGCTGACTGGAGTCCCTGTCCTGGCCTGGAAGAGGCAGCGCATATGCTTTTCTCTTTCACACTCTCACACACACGTATACTTAGCTAATTGGGGGCATTCCTTACTTTGTTAGCTAGTTATGAAAAGATTTTCTACATTTGTTTTTAGACCTTTTGGTATTCCTAACCCCTTTGTTCATTCTTTTTTTCTTTATTCATTCTGTCTTTTGTTCGTTTTGTCTTTTGTTTCCTAAATTACTTGCATGCTTTAACACCCTTAAATGCATATATTGTTATGTTTTGTTTGTTTTCTAATGATTTGAAGTTGAAGATAAGGAGGCCTCGTGTAGAAGGTACGTTCTGGAGAAGCCTATTTTATTGCTTTAATGTTGGTCTAATTACAATCTCAGAAATGCAATCCGTAACCAATAGATCTGCTGGCTTGCATTTCTCTGTTTATGTATTTTGGCACAGTAATGAGATGCATGGGCTCTGACTTTCCTTGTTTAATGTGACTCTGATCTTGCACCTCTCCTGTGAAACCTCTTAAGTCCCAAGTTCCTTTTGATCTCCAGTCGGGACAGTCTTCTTAAATTTGGCTTTTTACTCAGCAGAGCTTGGTTAAACCTTAAACATTTAAAAAAGCTGCTCGTCACTTTCTGGTTCAGCTCAGCACTTGGATGACAGACAGAAAGCCAGCACCTTAAAGTATTACTCTATGTAGAAGTGAAGTGACAGCAATCACAAAAGTCTAAAATACAAGTTTAAATTGACATGAGAGTGAGTGGATATTGACAGTTTCCATTTGTTTTGCTCATTTTAAAGCTCAACATTAATTCTGTTTATTTATTTTTTGCTTAGATTTTTTTTTATTGGTTTGATATTGTTCACTTTACATTTACTACAGGCTCAAACATCCAGCTAGCATGAAAGCAACTCCATTTGCACGTTTACAAAATCAGTAAATCACACGCAGTGCTTATTATTGGTACATAACAAAATAATTGGCATTAAAGAAGCCATTCAATTCCAAACTGATGGTTCACGCTCTGGTCACATGGCCATGAATTGGACATATAATCAGATCGAGGACCACATATCAAAGCTGCCCAAACCGGATTGAAAAGAATGGATTTTTTTGTGTTCACACTGCTCTGAAAAATTAGATCAGTGTCACACGCAGACAAAAGAAATTGGATTTTGGGTTGCCAAATGCTGTGAACTTATATTCCTTCTCAATATGATCCTCTCTTCTGGTCATTTGCCTCGCTACAACCTTCTCTAATTGGCTGTGGTTTCCCGCCAAGCCCCTTTTTTGCTTTCCTTGTGAGGAAGTGCTTACACTCTGGCTTGCATCAAATGAGCAGAAGAGATTTTGGTAATTGCTCCGCTGGGTTTGGAATTTGTGAGGTGTGGTGATGGTGGTAATGGTCTAGGCCAATTTGCTCCATGTGTGTGTGTCCTGTTAAACACCAGAGCTGTGTGTGTATATGAGAATGTCTTTTGAGGGGTATTGCGTTACTCTCTTGAGCCGTGAGACACGGCGTCATGGCTTGTGTCTGTATACACAGCGGCTCCATTAAAGTGCTTTTGGACTCGATGTGTGAGAGAGAGGCAATTAAAGCAAGACAAACAGCAGGCTTGGGAAAGTGGTTGTCTCTCATGTACCAGTATTTATCAGAGACTTTTGTGCTGACCGAAGTCTAGACCGTAGTCTCCTCCTGCATTGTCTTCCTCGCTCGTTCTTGTATTCTACCTTTTAGACAGGTTTTCTTTTGATCTTTGCAGCTTTAACCGCATTTGCTCTAGTTTGCTCTCTTATTCTTTGTCTATTATTTACTCGCATTGTCTTCTGTTTGTAATTTGTTGCCATAGTTTTAAACTGGTTTTGTTCTGTTCTTTTTATTCCCGTGGGACTCTCTTTACAGTGATTTGTGTAGTTAAGATTATGGTTGGGAACTGAGAAAAAAATTCCTATACAGTGCTTTCATTTGTCAAAAAATACAGTATACAAATGATTTTCATGACATTCAGTAATGTTAATATATATATATATAAATGTGTAAATCTTGCTGTCCAACTCTGGAACACTTATGACTTGTCCTTTATTTTAACTGTGTGAAATGTTTATTTATTTATTGTCTCGAAATGCAACCAAGCTCTTTCTGGAGAGTTTGCGAAGGAAGTTTTAAACATTTTTAGTGAATTGGTTGGTCCAATTCACAGTTTTTTGGTCTTAATATCTCAAGTCCCCATCAATTGCATGGGAATCAAAATGCCTTTGGTTCCTCCATGAGAAAGAGAGAGAGAAAGCATGTGTTGTTAGAAACGCATGGTGTTTTATACAGTATGTGATCCATATTTAATGCTGCAGAGCTGATGGGAGGCCAGAGCTGGTTATTCTGGGGAAGTCTTCTGTGACCCACATGGAAATGCTACTTTCATGATCCGAGCTCAAAAAGAGGAATGAGCCTGACATGAATGTTCCAGTTAAATATCTCCGAAATGTCTCTGGATTTAATGTGTCATATGTCTTCATCCCGCTGAAATCAGACTGATGGTTCATGGTCTAGCAGGCTGTCGCTTTTATGCATTGAATGACAGGGTTTAAATGCTGGCCTGTCACTCCAGGCGTGCTGGAATTGCAAAATAGACCCTGGTGCACTTAAGAATCGAAACATGGTTTGATCACATTTCATAACCACATACTGTACTGTAAAGATTTGTTTCTTGGAATGATGACATGGCATTGTTTGCTAGTTGACATAATGACTCTGTGGAGTTTTTTTTTTTAGAATATGAGTCCTGCAAATCAATCTAACAGATGTATGAACTCAAACTTGGAGTGCATTGTGAGCTACTGTATGTAACAGTCAGTACTCTTGCAGTGGTCTGTGCTGACAGGTAAAGTCTGGTTTTCAGGGGAAATGTCTCCCAGCCAGTCTTTCAGTCTCAAAACTCCTGAACAGTGGCTCGGAGGACTTTGGAACAGTGAAGCGAAACTTCAGCAGACAGACCAGGGATCGCATCTTCAATAAGGAAGATGGTTGAAATGAGAATACCAAAATTGAGGGTGACACGGATATGAAGTTCAAAGAAGGGTACATTTTTAAGGGTTTGTGGGAATTTAAACAAGACCGAGACTTTGGTACCAGCATTTAGATTTAAAGGTGCAGAATGCCTACGGACAGTTAACCGACTGTCTGATGTAGGTTACTACAAGCAAAAAACAAAAACAAAAAAACAATCTGGTCAGTGATTGGTTGGTTGTTATGCATCTTATGAAGGTTATTGTTACTGTAATTCAACCAAGAAACATGGTGCCAGGATAAAATACACCTCTGTTCAAAAGATATACACTTCTATAAGATTTTGTATAATATTTTTAAAAGATGTCTCTTATTCTAACCAGCGCTGAATATTTCATTAAACCTGCAGTCCGTAAGTGTTGCCTCCTTTGTCCCCATCTCCATTTGAAAACCTGCAATTGCAGCTGTTTGCGGAATTTTCTTCCTTGCATTGGTTGTGCGCCGTCACGGCTCCAGCTCAGATGAGTCTAATGTTTTGAGGAGTGTGTGTGCGGCAGTCAGTCACCGCACTGGTGTGGATATTTACAATCATATACTCTAGCCAACATCTTTGAATATATGACCCAAATAAGAAGTTTCACCATACTATACAGTGTCATCTGAACATGTAAGTAAGTATCAAGTCTGCCACGTTTGTTCTTACCAATTGAGGAATAAAGGATTACAATAAATTGTGATATATGGTGATTAAATCTGAAGATTGTTTAGCTTGTATCACATCAAAACGTGCATATTATTATTGTTCTACTTTATTCTTAAATTATTAATGTTAACAACATCAGCATTGGGTGACTATGAGTATATTGTGTATAGGGTTGTGCCGATAGATGGTAGTATCATGTATCGACGATAGTCAGAGATATCGACATAAGAAGATTTCTCTGTCGATAATCAAGACGATATTAGGCTTGTTTTCCTATTAATGTATTGGATAATAATAAAAATAATAAAAAAAAATTTTTTTTGGTTTTATTAGGTGGCTTATTATAATTTGGCTATCAAACTGCCCAGCTATTTCACTTCAGCATCGCATTTCAAACACACATACCCACATGGGAGCAGTAGTAGAGCCTGTATTCGGTGAAGTTGTCCACTTTGACTCAGGTAACTCGTTAAATCCATGAAATGAAAGAGATAGAAAATTTGGAGTTGGTGTCCCACACATTTAATGGCTGGTACACGACAATGCGCTCTTCTCATACATGAGAGATTCATTCTTTCTTGGCTTTACAAATAAAGTAAAGACAAAATAATAACAAGGCGGCAGAGTGAACTTATCTTCCATAGTAGTTCTCACGTAGTCATTCTCTTAAAGACTGATCACTTAACTTATAACACTCACTATGTGGTGATGACGTAGAAGGACTACGTGAGAACCACTATGGATAAGTTTGCTCTGCCGCCTTTATTATTATAGATAATATAATTATTATCGTTATTATTTTCATGCACGCCGCACTTTAATGTGATGCATGCAAAATACATAGTTTCGGACGTTACAAAGTCTCCATCCACAAACAGACGTACATCGTCTGCAGATAAAGGTATTTCATTTCACTTTAACAAGTAATCTGAATGGCTTATATGTGTGCAATATTTTAAACTAGCCCTCACTAACTGAGTTTAATGCCACAGTTATGTTAGAATGCATCTCATTCTTGTTTGGCACAGTTATGTTAGAATGCATCTCATTCTTGTTACTGTGGCTGTGCATCGGTCTCATCACAAGGCGTGTGGTCCGGAGCACTGTATGACTGATGCATCTGTTCAATTCAGCTTTACTCCAAATATATGAACTTACCTGTTTTGAATACTTTATATTTAACATGTTCATTTATGACTAATATTAGTGATAAACTGCTGGACTTTAAATTAAATGTACTAATGTTTTTCACCAATTGACTGATTTTGCTGAACATGTAGACTGATAACTTCCGTGAGCAGATGCGGCAAATTTGTCACAGGATGCATGATATGACAGCTGCGTTTGACTATATATGAACTTGCGGTTTTAAATACACTATTTTATATTTAACGTTAGTTTATCAGTATATTTTAAAGTGTATATTATTATATATTATTATCTGATTCCATAGGTTTTCTCTCGCAAACCAAATAGTTATGCTATACTATGACAAGAACAAATAGTCTCCCTCTCTCTTGCTCCACCAATGCACGATAATATCGTGTATCATCGATCTCATGGGCTGACGATATGACGATTTGAAAAATGACCATATCGCCCAACACTAATTGTGTATTAGCGTGTAGATTTCTCAAATTGCCTACCATATTTCAGCATTTATTTTAGACCGAAACTATTTCTAACATTTATAAATGCCTTTTACTGTCACTTTTGGAAACGCAATGTTTTTAATTAATAATAATTTATATATATATAATGTCCTAAGTAGTTTTTTATCATCCCCATTTGTACATAATCTTCAATTAATTTATGTCATCTAGGCGTTCATAAGACTACCCATCTTTATAGTCAATTATTGACTTAAAATGTGCCTCAATGTGGCCCAGACTTCATGTGTTGCTCTTTGAGGCTAATTTGGCTCTATTTGTTGAGCTATAATTCTGACTGAATAGAGAACAATTTACTGCACATGAAAGTGTTTATGGGGAGCCAGGTTGGCAGAAGGTAAACATGGGTCTCCAACAGAGCCGGATGTCATGGGGGAGAGAGAAATGCAGGGCATGACAAACATCAGATCACCTTGGGAAGTGTAAATTCCCATGTGCACGGTTGTGCCATAGTGCAGCACAGTCAAGATAACGCAGCTGTCTGCTGCCATTCTAGTGAGCTGTTTACTGACATGGCACTAGGATGCTGTTTCAGTGGTATTTTTTTTAGAGTTTCTGTGTGTGTGGGGGCAGCTGGTATGAGGAAAGGACAGGCTTGTGTGGGTGTACAGGGGTTATGAGAGGGAAGGAAACGGATAAAGTAAGTGATAAAAGCCACTTTCAGTTCACTACGGGATGGCTCAGAGATACAGATGCATGTGCATATTTAGAAGTAATTAAATCACTGACATCTCTTCTGAGGCATGGGGAGCGTTCACCCACACATGCTCACTCATTGTCACAGATCCACACCAGACGGGACGCACTAGCAGATGGGCTGCGTCTTTTTTCTGTTACAGATTGGACAATGACTTTCTCCCGGTTCTCTCAACTCCAAATGTTCTCACTTGTCTTTCTTTATCCTACGTTTTTGTCAAACTCGGACAGGCTAGGGCGACATTTGTGTATCGGTTAACATTTCTTAGACTGTACAGAACTCTCATTATTCTGACAGAGGAGGTGTTGTGGCTGTCTCAGAGATGCAGATGCTGTAAAACTTCTGAAAGTAAAAAATAATGCCACTTGTGTGTCCCGTGGTGGCTTGAGAGAATCAAATGGTAAATAGTTACTTTTACACTGCAATAAAAATTCCTGTTGAATTCATGGTTCGCCTTAAAATTCACATTTAAATTTCACATTGTAGGTTATTTTTAGAAAATGGGTATCATAATAAATATATGTATCAGCAAATTAGGTGTACAGTACAGTAGGTGTTTGTTAATAATAATAATAATAAGGTTAATAATAATAATAATAATAATAATAATAATAATAATAATAATAATAACAATAAAGTATTATATGATGATTACAATTAATGTTAATTTTAGATTTAAATATTTCTACATGAATATATATGTACGTATATGTATTTCTAGGTAGATAACCCCTTTTAACGGAGTCGTTGAGCAAAAGTCCATTTTCCAGATATATTGTCCAAATATTAAAAAATATATAAACTAAGTATACAATAATTTTACAGGAAAAATAACAACTTTATACACATACAGAGTTGAATAATTGTCACTTTCACACATGAAAACCATTAAATTGCACTAAAATTGGTAGATTACCTTTTTCTAGTGAATGTTCCACATCTGCTATTCACATTTTGCTACCGTTCACTCATCTGCACCGAAATGCTGTTATAATTTTATAATGTGATTTGTCTTCAGTCCTGTGTATTGCTCGTTTCCTAAGGAGGCTAGGTATATATATATATATATATATATATATATATATATATATATATATATATATATATATATATATATATATATATATAAAAAACCTGTCCAATTTGACAGCATTATTTTCCACATCATTTCCCAATCCAAACATACTTAATTTAGGTCTGTTTAGGCTGTTTCTCTCACTTTATATGTAAGACCTGAATTGAATGTGTTTTCATAAACTTATTATAATTTGCTGACACTTTGACCTTTATTTGGGTGTTAATTGTAGTTTTTACAGTGTAAGTTTTTGATCGCAGCAGACACGCTGTTTGTGTTTCTTGAAAGGTGAATCTATTGAGTGGCTGTGTTTACTGTATAATGGGCCTCTTGGCTGAAGGCCACTTGATTTCTTGAAGAGACGATGGTTCTTCACATGCAGCAAACTCCCCCCACACACACAAACACACACATTTCAAGTACTCGAAAGATTGAAGCTTTTCTTATCAGACAGGAGTAGACTATATCAAGATTATAACTACATTTTTAAGAAATAACTTTTGACTGGTTATGATGCTTTACCTGATTAAACAAAACACCATTTTAAGTCAAAAATTAAAATAGTGAGATGTTTATATTGAATATACTCACATCTTTGACCCGTTCTGTCTTTCTTACAGTGGTCTCATGCTCGGCCCAGCGGCAGGTCACAGTTCAGCCGGGGCCCTTGATCCGGACGGAAGGCTCTCACATCACCATCTGGTGTAACGTGACCGGCTACAAGGAAGGGGTCGAGCAAGACTTTGAATGGTCCATGTACCTTTATACCACTCCCGATCGAGAGATCCGTATTGTGAGCACATCTCAGCACAACTACGCCTATGCCTTGTATGCCCAGCGTGTCAACAGCAAGGAGATCTACATCGAGAGGCTGAGCGGAGACTCTGTCCTGCTGCACATCACCAAGCTGCAGGCCACCGACCAGGGCATGTACGAGTGCTACACTCCCAACACTGACAGCCGCTACCTGGGCTCCTACAGTGCCCGTACCAACCTCACCGGTGAGCCCCCTCTGAACTCTCACTTGACCCTGATTTATAGTATAGCATGCTTCCTACAGCAATGTGTTTTTGCATTCATGAGCTTTATTCAAACCGGACCGGTTTTCCCGCAGGAGGCTGGGTAAATGCGTGTTTCACAGACGCACTTTGTGATTTTATTCTTATCTGAATCAAACACATCTGTGATTTTCTTTCACAACCTAGGTGCAAATTACAGAGAAAATTACCTACCGTTTTTCAGATAACTCAGGGGTCCTCTGAGAAATCCAATTCCATCCGGATAGCAATGTCTGTGATTTGTGGGATATTATTATTATTTTTTTTCTACTCATTTTTTTGACCTTTCATTAAAAGGCATAACTAAAGCTGTCAGTCAGCTCAAGTAGAATGTTATAGTTACAGTATTGTCCTTGGATTTAGACATTTTCCACCAGCTTTCTGTATAAAATGGTTGGTGGTTCAAGCACTAGTGACAGCCCATCCAATTTAAAAAGAGAATTAAATCAATAAAAGATTAAAAAGAGAATTTAAAAAGAGAATTAAATCGATCATAGACCACCAAGTCCTGTCTGAATCTGTACATGAAAAGTCAGGCATCTTATGTTAATTATAGGGATGCACAATATATTGGAATATGTTACAATTATATATACTGTGTGTGTGTGTGTGTGTGTGTGTGTGTGTATAACTCCTGTTAGATCTTTAGACAAACTAAATGTGAATATGCAAATAAAATTAATATACATTTTATTATACTCTACATTGTAATTTTAATTCACCTCTAGCTAATTTTTGTTTTATTTCTAATTTATTCAGGCTAAACAGTGTAAATTGTTCATTTCGAAATGAAAATAATTATCAGCTTATCTGCATCAGTCAGAATTGTAATAATTGTTCATCACAATTGATAACGGTGACTAAAAACATATTTACTCTTAATAGTACTACTGATTTATTATAGTCTTTGAAACTGATTGTAGAGTTTTCCCAAGCAATTCTAGCAATGTAGTTTTGGATTTGCTTGGATAGTCACTTTTGAGATCTTTTTTTTTTTTTATGACATTTTGAAATGCAGCTTTTTTTGGAGCCGTCAGCCTGAATCCTCTCCAACTCGTCATTGCTCATGTTAATGGATCTACGCTAATTGGTGGACTTTTAATGCCTGAGTGGATTTATGCTGCACAAATCAGTCACTGTTCTGGTGGAGTAATAGAGAATCTACCTGACAGAATGCCAGTCCATCTGTGTGCCATCTCACCCTATTATTAAGTAGGGCACAGGCTTGTAATGCTGCCTTGCCACCTGCCACCATGATATCAGTATCAATAGTCCTCTTAATTGTAATTGTAATTAAACTTTATCCTTCCAGCTCTGCTCACACTCACATACCGCTGATGTCTCATCTATTTGATAGCACAGTCACATGGGCTTATCAGTGACCGTAACTTATTACAAAAAGCTCATTGTTAGCAGTTCGGCTGTTGATTGTGACTAACCGTGTGGGCTGAGTTGTCATCGCCAGGCGTTGCTGCATAGGCTCACATGCACCGCATGTCTTGAGAGGCTGCACAAATGGACATGTGGACCAGCAGGAACAGTTTTAATATGGGATCGGTGACTCATGAGTCATGTTTGGTGTGGGCTGGGGAGCATCACACTGAGAGCCACCTGTTTAAGGACAGGCATGTTGTTCAGCGCCCCATTCCGAGATCCCTGTCCCTCTTTAAACATACCATCATTCTTCCTGCTGTCTGTACATGCTAAGAATGATTAATGAATCCGGCCCCAGATGACTGGTTTAAAAAGTACCCTGTATGCTGAATAGAGTTCAGTTACTGTCTTTGAGATGCTAATGCTAGTAATAAAATACATTTATACTGTTCCATGCCAGTTACTTTCCCTAATGCTGCAGGATTTCGTATTCCTAATGAAATGCAGTGTTGATCTAAATTTAATCCCTTTCCTAGAACAGGGTGAAACAGAACTGTTATCGCGTTTTAGCTACACAAACAGTGTTTGTGTTTGTGTGTCAGGGTACTGTGACCTTTTTTACATCTGATCTTTTCTCACATCCTGAAATTCCCACAGTGCACCAGGATCAGCTCTAAAACCTCCTTCAACCCTTTATGTCTCTTTCACGCAAGCTTATGCTTGAAAGACAAGCTAAGGTCAGAAGTAAAATTTGGCTAAATTCAATAGCTCTGGAAAACACAGATAGCAATGGATATATTCCAAAATATAGGCAATACTGCTTTCCACAAATAAAAAAGAGACCTGATTAATGATCACAAATGAGTTTTACATTAGCACACATTGCTAAGCGAACAAAGCAATACACTTTTAAGTGTAAACATAGTTAATATTTCTTAATCTTTTCTCGTGTGGCTCTCAACGAAGGCAGACATATTTTTCTCTCCCTCTCCTCCCCCTTATCTTCCCTGCTTGATCTCTCGTCTCATCTCACCTATTGTCTAATACTTGAGAGACTCTCTCTGCACTGCTCTCCAAACTGAAAAATCATGGATTTGATCAACGGTTCTCTCAATGCAACTGACACCATCTTCCCAATGAGAAGCTTGGGTTCGGGGCAACCTGACTGCCCTGCCGGAACGTTTGAGGCTGGCTACACGATGGACACGTGGGAGAGGAAGCGGGTTGTGTGTCAGCAGCCATGGCCAGTGTGGCCACGTAAAAGAGAAGATGCAAATAGCGAATGGACCGTAACATACTCTTGGTTAAGACCTGTAGATGGCGAAGCAGAGAGAGATTTCTTTTTTTTCTCTGGGACATGGAGGAGAATATACGACGTGAAGCGACATGGTGCATTTGAGTACCACAGAAAAAAAGCACATCATCAAGAAACATACAAATCAGTGCAATGGTTTTCTAATAAACCGAATGACTCACAGGCTGACAAAGTTTCGGCAGCAGAAGTGACGAGCATTTATCATGCCGTACATCACACACATTCATATCGCTCTACCGACTGCAGGAACAAGTTAGCCCCAGTAATTTTTCCAAAAAGCTGTAGAAACTTTGGGTGATATTTTGGGTCAGGTAGTGTCTTAATCTTTTAGTCAGTGGGTTTAAAAAGAAATATAGGCAATATATTACAGAAAGCTTGGAATATCTACTTTTAATCGAAAATATTCAAACAAAAATAAATAGGCTACTCTCTGATTATGTAATCCATATGAAATGTGTTTTTCTCTCTGGCGTTCATGGCGAGTCTGCATTGTCAACTTCATCTTTTGCAGCAACACAGAAAACATCATATTAGCTACTAAACAATTAAATGTCTCCTTGCTAATTTAGACACATTCATAATCATTACTTTAACCGGTTCTTTGTGGCAAGCTTTATGTGTGCGGTCATAACGCTTATTATCCTGTAGGCTTTAGCCTATTTAAGTAATTAAATTAATATAAAGGGGCGACGCATTTACTACTTTTAAAAAACGCGGGTCAGGAAGCAGGTCAGGTACAATATTTTATTTTTCTTTTTTTGCGGTCCGAGTTGCGGGCGGGTTAGTTGAAAACATTGGCCGGGTGTGGGTTGTTTATACATTGACCCGCGCATCATTGATATCTACCTATTTGGAACCATGATAACAGGACTTCTGCTGATTGGATTAGGCTTTGCCCTGGGTTATCAAATAATTCAGAAAATGGGAACAGGTGTCCAAAGCCTCATAAGGCTGCCCGTCATGATTGAAGCAGTTGGCAGAGCGGTCAGCACTGAGACTGAGACTATTAACCCCAATATGGATACCATCACGGAGAAGCTCACGGCTTTGTAAAGGAAAATGGATGGATTTGGAGACCAGAATGGACAAAGGGAGTAACCGGTAAATTGGAATACGACTACTCGGCCTAAGACCAAACAATCGCAATCTTATCTTCTTTCAGCTCTACCAGCACTGGCCTCGGACAAGGGCAATGTTGGGAACAACAACTACCCCGGAAGAGCATTGCAGCGAAATGCTATTGCGTTCCTCCCCCCTCACCACAGACACCTGCTGATTGTTGACTCTGTCTGGGACCTGATTAAGGCTGTCTCCATGGCAACTTGCTGTGTCGCTATCACAATCTGCGGACTGAGGCACCTAGATTTAAATGCCAGTTCTCCAGGCCTACAAATACACAAACTCTTACATACATACATACACACATATATACAGATATGCATTTATCCCCCCTCCCCCCATCACTCGCCTTCGCCGCTTTTTACCGCCAGTCTGACCAGCACCGAGAATGGCTGCAGGACCGGATGGCTGCTTGCCTGTGCTGAATTACCTCTACACCCCTTTTCCCCTCCTGTTGCAAAGTCTTGTTTATGCTGTATTGATTATGTGCTTTTGTTTCTGAGGTGTTTTTCCTGTTCTCACACTGTACTCCCAGAAGAGCATAGTCTGGGGGTTATTTTTTTCTTCTCCCCTTTCTCATGTTTGTTGTGTATAAGTATGTATGGACAGGTTGATGCCTAATTTCGCTGGTACTTGTGACTAGTGACAATAAAGGGCTACTACTACTACTAATAATATGGTAAATGGACTGCATTTATATAGGGCTTTCAACAGACCACATGGCCATCCAAAGCGCTTTACAATTTGCCTCACATTCACCCATTCACACACACATTCACACACCGACGGCGGTGTCTGCCATACAAGGCGCCATCCAGCTCGGCGGGAGCAGCTGGGGTTAGGTGTCTTGCTCAAGGACACCTCGACACTTGGTCAGGTGGAGCCGGGGATCGAACCACCAACCTTCCGGTTTGTAGACAACCTACATGAACCACTTGCGCCCCCCCATAATGAATCTAATATCTGGGTTAAATGGTCACGTTTAAAGGAAAGCCTCCTTTTTGCAACTCCCCTAGGGTTAAACAGTTGAGTTCTACTATTTTCGAATCCATTCAGCTGATCTCTGGCATTGAAAGTGAGTGACTGACACTTGATGGTCAGAAGAAATTACTATATAGTGTAAAAAAAATAATAATAAAAAGAAAAGAAAGAAAACAATGGAAAAAAAAAACCTACTTTCTCTTTTCTATGTGCATTCATAAATTTTATTAATTTGTAAACGTCATATTTGACAGTTGGCATTAGAAGTTATATAACTTATAACAGTGGCATATGAGAAGTTTAATACCACAGATTTTTTATTTTTTTAATGTAGCTTTTTCGAAGTTGCTGTGTATAAAATGCTATTTAGATTGCTGAAGCTTATAGATGTTCTTTACTTTCACTCAATTTAATTAGATTTTAGCACCCCTCTGAGCTGTTAAGCCCCTCCTTAGCACCCCCAACAAACCATTCATGGAGCTGCCACTGTGTGTGCTTTTTTTTGTGTATCTGATAGGATTCCAAAATTGGGCAAACAGAGATAACTAAGAGTATAATTTTGCTACGACACTGCCTTATCTTAGTAGTGCCTAAAAATACTGTTAGCAGCTCACTAGCATTTGGAACAAAGCCACTGAACAGACACAGCAGTTGTGTGACCTTCAGGGATTTTCTAGTCATTGACAGGAATAAGTCGACTAATCAAAAATGTCAGTCATGCTCTATGTTAGTAGGTATCTGTAGAATTCCACAGATTGTATACTGGAGCTGTTTGTGTGTGAGTGTTTAAGCTACGCTAAGCTAACAGCTGAAGCATGTGATGATTGAAGTCGTGGAAGCTGATCAGGGCAAATGTAATGCTATGCATCCTTGCCCTGTGTAATAATTAGTATGTGTGTTTTAATAGATTAATGGATGATCAGTATGCTTCATAAGTGGGTTAGGAATGTGTGAGCTGAATGTAGGCCATGATTTGGCTGCTCTCAGCTGCTGACAGGAGTAATGGCTGTGCTCATTGTGGCCTGTATTTTTAGGCAGTGGGGTGAGGTGAGAGTAGGAAGCACAAATACTAAGTGGAGCCTCTGTGTGTCTCTAACCTCTTAACCCATTTCCCCGCTGCCTTGCTCATATTACTGGACATCCCTCCATGCTTTCAATTCTTCACCCCCTGGCAGCTCATGCATGCTGTCTTCGAAAATCACCCAGCCCTCTCTTTCTACCTCTCTTTCTCAGTTTTTTTGTCCTTAATTCATTCTGTACTCACAGATAAACTTAGGGTAAATATATCAGTATTCCTGTCAAGAACATGTGCAGATCATATTTAATCTCAAAAATCAAAATAACAAAATAATTATGCAATGATTCACAGGCAGTTCATAAAAATACATATTTTGTTTTTAAATGAAACTTACTCCTCAAATTATTATTATTATATCTTAATCACATAAAGAATAAATTAATTAATAAATTTTAGACTGCACAATTATGTATGTGTGTATATTTGTGTGTATGTGTGTGTGTGTGTGTATGTGTAATATATATATATATATATATATATATATATATATATATATATATATATATATATATATATATATATATATATACATACACACACACACACACACATACACACCATACATAAATATTTCTTGTATGGTCTAAAATGCCATTTTTATTATAATATTGTGGTTTATTTACTTAAATCCTTTCCAAATGCAAAATCATTGCCAAATCCATTACCCACAAAATTCGTACTAATTCAAAAATTTCCAGTGTTGTAAAAATGTATTTATTTATTATGTATCAATTTTTTAAAGAATGAAAATCCCTGAGCGCAATAGAGATTTTCCACTATACAATTTAAAAGCTAAGCTAAGGATAAACATGGGTAAATGTGTTTAATGATAAAAAAATAAATAAAAAGGCTTACTTGTCTTTTATACAAAATTATTTTTTTTTATTTTTTGCTTCTTCTGGGATGAAATGCAACCAAAGCATGTTTTTGTGAGATTTATCCTTGTAGTGTTGTCAGTTGTATCTCTGTGAGATGTGCAGTCTTTTTACCTCTTCTCTATTTGTGTTTTGTCCTTTAAAAGCTTTCTCCCTGTAGTCTGTGATATTTATTGTGCTAGGCTTTATCTGGTGTTTTGCATGATGGAATGATGAAATAAGATGATAGACTTCAGTTCTCCTGAATAAACGGCCATTTCTATGCGGTCCCTTGGCGGCTTGCTGTTTCTGACGTCAGTGGGGAAAAAGGAAGCTCTGCTCGCTCCTGCCAGAAAAACGGTTCAAGCAAACGGGCGAAACATGCTCTTTTAATCTGCTTCACTCAGCTGCAATGATTTATTGAACAGTTTGCTTCTGAAGAAGATTTAGAGTTTTGTAGTTGTACATTTCAAATGGTTTCTTCTCTTCTCTAGCTTGGTGCTTTTTTCAACCCTGTCCCCAGTGATGCAATTCTGTTCAAACATGAGCGATACAATCACTACTGGGTGTTTGGCACTGTGTGGTTTTTGTTTTGGGTATAATTTATTTATGTTTTTGTTAGTTGAAACATTTTATGACTATGAGCTTTCAGGCTGAAATGCTCTTCCTCCGACACTTTACTAAACTAGGCTGCATTTACTCTGTCAACCAGTTTATTGTATTCTCCCCATGGTTATATGGCACCAGATTTGGTTATAGAAATGAATTTTTTTTTGTGGACCACTTTCATATGTTATTCTCAATCCAATGCACATCCAGTATCCAAACATTCCTATCTGATACTCATTTCACAATTTTCTGTATTTAATATCCACTGTAATATATTTTGAGGTCTGCGCAGAGCATGTCCAAATAATAGTAGTTTTAAACCTTCAAGATGTTAAGCAATTGTGAAATGTTAAGCATGTTGTTATGCAGCAAGCCAAGGAGATGTATTTTTAAGATGAAAAGAAATGAGAATAAACCAATTAAAAGTGTGAAAGAACCACAAGTCACTCTTATGAAGTTTTACAGGGCACCCAAGGCTGGTTTTGTGCACGTTTTAACATAATTTGAAGGGCATGAATGAGAATTCCTTATTTCATTAAATTACTGTGCAGAATTGTCAAAAACAGAATAATGAATGGTATGAGTAAGCATCTCTATTATTACTGAAGAACAAAAGAGTGCAAACAAAGGGCGTTTCTTAGTTTATTCAGAATAGCATGTATACATGAGTACCTAATAACCTAATGAGTCCTAATGAAGTCCAATTCTTCTTCTTCTTTTCCGACTTCATTGAATTCCTGTGATGTTTTGTGGATCCTCTTAAAGGGATAGTTCACCCAAAAATGTTAATTCTGTCATCATTTACTCACCATCATGTCGTTCCGAACCTGTATGAGTTGCTTTCTTATGTTGAACATAGAAGATATTTTGAAGATTGCTGGTAATCAAACTGTTGGTGGTTGCCATTGACATTCCATGTTCAACATAAGAAAGCAACTCATACAGGTTTGGAATGACATGAGGGTGAGTAAATGATGACAGAATTTAATTTTTTGGGTGAACTAGCTCTTTAAGATATTTGAAAGAATGTACAGGTTAAGGTTGTATTTGATGGAGTGAAGTAAAACATTTAAGGAAAGCTAGTACGTCTTGGCATGTCATAAACTGTGTGCAAACATGGCTTTTACAGAAACAAAAGGTGTTTGGGCTTTTTTAACCTTTCATTTTTGTATTTTGTGCCATGGTTTCTGATCTTAGGCTCCTATAGATCTCATCTATTGAGTGTGAGTGTTTTTGTGTAAAACAGGTTATCTTCATGTGGGAAGGATATGGGTTAATTTTGTCAACTAATTAAAGTTAATTATGTACTGTAGATTAATTGAAAGTTCCTATTAGAAATCAGTTTTCTTCAATTAAATGTACATGTAATTATGTACATGCACACCATTATCATCACAAATCTTACAAATGACAAATAAGAGAAATATACTGTGATACAATGTAAAACATTTGTATGAATACAATTAATGCTTTGGCATATTTAAGATGTGGGTGAAGCCATCATTCTCTTGTCTAGTCGGGTCACCTTTATTTATGTAGCACTTTATACAATGCTAATAGTTTCAAAGCAGCTTCGTAGTAGGAAACAAGGGGGGTGACATGAATCAATGATGCACACTTCATCATATATGAGGCAATGTAAAGCAGTTCTAAAAAAGATAGTAGTGTTATTATTCAGCTGGAGTCCGTTTATTGTTGGTTCAGTTTAATAACTGTGCAAGTTCATCAATTATAAAACAAGTTCAATTCAGGTATAAGCAGCCCTACAGAAATAATGGAGTCGTTATTCAGCTCGAGTCAGTGTTGATGCATTTCAATGACAGTTTCTGTGTTGCTAAACACAAATTTTAAACACATTAAATTTTTTTTTTATTCTAGAACTAACTTCTGTGAAGATTTACAGCTGTTTAACCTCCAATAGGTTTGAAACGCGCAGATTGTAGCTGCAGACAGCTGGACTGTATCCGAGAGAGCAGAGCTGATATGCATGTAGGGTGTTATACATTCCTCTGAAGTTTCCACTGGGTGTGCATGCCAACATATCCCTCCTTATCTCCTTTTCCCTGAAGCCCAGATCATCTGTCCTCCAGTCCTGTGTGTCTAAGCAAAGTTTGGATTTATACTAGTGTCTAAAGTTTAATTGTAAAACATTTCAAACACTTTGAATTTATGAGAAGGTGTACAGAAATTGTGGAGGACTAGAGATGAAGTGGAGAGAGAGCCAACTGAATGTCCTGACCCGTGTGGTTACACATTTGATGGATATATCAGGTAGATTTCTGTATGTTTTTCATTTTTTTTTTTTATTAATTTGTTCCCTATTAAAATGTTCTCAAAGTAGTAAAACTTACATGGGTTTAAATTAAGTCTGACATGCAAAACAGTAACATAAATTAACAACTAAAACCTCCAGAGGGTAAATGCTACTCACAGAAATCTCATTTGAAAGCATTGTTAGCAATTATAACTTTTAATTTTACCACAACCTTTAGTCCTATGACCTGAATTAATACTTAAATGAATTAGCATTAAATTATTAACTGTATTTTACCTGGGAGCAAAAGTAGGTTTTCTAACTGATGTAGTACATGTTAATTTGTGAATGAGAGATCACACATTTTAATACACAGCATGGACAACTAAAATATTTTTTGGATGGCTTTAAAATTGTATAAAAATATCCAAAGCTCTCATATATTCCGTGCATAAAAAAGAGAGAAAAACTTTTATGATTTTTTATATGGGAGAGTTTCTAAGGTAGAATTGCTCATAACATTTTAAGGTCATGGCTTAGTGAAAGGTCAGTTGGATTGCTTTTTCACGTGCTGTTGTTTTTTTTTTTAAACTGCTACGTATGCAGTTTCAGGGACAAGCAATGTCTTATCCTCTCTAACCTGACGTAATTCAGGCCCCTGGCACCAGATCACCTTAAACAACCTGAAATGTGAGTGAGGGCAGCAAAGAGAGAAAGCCAGAGAGAACAGAGTCAGTGGTGAGTCAGGCTGAAACCAGGATGTGAGCTGGAGTCAGTAGCGGATCGTCAGTGGTGTGTCAGCTTCATGAGAAAGGGAGAAACCGTATACTTCACTAAAACTATAAACAAGTATCATGGTGTTAGCACACCTGGACAGGCTGCAACATGATACATCTATAAGACACACTCACTTTACCCTGCAGGTTTCTGCCTGTAATGACGAAAGGTACTGTAGAGATGAATCTATGAACATTGTCATCAGTGTCTGGGAAATTAAGAGTGACAAACCACAAGAACAAGATGATCTTTCTTTTGTCTGTCGTTATCTTTCTGTCCATATATGGCAATGTTTTGAGCCCTCATCGCCATCGCTGTAAACACTGGTGCTTTCAGTGTAATCAGTGTTCTGGTGACCTTGAGAACAGCGTGTGGAGCTTTTCTCCACAGTTACACACTCTGTGTCCTTAGTTTGCCTGTTTTAATCAGTTTTAGACATTCTGAATAGTTTTTGGAAGCTACAGTTAATGTTACTTTTTAAATATGTTATGATACTGTAACCCCCCCCAAATAGCCTATACAATTCCAAATTTATAAAATTAAATTCAGTTCAGTTTAATTAAAGTAATAATTATAATTCTGGCAAATGTGACTTCATCGTACCTTATATCTCACAATCTTAACTTAAACGTAATCTAAAAATTGCTATTTTATATGTCGTATTCGACTCTTATATATCAATTGTCTCCTACTTGGAGCTATGTTCTGTGATTGCAAATAATTGTTCATTTTAAATACTTTCTTTCAGTTTCTTACATTTTTAAATTTCTCGACTTGTTTTAGTTCACATATTCTTTTTTCTTAACTCTTAAGGGGAAATCGGTCTAAAATAATTTTACAATTAATGATTGTCTTCAAACAGGTCCCACCCTCTGCTATTGGTTGGATTAGCATTAAGAAACATTACATTTTGTTATTTCGTCAAGCAGTGATGTAACATTCTTTGCTTCAGTGGGACTTGTAATATAATGTTACATGTAACATTCCCTAATGTGGGTTGCAAAATATGTCATCAGCATGTGCAATACTAGAATCTGAGAGGTTTTGAAACATCACTTTCCCAGCCTCTCTCTTAGCATTGATCCAGCAGAGTGGGAGAAGATCTGGAGCTGAGCTTTCCAACCTACGCACCAGTCCTCGCAAGAAACACAGAAAACGACAGCCTGCACTTTATAGCATGTGTAGCAGGGAGTCCTCCACCCCCAATAATCACATGCTCACTGCTCCATATTACACTGAGAATGATATTAAACCATGAACAAGGCTATCAGTGCCTCTGAATGCCAGCATGTGCTGCGAGCACTCGTTTGAGCCGGCGATGAGAGACCTCCCTTCTCTTAATCATGGCAAAACACATGAACAAGTTGGGCAGCAGTGCCTGAGTCATAAAGAGCTACGGCGCTAGCCCTCTTCAAAGCTGTCAGCCAGCGTATTTTGACAGCGAGGGGAGTCCAGAGGGCCGTTAGTAATTTAGGAGCCGAGCTCCTTCTTTAAGAAGTGTGCTAGCATGAGTCAGAGGTTGCAGGCTGGTGTTTGGCTCGATACCTCATTAGAGTGTGAGGAGCAGTGCGGTCTGGAC
Source organism: Carassius gibelio (assembly GCF_023724105.1). NCBI lineage: Eukaryota > Metazoa > Chordata > Actinopteri > Cypriniformes > Cyprinidae > Carassius > Carassius gibelio. Next base: position 12,331,254 of record NC_068404.1, on the reverse strand, counting down.
TAACTTTCAGAGAGCACTGGACAGCAGCCTAAACCTCTGAGTGAAACCATCACATAGGCTTGAGAAGTTCAAATGTCTTAACCTGCTGTGGTGCAAAGCTGAAGTGTTTCATTTCATCACAACATCATCAATAAACATCATCACAACATTTGAATAGCAGTGAAAGGTTTTAACTTTTTAATGCTACAGATCTCTAAATCATGTTTTATATAACAAGGAGAGCAAGGAAAATGCTTCCAGTTTCCTGAGATGTGCTGTATTCTCAGCAAAGATGAGATAGATAAATAAAAAATGTTGAGGATCAAGTTATGGACCTGCTGGGGAGGAAATTAGTTTTTGTGAGAATTTAGGCTATTGTGTGAACAATGTTCGATACAGTGAGATACATGTTTACTCCAGCAACATTTGGCATGATTCTCACAATGAATTATATTGTTTAGAGGCATAGTTGTTACATTGTTACTCCGAGCCCAATTCTGATTTGATTAAGAAAGGAAAGTCGCCTCAAATAATGGGGGTAAATTATTATAGTTTTATCTAAGTGTTTTTGATTGAAATATTTGTGGGCTACTTTGGGCAAGAGTGTCCATATAAATGCACCTCTCATGATAGATTTAAATATAATTATGACCAGATATTTGACCATTTCAGATTTTCCAGATGCTATCTATAATTGCTGTGCATTCCATGTTAATCTAAATTGTTTGTCATTTTTTTTTATCCATGTTTTTCCTTTCCATTCCTTTTCTTTGTCTTTTTGCTATGGCAGATTGTAGGGGATCTATGGGGTTCAGGTAATTAGAAACTTTGCAAGTTTTATTTTTTCTTGCAAAAGAAGTCTGTTATATATTCACGAAGGCTTCATTTATTTGGTTCAAAATACAGTTTGTCAAAAAGCCTTGGAATGTTGGTTAGCCGATCAGAATGAAGCTGTGGTTTGAGTACGAAATCATATTCCAGAGTCAGCTGTATTCCTCCTCATGAAGAGGACACAGCGTCTGAATGATTGTGCTAAGGGAAAGGGGTGAAGAGTTCACTTGGGGTCCTGTAGCGGGGGTAATGTAGCGTAATGGAAGCATGTTTTAAACGTGGTTCTGCTGAGATCAGCGGGAGAGCTAAAACTGGAGATAGCTGCTCCTCTCATCTCTTTTAGAGAATCAGCATAGAAGAATGCAATCTGTTTCTCCTTTTATATTTTATCTTTAAAACTCTTTTCAGGCTAACTAAAATGTCCTTTCCCATTATTCGGTGACTTCAGTACATTCACCTCTATGAGGGAAATTGATTTGAGTGGTTGTGAAGTGCTAAATCGTCTTGCCTGCCATAGTTAGGTAGACGTTTGGTCTTTTCTTGTGTGAGGAATGTCGCAGTGAGAACATTTTTCTTACGCTGTCTCTATTCCTTTATTTTTCACTATATGTGTGCCACTTCTGGTTTGCACTGATATTTCTATCCCTGTACTGTGAGTTTAGTTTATGGCCAGACTGAAGTCGGAGAACTTGAGCTGCACCTCCTGTCTTAGAAAGGACAGTCTTCATATTAAAGGCTCTCTGAGAGTCAGGAAAAGCTGCTTAAACCAGCCAGATAAGAGAAAGTATGAAAATGAGAAAAATGGAGTAGAAGTTGTTGAGACCAAAGGAAAAGGGGACAAGAAAGAGACCGTCCAGATGACAACCGAGGAGAAGAGGGAGGCTGCTGAGAGGTGATGAGACAGACGAGCTGGGAGCCTGTTATCAATCTGTTATCAGACTGTCAGTGTGCTGGTCATTGTCTGACATATCTTCATGTCTGTCCTGTGGAGCCTGCAGATTTCATATTCCACAGTTAATGATTTTGTGGGTTTTTTTGCTGACTGTTTGTTTGGTTGAATTTTGTCAGAAGCATCTGGATGTAGTTTGGTGTAAATAGTTAGTTCACCCATAAATACAAAATATGGGACTATTTACTCACGCATTCCAAAACCGTATGCTGCTATGTTAGTCCAACACACATCAACATACAAAATGTAATATTCTAAGTGACTCTTCTGAAGCCATACGGTAGCTTGGTCTTTGCTTCTTCATTGTAACCAATGATGTATATTTGTATAGAAGAAGTATATTTGATGGAAGAAAGTATTTGCAATTTGAATGCTGCAGTGGATGTGACAGTTATCCTTGAATAATGACTAACATTCCTCAGACAAAGCTATTGTATCAACTTCAAAGGACTCGACAATGGCATGTGTGACTTATGGACTACTTTAATCGCTTTTTATAATGCTTTTTCTTTGGAACTTGACAACCGGTAGCCAATATAAGCTGTCACTGCATAAAAATAAAATCTGTGTGACAGTTCATAAAAAATATTTTTTGGTAGAAAGCTAATGGCATACGGTTTTGGAATGATAAAGGATGATTCAGAAGTTTTGCTAACTTTCACCACCACCACCACTGAATTAGATGGTCCCTCTCCACAACTACATGCCTTCCTTCCTAAAGCATGCACAAAGAACATGTACAGATTGACAGGCAAAGATCATTTCTGGTCATTTTTTTAAAGCATGATTTTCTAAGGACACCTATTAAAGTGATATCTGTCATGTCAGGTAGTAGATACATTTTATACGATATTCCAAAAGACGAATCCCAGAAATCAATTGTTTTTATTTTTAAAAATGTGCAAGTGCTGACAATACACACGTGTGCGCATATGTGTGAGTAGTCTTTAACACATGCTTTCATTGGGCACATATGAATTGCACTGTTTGCACTGTAGGATAGAAATTTATTTCCGGTTTGTCTGACAGTCCCATATGCCATTGGAGGGGCTCCTGGAGTAATGACATAATGGTACAAAGTGTACTTAGATTGGCTTTAGCAGTAATTGATAGATATTAGAGCTGTAATTTGCTCTGAACAATCTCCACCGTTACTAGCCAGGAGCTGGCAGAAGGCTATCAGTAGACTGAAGTGGACTGAATGGTAAATGGCTGAGAAACCTATTAAGAAAAAAATGCATAAGGAGAGAAGGAGCTTGATGGTGGAAGAGTGAGAATACAGTTAGTCAATCTTTTGCAATTCTTTCTCTTACGACCATTGGGTTTGGGTGATCAATCTGGCACCATGGAGCGGTTCTTCAAATAATGGGCGCTCCATGGAGAAAGGCCCGTGTTTAAGCTATTTGCCATCATGTGCTGGAATTAATGGGACTTGGAACCAATGTGGGCCTGAGAACATGAACAATAACAAGCTCTTGGCTAATGAGAGTGGTTTAATGGGTTTATACATTTTGACTGTTTCAACCAGGTTCATCTTTACATTGGGAAATTGTGCCAAAGCATTTCTCTGCTGCATTGCTTTAGATTTGATTTGCTTAAACCACTAAACCCCAGGCATTCTCTCCTCAGCAGTGTCTAATGAATGCAACAAATCCTCTTGAATAAAAAAATAAATAAAATACAAAAATCATTTGTGAATGAATTCAGTGGCTGCTGCTTCGCTGTACACCACATTCAGACATCCTACTGACAGCGTCTCGAGCGTGATCTGCATTCCCGCAGAGTTTACTTCCAAGTCTAATCAAACACAACTCAACCAGCTAATCAAGGGTTTGACTCTGCAGGAACGTATATCTCTTTGTGAAGTATTGAATGTCCCTGGTTTAACGCGAATGAAGATATTTCTGTTTTCTTCCAGTGTGTGCACACAAGCGAGATGTTCAAGGTGCCCTTCTCTTCTGACTGTGAACTTATTTGCATGCAGCCCATCAATACATCTTTTCCCTATCTGCTCATCACCGCACATGCTTTTATGATGCTCACCAAGGCTTATAATTATTCCCAGTCAGTTCACCTTCCTGACTGCTGCTCCTTCAGGTCAGCCCAGAGTTATGAAGCAATAAATGAAGCTGAAGAAGGGATGAATAAGATACCTATAAGTCTGCAGCAGCCCATTAAAGCCTGTCATGCCATGATCATGTCCTTTGAAAAAGCATATTGTCTTCTGTTGGAGTGACCTTGCCGTCACAGACGTTTTGTTCGCCAGGTTATTTGCAACATTCAAAATGTTAATGCCTCTATAAATTCACATCCCATTGTTTCAAGCGATCCCACGCCTGTTGTCTTGTTGTACACTCACATTTGCATTGTGTGTGTACGTGCATATGCACGCCCATGCAAATACACACTTGCATAAGCCATAAAACGGAGGCTGTCGAGGTGCACTGGTGCGTGGATAACGGCACTGTAGCCCTGGATCAATAATCTTTCAACTTTCCCTAGAGTTAGTAAAAAATATTACCATTTCACCCAGCTCATTAAAATGTTAATCACTTTTCTCATTATTTGGAATTGAAAATTTTGATTTATTTAAAAATGTTTGACATAATTAGTTTAAATTTGAATTAAAGGGCCACAGTGGTTTCTATGTCCCTTTTCAGTTACTTCAGTTACCCTTTTCATGAGTTGCTTTAGCACAGCAGTCGCTAAAAAAACAGAATGACAATGACATGTACTAAATACAGAAGTGGATAAAAGGAATTTTTATAAAGACTAATAAGGAATTATTGAAGAACTAACAGGTATAGTTATACATTAACACTTAACTCAGTACTGTTAACTACTAAGGAAGAACATATCCATATGTAATACAATTTTATTATTACAATTAGCTAATCAATAACTAATGTATTCTGTCATACCTCCGGAAGAACTACTGTTAAGAACCTGTCCTCCAACAAAAAACGACCATATAGGCCGTTTGTGCAAACACCTTATAACGACCTATATTTATGTTTTAAAGACATGTATATGTCACATTTTATTATTTAATTCAGAAATAGGCATAATGCAGATGTGAAATGTTTACAAACATTATAATGAAGGCTGTAAACATAGCTAGGCTAGGTTAGTTCCCCTTACTCCACAACAAATCCATTCAGATTCCTCATTATTCACAGTTCATATTCAGGAAACACATTATTTTCTGTTAGATCAACAGACACTCAATTATTTATATTTGATCAAATTCCGAATGTAATTGCACTGATGCCCAAAGCGAATGAAAGGAAAACAAGTAAATGCAGTATATCACAATTTTGAATGACTGTGACTAAACTTTCAAATATTCAGTAGTGCTGTATTATGACCCAGATGTTGGCATAATGGTATTACTGATTCTCACTCTTAGCAGTCAGCCTGTAGCTCATTTAACTGTTTAACCGGGACAACACACTCTTAAACCCCTCTTTATCTGCAGCCCAGCCAGCCAGTTCTTCAAAGCCCTGAAGATAAGTGCATCATTTACCCAGTGCAGATGCGTCCTCTCTGCTTGCATCACACCAAGCATTTATGCACACTTACTGAAAATCTCCAGCCTGTCTCATTTTCTTGAGGTAAAGGGCTGGGTGAGTGTGCATTTGAAATCCAAATCAACCAAATCCAAACCCTCTAAATTCATATCCTTAAAACCTGTCCGGAGATTTTCATGGTAATTCAGTTCTGTCTGATGCACATTTTAACCCCCTCAACCTGAGACCAGAATTTGTAAAAGGCACTATTAACATTCAGCTGGAAAGAATCTAATTAAAATGAGAGAGAGAATTAAATGAATTAATTAATGGAACGTCTACCCATAAAGCTTATTCAGCCACTCAGGATTAAGTATTTAATTTTTGTTTAATCATTATTTTTATTTTTTTTTATAATTTTATGTATTACAGGCCGTGTTGCAGTGCCAGCACAGGGCAGAGTTGACAGTCTGTTGTCTTTAAAATCCAACTCATTAAAGCAATGTCACGCTTTAATGACTTTTTCTTAAATTCCTGACTGCACTGCTTTCCAATTTCAGCTTTTCAACATGAACCTCAGTGACCAGACAGCAGACAGGGACAAATATCAATCAATATACTCCTTTTTAGAGCCCTTCAGTCAGGCACTGGACCGATATCTGCATCATAATATATATATATATATATATATATATATATATATATATTAGCAATTTATATATAGCTTGAATGAAATTTAAGATGTTCTTTGAAAGTTAAGATAGAACAGGCCCAAGCCTTAACCCATTCTAAAGCCATTGTTTTCAATGTAACATCTATATTTCTGTACATCAAACCAATTAATGATTTTTACCAGTATTACAGAACAGCTTTTGTTGAGTCTAGTCACTGTCAAAGGGCCTTAAATAATGTACATTATGCATCTTTCTTTCCTGCTCCCTTCTGCTATAGTGACATGGGGGTTGTGTATGCTAATCTCCTAGTTTATGTCAGCCATATTCAATAGACCAGGACAGTGCACATATGCTGCCACCTGTGCCCGTTCACAACCGCCTCCGCCCAGCCTGTTATTCTGTAGGGAAAGCTCATTCACCCCATCCGTACATCCCGCCTTCTCTTGGTTGAGATGGAACGGGTGTTCTTTGGTTGCATCTGCTGCCCACCTGGATGTGTGCCTCTACACTCCCTCCTCATTTCTTGCGTCTCGGCCAGACCCCTGGGCATCCACACACTCACAGACCCTGCCATTCAGATCCTCTTCTGCTGCCTTCAGCACCTCCCGTGATCCTGCAGTCTGGCTGGGCATTAAAGGAATAGGTCACCCAAAAATTAAAGTTCTGTCACTGTTTGCTCGCACTTATGTCATTTGAAGTCACTTTTTTTTTCTTCTGTGGAATACAAAAGAGGATTCTTAACAGAGCATCTCAATGAAGTGAAAGTTAATGGTGACTGTTTCCAGCAACATTAGATGACCTAAATTAGATGATGACTCCGGAAGTGTGTAATGTTGTGTTCAGGTTGTATCAACTGCCATTTCTTAAGCTTGACAGCACTTGGTCACCATTCAGTCATCATATGCAAAATAAAACTTATAGGCTCATTAAAATGTTCCTCTACCTGCAAAGCTCCAACTACCTATACATACAATTTACTGCAGTTTCCAGTTAAATTGAACACTATTGGCAGTAAAACACAAATTCTGATTGCAGGGGTGAATTTTTGAGAAATACAGACTTATTTTCCAATACTGGAAAACTGTATTGTATTATGGCCTCACAACATGTCATAATAACCCTATATATATATATATATATATATAATATGACTTTTCTGAAATAGTAAACATGTTGGTAAAGCATTGCACTTAACACGAGTGGGGGTGTTAAAGGATAATTTGCATAGAATATGAATCACATGAAAACAGCTCAAAGACTTGTAGAAGCAAACTAAAATGTCATGGTTACTTCAGCAAATGTGTTTTTATCCCAGGTTTGCTAATGTTAGTACTATTGCATTTGAAAATAACAGATCACCTACCCTAAACCTAACCAACTGCGCATAAACCTTTTAGCACCACTCACTCGCATGTCCAAACTACTGTGATATGTGCAAAATAATAAATGGTGCCTGATTTACCTTCATCGGTTTTGGGATTAAAGTTGATTGTGCTTTAGTGCCACTCAATCCCATTTCACTTTTAAAGTATCATGAAACGTGGCACAGGCGCAAATTTCCAATGAGTCTGGGTTGGGGAAGGCACAGTTTGGACTTCTTGCTAAATCTATTTTGTGTTAGTAGATAATGACACATTTAATTTTTGGGTGAACTATTCCTTTAACAAAGCTGCATCCTGCTTATTTTGCCCCCACGGTCCAGCTGAAGGCTTGCCCTGTTTGGATTGCTTCCTTCTGTTTCTGTTCACCCTCTGTGGCCAGTTATGATATTAGCTTGGCTCCTCTTACGGCTGATTTCTCACCGTGAGTCCATGGTGGTTGCTCAGTCTAGCAAATAAATGGATTTGACCTCTCCTGATGACTCTTTTGTACTTCTAACGTCCAGACTGGCTCAGTCTCTATGGTATTTGTGGTTGTGTAATCAGAGGGATTTTATTATTGGCTCGCCATGAAGGATATCACACCATTCCATTGTGGTTTACAACCAGCCGCTGCATTAGCGCTGTGCAGCCTTTGTAGCCTTTGTCGCCTTAATCCTTCGCCGAAGCCTTGGTTCTCCCCACGCATGGTTTACGACAGCAATTCCTCACCCACACGTAATGCTGTGACACTGGCACAACTAACTTATAGTCACAGACATCACGGCACTGGTAATGAATCATAAACTCATTTATTCTCGCAATGTAACATTTCATACTCTTATGCACGGGCACATTAAACGCACCTCAGCAGACTGATCAGATGGTAAAGCCTCTAACTGTTGCCATCCTGAGGAGTTGTTTAATTGGTCACGCCGTTTGCCCATTTGTGGTATAGGCGGCTCTTTTGAAAAGACAAATGGAAAGTTGGGAGAGACGTGAGCAGGGGCGAAGCTGCTGAGAGATGGGATGAAAAAAAGAGGAGCAGAAGAGGACGGAGAGCGAATGACAGAAGGACTGAGAGGGGGGTACGCTTATAGGGGAGGAAGTGGGTGCCAAAGCCCCCAGAGCACATGGGGCAAAATCTTTGTCCTCATACCTTTTTTTTTTTTTCATAAGCTAATCATGAATTTATTCATTTTATTCATTAATCATGACTTCCCTTCATTATTTGACTGCAGAAGGATTGTGCAAACTGGAATAAAAGCCTACTCCATGTCACAAAACTAAAACAACACCCATTAGGTTTATTAACATGCAATAACCTTTCATTTTTGTTCAATTGCTCTATGTAATTGCTTATTATGATGATCTGATTTGGGTTTAAAGGTGAAGTGTTGCAATTAAATAATGCAAACACCTCTCGAACACATGGGATTAAAACACAAACACACAATTTTTTGGAATTATCTAATATTTGGCATAAATTAAATTAGCAGTTTGGATAGAAACACAACTTTTGGCTCAATCAGTGTCTGGACAGTGGCAGATAAGGGCAGTACTTGGGAAACCTTTGAGAAAACAACTGATTTTGCAACAGAAATTTAGAGATTTTGCAATTGACCTTTAATCTAAATTGCTGCAAATAAATTAATCACTCTCCTTTTGTTAGGGAAAGTTCAGCAAAAATGAGACTTCGGATCTACTTGGTGCATGCAAAGTTAATTTGTTCTTGTGCATTAAGCAGCATGCGAGTTGATCAGTGTTTACATGTGAATCAAATCTTTAATTAAATGTATTAATTCAGACAATTGAGAAATTTTAGTTGCATAGCATTTCAAAGAATGAACAAACTTGCTAAGAAAGTATTACAAATGTCTATGTCTTCATTTCTGTTCGGAAGATAAACAGCAGACTTATGGGTTTGGTTTGACATGAGATGAAGTTAAATGCTGACATAATTTTTTGTTGTTGGTGGACTGTCTTTAAACAGACCAGATAAAAGCATGACATCACATGAATAGTGCATCAAAGAATAACTGGCCATCTCTTTTCTCATGCTAATGCAGAAGCAGACATTTGCTTACAGTAAAGCAAGCGCTGGATCCCATTTATTAGCAGCAGTGCTGCAATCCGATTGGTTCTCTGGATACAGGGAATGTGTTCAGTGTGTTTTGTGGGAAATACTAGTAATTACTTCTTCATGTGCCTCTAAACCTTGTACATTTCTGCTGATCCAAGCATTCTTATGGGGTGGGGGTCAGAGAGACTCTAGCAGGACAGCTGAGCTAGAGCTCAAGAAGAGAGACAGATTCCCAAAGGGGGTTGAAATGTATCAAGAAATAGATAGAGAGCAAAGAGAGATGTAGTCACTTCTGTCCTCTACTGTTTACTTCTCTTTGGGTTTAATTCTCTTTTTTTTCTCTTCCTCGTGGATCCATTGTCCCATTGTTGTACATCAATACTTTGTGCCCTCTCATCCTTCCGCCTCTCCATCTTGTTTCCCTTCCTGCTGTTGTCGTATCGTGGTGTGGGTGCTATCCTCTTTCCTCCCTGTTCTTTCCAGTTCCTTATCTGCGTCTTTCTTTGGTGTGTCAGGGCCTTTCTTCAAGCTGGAACATCAATCGTCTGATTCATTTCTGAAAGGACCTTGGAAGCCACGACAACACACATTATGGTAATGAGACTGTGACTAGATGTCACAGATGTATTATCAGTAATTATTTTCGTGCTATTTTTCTCCAGTGCGTTCAATTACGGCACTAAAAATTCTTGATTCGTTTGATGAGATTTACAGATTACTGCTTGCCTATTGATTTGTTGCGGTCCCTTATTGTTCCCTTCTTCTGGAAATCAAATTGCAGAACTTTGCTTGATATTTTGGGGAATAGAGGTATGGCTAATGAGCTCATTGCTGTAATCGGATTACAGGGCTCTTGTACCCCTTTAATGATGGGCTGATTATCCCAATGATAAAGAGCTGGTAATGCAGCACTAATCCAAGCTCTAAGAGCGAACAGGGTCCAGACATGCAGTCAGACTCTCTTGACAGACCTCTCCATGTTTTAGTCACATTTTGATGGTATTATGAATGGTTATTTAGGATGACATTATCACTACATGGTGCTTCCATCAAGTTTTTGTTAAGTGGAGAACCTCCTGTGACTGTCGGTGGCTCATCGTCCCAGTATGGTTTGCTCCTCAAGCTGGAAAATATTTGAAACTCCTTGTGACTTGTTTTTCTTTTGATGTGTGAAAGAAGATTATTGCTAGCTTAGTTTAGCCTTGACACATTTTAGCTGATTATAATATTCTAGCCATCATCACATGACAACAAAGCTTGTTTTCTAGCCATGGCCATGGAATATCATTGAATGAACAGTATCGCTCTTAATCTTTGCCTTACTAGGGAAGTAAATCTGCTACTTTGTGTCTTTGATTAGATTTAAAGGTGATGTGTGTTACGTCTCAAACCATAAATGTTTTCAAACATGTCTTGAACATTGTCTGTCTGTCTGTCAAACAGATAGTCCTGCCCCAAAGTCATGCCATTGGTTGAGCCAGTGTTGGGGTGTCAAGCTGGGGTCCACTTTCAAAAAGCATCCTTAGACAACTATGGTCGCAGCTTCTGTTGGCATACAGTAGTTAATCGATCCTGTGTTTCCCAAAACCATAGTTCAAATTAACATTCCCAGATGACAGGTAACAATTTTTATTTATTTATTCATCAGGTACCATGCTGAGTGAAGCAGTGTCTGGAAGATCTCAAATCAATGAATTAGCAAAACTTAAAAATAGTCCACAACATTAACAACGGGCCAATGTTGTTGAATCAGTATGGTTCAAATAACGGAAATGCGGCCGTGTTTTGGAAACAGTTGTGACTAGTCTTCACAAAGCCGCTTATTGAAGATGTGCTAAAATTATATAGTTTAAAATCTTTTTATATTAAAGTAGAAAGGAAGATATAGATGACACTGCATGTTACCTTGCTTCTTAAGTACATATGTGACCATGTACCACAAAACCAATCATAAGGGTCAAAATTACGAAATTGAGATTTATACATCATCTGAAAACTGAATAAATAAGCTTTCCATTGATATATGGTTTGTTAGGATAAAGAAAAATCAATGATTTTGACCCATACAATGTATTTTTGTCTTTTGCTACAAATATACCCCAGCTAATTAAGGCTTAATTAAGATTAAGGTTTGTGGTCCAGGGTCACATATGTGTTTTTAATAAGAAACTATGCTGTAGTACAAACCACACAAGTTTGTGATTCTGTTTTCAGATCGTTTGTTTGAACTATGGTTTCGGGAAACACTGAATCATTGAGCTATGCTGGTAACAACAGAAGCTGAGATCATAGTTGGCTAAAGATGTTTTTGGGAAACACATTCGTGATTGAGAAATGTCTCTACATATGAACAGTTACAGTTTAATGTTCTTTATAGTAGAGGTTTTCTCATTTCCGCAACTATTGAATTTTGTCAGTATGTTATATATACTCTTGTATGCATCCATTCGTGTCTCTCTACTGTTGACTCGAGAGTTTACATGGAAAATGACTCTGCAATATACAGTATATAATATACTTTTTATCATATTTGTTTTGAGGTGGTGGACAAGCATTAATAAAGTCCAAACATCTGCCAGCACTCTTCAGTGTTTCGGGATCTGCCTGCCTGTTATTGAAAACCCCAGACTTCTCACACTGACTCAGCACTCTGGTTAGCCATGTTACAGCTCTAGTTGTCTGTCTGGCATCAGCATTTTTTCACAGAGGCGGACCAGTTGTTCAGTCTCTGGTCTACAAGCATCATTTTGCCATGAACGTATTTGCCGTAACTGAAGACACACAGTTGTTCACAAGCTGGGGTTAGGGGAAAGCCCCTGTACGCCCTCTCACATTTTCCTCTTTGTGTGGCAGCAACAAAGACAGCCGACAGAGTGGACCGCACTGCTGTGTCAGGTTGCTTTCTGCACTCATATAGTCACACAAGCACATATCTACACAAATACAGGCTGTGTGCCCAAGGCTAGGATTGATGGTGTTTCTAGTTGGGCATTTTCCCATCTTTCTTTTGTTGTAGTCCATTGTAGTATTGAAAACAGAGCAGCTGTGCCCCCTGGGGTCAAGGATGGGCATATCAGGGTGTGGTTGTCAGTTGATGTGTGTGTGATGGGTCCCTTTTCACTACTAGCCTGCCATTAACATCAGTTTCGGGTGATCTGATCACAAGTGGTCAGGTAAGACAGATTTACACGTGATATTCATGTCTCAATTAAGTATCCTGTGCCTGCTTGTGATCTGATATCGATGTGATGTCTATTATTCTGTGACTACATTTGTCATGTCTCACAGTGTGGCAGTTCAGAAAAGTAAAAATCCACACACACACACACACACACACACACACACATAGTCCACAAACATATTCAAAGGCGCCCTACTCTTAGTTTTGTTTTCAAAACTTATTTTAATCTATGGATATTTCTTTTTTTTCAATCAATTAAAAAGGAAGTAAAACTTAAATACATTACAGTAGTTTTAGGAACTGCATTTTCTTCAGGGATTCCTCTCTTCTTTTTTTTTACATATTAATTTACATGACCTTCCCTGTCATTGTGATTTATTTGTAAATTTGGCATAATTTGTCACATTCTCTAGCCATATCTCACTCAAGTCACTGGCCATTCCTCACTCTTTGCAAGGACAATCTGGTGCATCAGACTCAGTCTGTGTGTACGTTTTTTTATATGTAAGGACTTAGCCACTGAGGATTCAAATGTGAGTTTGAGCAGTGTAGAGTAGCACTTGTCATTTTCAGATAACAAACATATTCCAGGAATGGTTTTATGTTTACTCGGAGCAATACGCAATGCAAAAAAAAGACTGTACAAGTCTTTAAAAATAGGTAATTATGTACCCACTGGATGCAACAAATGCCTCATTTGTAATTAATTTTATAATTTTCTTGTCCTGTCATGCCGGTGTTCTGACCGGGACACACCATAACAGTATGGTGAGGGGCTTAACATTTCTGACACACTCTTGAGGCATTTGGCCAATCACAATGCACTGGATAGCTGGCCAATCAGAGGCCGATGTGCTTTGTAAAAAATTATGTGTTTCAGAAAGGCGGGGCATAGAGGAGAAACAATAATGTACATTGTGGAAAATAAGTTTTTTTTTTTTTTGTACACAAAATAATGTTCTTGTTAGCACCGTCATATGACCCCTTGAAATGAAAGTACTTTATTTTCTAGTGACAGATTTACATGTACATACTTCACTGTTCAGGTATAGAGAGATTTCAGAATTTTTGTTACGTCTTTGTTAATGTGTTAGCTTGTGTTCCCTGGTAAGCACAGAAGGATGTACATCCACTTGCAGAAAGCAGCAAATATGAATATGAAAACATGAAAAGTTGGAGAGTTGCTGTGGACACCCTTTCCCAGCAGTCTTCATGTCAGGGATGATGTGTGCAGAGGATTATAGTATAATTAGAATGACATCAGCAGTGAAAAGAAAGCTGGGTAAAAACATGTTGTGGGGGATTTGTCATTCACCTCTCAGCACACAGGTTAGATTAGCCCTCCAATACTTTCATGAGATGAATGGTGTTACTTAAGTCTGTCTTCTATATGTGCTGTGTTCACAGCCAACTGTAAATGACTCTTATGAGCTTGTTATTTTTTGTGAATCAACAACCTAAAGCATAATGGGTGTAGTCCAACTCCCAAACAAATCAGTTTCTTTTAATGAATCAAAACCATACAGATTTACCAGTTTGGTTCAATTTTCAAATGAATGAATATCATTACCATGTTCTTTTTAGTGAATCAAACCATACATTTAATGTGGTTTAGTCCTCATCTAATTAATCTAATTAATAGTGTGACCAGAATTTTTTTTTTGAATCATAAAGCTTTACCAGTCTAGTTGAATGAATCTTATCAGCCAAATATTTTTAGTGAATCAGAACCATAAATTATTACAAGTGTTCCCTTATTCCCAAACAAACGAATCTTATGAGTCGGTTCTTTTAAGTGGATTAAACTCTACAGCTTCAGTGTGATTCAAATAATTTTATTTTTAGTGAATTAAAACAATAAAACATAACCAGTGCAATTCCCAACTGATTTGGGCAGTTCTTTTAAGTAAATCAAAAATATACAACATTTAAGTCTAACTATTAAACAGCTAAATGTATTATGTAAATTATTCAGTGTTTTACAATGAAATTGCACTTATATTTTCACCTCAGAAGTACTAAAATTGTTGATAGATCCATTAAGATACCAAAATTGTACCTAAAACAAATTCATTGTAGTTTTTTTGTTTAGCATATATTCGAGTCTCTCTGAGCCATTGCTCAGCTTCGTAGTATTCACTAGCCTCACACAGCATACAGATAGTTTAAGGGGAGTATATTAATCGTTTGTCTGTCTTCAAAGGATGCTTTTTGCATAAAAGATGGTATCAGAGTTGCTCTGAGGTCATGTTTTCTCCATCAGCTTCACTGCAGATTTCATCAGCTGATTAGTCTGAGTGGTGAAATCAAAGTGATTTTGTGTCTTCCGTTGTCTCTGCTTCGGCCCACAGATGCATCTCATCTGTGAGAATGTGTGGGTTTTTGTTTGTAGAATCTGTGACTGACTCATCGCGTCACTCTTAAGTATCATTTTTGTGACTAGGGTGGTAATAGATGTCATATGCTTGACAAATGTATATCATGTACGTTTATTTCGCAATGGTTCAATTGAGTGTCAAGTTGATGCTCAAGACATAATGTGGAGAAGCTTCGTGTGTAGGTGGCATGATGTGTTTCATTGTTTTACCTTTAGCTTTAGTTCTACATCTGTGGTAAATTTTACTTCAATACGAGATGTTAGATTTTTACTGACTGTGCAGTATCTAATACATATTAGAATTGTAATTTTACAATTTACAAGTTATATTCATCTATTTTTCTTAAATGCTTTTTTTTCAGTCACAGGGCCTGCAATTGTGATTTACAGTATCATTACTTCTCAGTATTTTATTTTCAAATGTGTTGTTTTTTGTACATTTTCTCCTTTCACATATAGGTTGATATCTAATCAGCTAATATATTGATCAATAATAATACAAATAATGATGACAATATCTATTTATTTCCATCTGCGTCCCTGGTTTTGTTCATTTGATCCTATAACAGTGGACTACCTTTATAAGTCCCACTTTTTTACTGCCAAAGGCTTCTGCTTCATTTATCTTGCCCCCTCATGCCATGGAAGTGAGTTTAGTTCAACATGTTTGGACAGCAGATGATGATATGATTTAACACAACCTATTTCTTGGGCATCAGTAGTGCATCTGTCATTTGTGGCACACTATGTAATGTATTTGTCTCTCTTCCTGTAATGCCTCAATACACAGATCAGCATTAAAACGCATGGCATCTCCAAGACGGGACACGAACGTTTGCAGTTGTGCAGCAGTTGGAGACAGATGGCTGCATGCTGCAGCGTTTGATGCATGGGCTGTCTGGACCCCTGCAGGGCAGCCCCGTCTCTGGGGACACTCAGGCCCATCTCAGCCTGGTGGCTGCCGCTTGTCTCCATCTGCACACAGGTATAATGAGCATGTATATATCCACAGGGGCGCATGCATTTACATTTAGCAGTGCCATGCCAAATTGTAGATTACGTGTACCAACATACATGTAAAACCAGAACAATCGCAAATTAGGAAGTAGGGCAACTGCAGATTGTAATTCTAGAAGCAGCAGCCTGTGTATGGATTGGATGGATGAAAAAGAGAGAGAAGGATCTAAATCTTCACATTGATCTGATGGATGTGTAGATAAATGGTAATGGAAATGAGAGTGCCGTGACTTTGCAGACGCCGTTCTTCTTCAATGCAAAATGGCCATCACTCTTTCTCCGACAGCTCAGCCTTGCCCCATCACTGCCAAGATGTGCACAGATGAACACACAGTGGATGTGCTTTTATGGAGAGGTTCTACAGATTGTGTGTGCGTGCATAACTATCATCAGTGCAGGTGTCGTAAAAAGCATGTTCAATGTTTATTTGAAGTCGTGCTCTGTCATATTATCAATAAATCCTGTTGTTGGCGGCTCAGGGGTCACTAGTGATGGACTTCTGATTCAAAAGTCTAGAGCTGTTCTGAACACCAGTGAGCTGCCTTTCGGTCTACGGACTACATAAGTAGCTACCTTCTGAAGCATCATAACTGAAGTCGGACCTCAAAAAGAACTATGGTCTTGTTCAGACAGACAGCTATTTATTTATTAATTTTTTCTTTGTAGTTTGAAATGGAAACGGCACATGAAACCTGATCCAAGCTAATTTAAGTTCCAATTGTGAATTATCTGAAAACTGATTAACAACCGATTTTTATTAATGCATCTCAGTCTGAATGAATGGATAAAAAAAAAAAAAAATCGGTTTTGTGCAGTGAGAACAAAAACATTACATGCAATATGCCACTATCTTGTTTACACTGATCAATGTGGTCAGATTGGGATACTGCCATCTTGATGAGAAACATAATCAGTTGTGAAACATTCATTATAAGTTCATGCATGGTGAACCTTGTCATTGTCAATGACAACCAGTGTGGACCAAAAAAAGTAGCAAAAAAAGTGACTCTTGTCTAAACAGAAAATGTCTGATATGGCCACATAATACTAGCATTTTAAACGGTCTATATTGCAGAAAAAAGTGACTTGGAATGGTCTATACCAGCTCCCTCAGTGTTGCACATTTTGCATGTTCCCTCTGTCTGATTCACGCATTTCAGTTCTTGGAGTCTCTGCTAAAGAGGGGATGACCTTAATCAGATGTGTTTGATTATGGAGACATGCAGTTTTGGGGTCTTTAGGGACAAGGTTGATAACACCTGTATCAGAAAATGCGCTTATGATTGAATTAAATGTTTTGTCTTTTCAAATGTTTTTAAGATAATGATATGGTGATATATATTTCAAAAGGTACTAATACATAACATTAAGCTACTAATATGCATCCTTTATGGGTAAATTTGGTACCAAAGTATTCCTTTTGAAAAGGTACTGCTCCATTTGTTCCAAACATGACTTTATCTGTTCTGCATAAAACAAAGGAAGATATTTTGAAGAACAGTGGTAACCGAACAACGTTGGCTAGTACATTTCTCAAAAATATCTTTGTGTTTCACAGAATATAGTAGGTCATACAGATGTACGATTAACTATCTAAGCATAAAAAACATTCAACACACAAATATTAGTATAACAGTCTTTAAATTAGACTGAACTAGACACATAGATTTTGTGTCTGTAACCATTTCTCAAAATGGTTGAGAAATGGTCTTCCCTGTTTCGTGCCAGGAGGGAGATGTATGTCATTCCTGATGAATGACCATGGTGAAAAGGAGACATAGCCGAAATAAAGCTATAAATCGCTGTAACACACTCCTCTCTGGAGCGAGACACACTTTTGGAGCCTCTGAGTGACTGTTTGATGAATTTGTGCAAATGGAGGTTATCCCACTCTGTGTCGATTTATAAAATATTGTGTTTAAGTTAGTGACGCGAATGTTGCTTTTGTTGAAAAACTGGTGTTTTTTCACAGAAATCTCTGGTGTCAGCGCAGCTTCGTGATGGAGAGATCCTGGCCCCATTTGTTTAGCTTTCCAACCACTGCTTTATAGCTACTCAAGAGAAGCATTTTCTTAGCCTTCGTGCTCCACTATAGCCATAACTCTGCCCTGACCAAGGTTTCTTTCTCTGTAGGAAGGTCAGATTCTTCACAGTTGTACAGCCTGCATCTGACTGGCACACATTTATACAGAACTGGAGAGTCAGAGTTTGTTGTGGCTATTGATTAGTTGGAGTGATTTAAGGGAAGAGCTGACATGGCCAGCTGGAGTGCGGGTAAGAGTGCATCCAGTTACTTTCACTACTAAAAAGACTTTTCTTCTGTGTGCCTCACAGCCAACAGAGACAGAAAAAGAATAGCGAAGAAATGGGATAATTGAATATTGAGGAACAAAGATGGAAAAAGGAATGAAGACTGAAGAATGGAAGGGAATTCAGCTTGAAGACTGATATTATGACAGGAAGAGAGAAGAATGAGGTTGATGCACAGTGAAAGGGTAATGGTGCCCAAGAGAACGAGGGAGACAGACTTCCTGCCAATCTTGCAATTTCAGGTTGATAAACCAAGGGGGGTTGTATAATCAACCACAAACATGTTTCACAAAAGTCAAAATGAATAATATATTTAGTGATGCATTAATGTAACAAAAAAAAAAAAAAAAAATTGTCTGATAGTTATTTGTTTATTCAAGAATTATTTTCATGTTTAGGCCAGTGTTAAAATTGCATATTATTTTGTACAAATAAATTAAAAATAAAACACTTAAAGTTAAATAGACATTTCAAAATGCAACAAGTGAATTAAGGCATCATAGCATTATAATTTTTAGCATAAAAGATAAGCTTTTAAGATTTGCTTAAGATGATATATATATATATATATATATATATATATATATATATATATATATATATATATATATATATATATATATATATATATTGTTAAACTAGGTGGTTTTTACTTTAAATAGGGCTGCACAAAAAATTTAAATAAACCCAAACTCGTGATTAAGGCTTAGTTTGATTATCATATTGCAAAGACTGTAGTTGTATCCAGTAAATATGTGTGATCTTGAACCAAAAAGCAGTCATATCGGTCACTTTTTTTTTTTTTTTTTTTGAGATTTATACATCATCTGAAGGCTGAATAAAGCAGCTTTCCATTGGTGTATAGTTCCATTATTGTTACATATTGTTAGGATAGGATACTATTTGGCCTACATACATACAACTATTTGAAAATCTGGAATCTGAGGGTGCAAAGAAGAATCTATCCTTTAAATTGCCTTTAAAGTTGTTCAAATTGATGTTCTTAGCAATGCATATTACTAATAAAAAATGTAGTTTTAATATATTTACAGAAGGAGATGTACAA
Organism: Carassius gibelio; assembly: GCF_023724105.1. Classification (NCBI taxonomy): domain Eukaryota; kingdom Metazoa; phylum Chordata; class Actinopteri; order Cypriniformes; family Cyprinidae; genus Carassius; species Carassius gibelio. Next base: position 12,311,920 of record NC_068404.1, on the reverse strand, counting down.
AATATCTTCATGGAAAGTGATCTTTACTAATATTATATCCTAATGATATTTGCCATAACAACATTCCAAACCTCTGTGACCTACGTTCATCTTCGGAACACAGTTTGAGATATTTTAGATTTAGTAAATGTCATTTTCATTTTTGGCTGAACTAAGACTGGTTTTGTGCTCCAGGGTCACATATGCGCTGTGTGTTTCTGAGCACAAGTAGTTCATTATTCGTTTTTCAGTGTCTCATAGAGACTGAAATAGTAGCTTGATGGTTAAATAATACATTATTATAAATGTATAATAATAGAATACATATTGCCGTTGGTGGTGTTTGTACTTTGGTGTTTGAATATTGATATATAATAACAAAATTTGGAGTCAAATTGTGCAGTCCTACAAACAAGTACAGCAAAAAAGCATGCTCTGTCGTCCTGATGCTGAGATGTGGCCCATTGTGCCGATTGAGCTCCCAGGTGTTCCTCCTCCTGATTGTGGTCTTCAGTGAATAGACAGCTGAAAGAGTCGCAGGCAGAGGGCCGATTACTCTCTGGGAGCTGTACGGCTGATGGGGGTTACAGGTGGAGGCTTGAAGGACAGTCTCCACGTCTCGGCCCCACGGAGCGCAGCGCTCTAAGTGCCTCACAATTGGGCCTTCTGCTGACAGCAGGACACAGTCTTCCCGCGCTCTCTGTCATTATGAGTCTCCTGGCAGTGGAAAGCCTTTTAACCTGTGTCATGTCTGTTTGTCAGGTTGAAGCTATATGACAAATGTTTTTTTTTTTTTTTTTGAGACTTTACGTTTGTCGCACAGGCAGAAGGAATATAGTCTATTGGTATTGGTTTATTTATTGTGTTATGGTCTGTTAATATTACACTTTTTAACGATTAGAACAAATCCTTAACCATAATGGCTTTTTTTTATATTATTGTTGTTTTTTCCACTAAATGTTAGGTGAATATTACAGATTTTCTAATCGCTGTTATTTAAATGAGTATTCTTATCTCTGCCTGTTTTTACATTTAGAGATTGCCTTTGCCACCATCAAACACTTATCTTTGAAAACAGATTAATTCATTAACACTGTTAATTGTAGTCCTTAGCAAATCATAAGGCATTTCTGAATTGAGATCTATTATTTTTTTTTTTTTACATTTGTTGCATTAATTGCAGCATTTAAAGTTTGAAGTGTTTTAATCTTATTTATTATTATTATTTATTTGCATTGTAAGTAAACCACCTAAAAAAATATTCTTCAATACATATACGTATGTTGCATTTTTAGCAGATTTTTACGAGTCTGCGTAGGCTAACAGGCAGTTTTTTGTCCACGCTGTGTCTCAAATATTCAAAACTTCCTCTTTCACAAAGAGGCATTAGCAAGGATCTCTTTCTCTCCCTCAGAAAGCCATGCGGACCCCATGCTGTTGAGATTAGTGGCGATTGGACGTGGTGTAATTTTAGAGAGAGTGTTTCTGGGTCTTTGCATGTAGATGTATGTGTGCGTGAGAGAACTGCTACTGTGTGAATGGCGCAGATGCTACAGAACCACAGTGACCTTTTTACAGGACTGGATCTAATGAAGTGTGAACGGCAAAGTGAGATTTAAGGAGCTGTTGGTTTTCACTGTGGAGATGCTCATGCACACCCACACACACATTGTGAAGATGCTACAGCGTTGCTTCTTACACTCTAGATTTCATTTTGCTCTCTGAAGACTGCATGCATTGTTTAAGAGAGCTCCTTGTAGTAGTTCATGTTTAAAGGGAAATATTAAAGCAGAGGGGCCAATAGGCCTGTAGATGTGAATGAGGATTGACAGCAGCTCCGACAGCACCAGGGATGCTCTCTTTAGAGGGATGGCTAATAGTCTCTCATTATAAAGGCTGCTATGAATTATAGATGGAGCCGTAGAAGCCTGCCTGCCCTTAACTACACGACTATTGATCCCTATTGCAGCATCAAGTGCCAGTACAATTAAGACCTCGCCAAATTGATGTGCTATGGAACCCGTGTGTCAAATTTTCCATTTTCAATCTAGATATGCTTTATCTGATTGAGGGAATTACCTCAGGCCACTTTAAAACTGACTGAATCATTCAGAAACTGGTCCTGTGTGATTAGTGAAGCCCACTAGGACTATGCACAAAAATATATATAAAGTACAATTATCATTACAATTCTTATATACAGTATACAGTAAATATGTAAATTTATGGCATGTTCATATTTGTAAGAACATCTAAGTGTTCGCTGGCTAGTTTTCCAATTCAATACAGTTAGGTTACCTATTTTTATATATACATTTTTTCTTTATAACAGACATTTAGGCTGGCATCATTGTGGCTATAATACTTAGCTGTAAGTACACAAACATAACTGCTGACACAAAAATGTTGTCAGGTTTTTGCATGTGATCTATTTAGACCAATGTGAACGGGATGTTCAGAATGATGCAAATGCTTAAAGAAAAGCAGAAATGCACCAGTTACCCTGATATATATTGCCACAACTCTCAACAGCATCTAAAATAGCACACTCTCGGAGTAGGTATTTTTTTTTTTAAATAAGTAATTACTATGCCATCTTAAAAAAAAAATTAAGTAGTATAAATGTATTCTGGAGGAACTACCTTTGTCATGTTTTCATTGTCACGTGGCCACTGTGAATTTGGATGTACTACTCTTTTCACATATTGTTTTACATCTTCTATAGGTTTATGTAACTGCAGAAGATCTGGGCATGCGATTGCATGTGCTAATCTTATTGATTAGCTATTTTTCTTTGCAGTGTGATATAAAAGAGATTAGAACACCTCTCTGTAAAAGTATTTGCATTGATGGTGTGCGACTGTTCAAAACAGATGCATTAGCTACGGTGGCCCAGTAGTGCACTGCAAATTCTTTGCAACACAACGAAATCGCACAATGCATAGGTCTGATTTAATTTTATTGTACTAATTTTGTTGTGTTGTGGCTTGTTTCCATTGTGTTGTGTTAATTTCGTTGTGTTGTGCTCTACTGGGCCACCGTAATTAACAGCCATTATCACACCGAATTTTCAAACATTCATCTTGGTTTGAACAGGCCTTTGGTCATTGCTTTTCAAATCAGTTCTTCGTTTATTTGAACTATCCAACATGGTAATTAACACAGTCAGTGCAGCAAGTTTGGGACAGGGGTTTGTTAGGAATTGTTTGGTAGAGCTATGCAGTAAACACCTTACTTTGCAATGGGGAAGAAAACTAATTTCTGTAAATGTGTGAGACTTTGGTTTCATTTGTTGCTTTATGTAAATAACTAGAATAATAGCAAAGTGCAGTAAATGGTAAAAGTATTTGTGCTAGAAACCAGTGTTTATGAATGGGAAAATGCATTAAAAATGAGGTGGCGATTATGTAGGCTAATATTTAATAATTTGGTTTGGTGCTAGTTTTGCATAAATTGCCTTTTTGAATGTACATGCAAGGGACAAGAACTGTGTTGAACTTAATGACAGGCATTCAGAATGTGCTGTAATCATCGAGTTTCTGCTTGGTTCTGTCAGTGCAGATTGTGTGCGAGCCCGGCCTACTCATAAGTCCAGCTGTGGAGTGGTATATTATGGATGGATTCCCTGCTGTGTCGACTGCTCTCATACCAACTCTGTGGGCTAAAAGCCCGAGAACCAACTCAACACTCCAAACAACATGACAGCATTCTATCTCTCTCCTTTCACTTCGACGTTCATTTTTTCATTATCTAGTTTGATCTTTTCTTTACGTAACGCTCTATTTAGTAGCTTTCTGCGTTTTTTCTGTGCATCTCAGATTATGTCACAAAAGAAACTTGACATCACAGTATGATGAATTGAGGCAAACGAACATCACACTAACATTTTTGGATTTGTTCTCAGTTTTGTCGTGAAGCCGCAAGGGATGGTTAAAAATAGGTTTCTTTAGATATCCTATGGAAAACCGACAGCACAGAACTCAACAAAAAAAAAAACTAAAAAAAACAAGAACGACTGAGAAAGAGAGTTTAAAAACATCTGGTATCTGTCCACCGATAGACACTTCCTGCTTACTTATCACTTTTGATAAACCCCTGACAAAAGATGCAAAAATCTTCTCAAGAGTTTTGCTGCTTGTGAAAGTATTCCCACTGTCCCTCCAGTAGAAAATGGATTAAATGTGGCAAGAAGTTCCTCAGAAAGGTTTACACAAACACTCACACTCAGGCGCAGCTCTCGGTAAGTCATTGTGTGACATGATAAAGGTGATGGATTCCCTATTTGCACTTTATTCTGCATAGTCTTGAGAGATGAACTGAGATTGCTACTGTGAGTTGGCCAAAACTGGTCCTGAAAGAAGACCTGAATCAGTATGGACATGCAAAAGAAAAGTTCAGTGTTTGCTTTCAGTGTTTGATGTGTGACCGAATCAGCTTTCAGTTGGCCTGTGAAAAGCTGTGTGAACTTTTACAATTGAGTAAACAGTGGTGCCCTATTGAGCAGTAATCTTACTGAACCTGAACTCCTGCTGCTGGGTAGTCAATAGTCTTGCATAGCCAGATGGCAAAGGTTTAGTACACACTGCTACTTATTCTGGTCAAACAAATGAAAAAAATAAGTAAATAAAAAGTGTATTTAGACAGGAGGTCGCCATATAACTGAAATGTAAAGCAACCAAAGCTCATTTTGTTTGAAAATTGTGAGCTGTTTTTAGAGGTTGTGGTACCTGGTAAGAGGCAGGTGACTAATAAAAGCCATGTGTGCCTTAACAAAACAGCTGGTTTTGCTGTTTGATATTGAAAATGGGTATGTCTTGCCATATTGTTTCAATGTTATTTCAAACTTTTGAATAGTAGTGCATGTTTAATTTGGTCTAAAGTGATTTATAAATTTTCGGCATGGCATGAATGCATTTGAAATGAATGCATGTTTGTATATTTAGGTGCATAATTTTTTCACTATTTTTTATTCTAATCAGCTCAGTTTTGGGGTTTGAAAAGTTTGTGGTGAAGGGAGAAATGTATTTGTTATTTTCATTGTGTGTTATTTTAAAATTCCATAAAAACACCGTTTGAGATGCAGATTTTAGCAGAACACAACTGAACAGCTCATGACTGTATGCTGAAACGCATATGATTTGCATTTCCTCTTCCGTGCCTCCAATGACCTCCACCCCTTCTACACACATGCACACACCATGCATCATCTATTCTGGCCCTTCTCCGCCTCCATTATTCTTCTCTTTTCTGCCTTCCTCATCTCTGATTCACCATCCTTTCAATGGCTATAGCCTTTCTATTCCTGTCATTTGAGATTGTGTGTGCAGAAGCATTAGTGGGGATGTGTGTGAGGGCAGTGGTTTGTGTGTTCCTTCCTTTGGCCGTGTATGGCCATTTCTTCATAATGCTTCATGGTGATTAGAACGGAACAGATAATAGTAAATACCAGATTTGGACTTATTCTAGGCAAGAAACTGGCCCATGCAAAAAAAAAAAAAAAAAGCTATAAGTGCTATAACAAGTCTCAGTTAGCTTAACACAGTACACGTAGCAAGGGCTTTTAAATAATATAATAAATAAAAAACAGATAGAATAGAAAAAGAATAGAGCAAGCTAGTGTTAGAGGTCTTATATATAATTTTTTTTTTTTTATGTTTATTTATTTTATATTTATTTATTTTGTATTTACTGAGGAAAATTTACAAAATGTCTTTATGGAACCTGATCTTTACTTAATATCGTAATGATTTTTGGCATAACATAAAAATCTAAAATGTGGTCCAGGGTCACATAAAATAATTTAAGGTTTTTCTAATAATTGTCCTTCTTACCATGAAAACCCAAATCTCCCAATGCACAAGTTTAAAATTTAGCCCAGTATTTTTGTACCAGGCAACTGCTGCTAAGTATTTGTCACACTAAGCGAATATGGTAATGCTAGATTGCTTTTCACTATTTTAATTTTCATGCACATTGCAATCTGAGACTTCACTCCGGCAGTGGTAATAACACATTTCAATTAACCTCAGTAATATTTACCTAGAATTGCCCTCGATCCATCTCTAACAGCCATCAAACATATTACTTTTCTTCTTGCATTAGTTGCGTGTGTGTGTGTGTGTGTGTGTGTGTGTGTGATTGCCTGTTTATTCACGTGTCTTGTATACATCTGTACTTGGTTCAGCCCAACACAAATTTATGAAAAAGCTGTTTTTTTTTTTCTTGGGGGCAGGTACAAAAAAGATCCAGCCACTGAGGTGCTTTAACCTTATTTACTCTGTTTCCACTCACCAAACCAATTACTGCACTCTCATTGAGTTCATATTGTTTGACCTTTATCAGAGAGAGAAAATGGGAGCAGATCAGAGACCAGGAGAGACACTGTGTGCTCCTTGAGGAGAAACGAGCAACATTCATTCTCATATCCCTATATTCAATATTGCAGAATGCAATTAGAGGAGCTAATTATCTTAGCAGCCTTTACAATGGCTGCGGCTCTGATGGTCTCTAATTAGATTTGGAGTGGAGAGAAACCCCCACAGATTTCCCACATATACTCCGAAAGAGAGGAGAAGGTCTTAATTCTTGTGTTTCGGACATGGGAGAAATATGTTCACCGAGGCATATGGCAACATTGTTGGTTCTTAGGTGTTTGTTGTTTTTGTTTGTTGTCAGTACCTATTGTTGTGTCAGGTGTCACTTGCTCTCTTGTCCTCGTAAACCGTTTACTGTACACAAGCTCAGTGTGCTGGTGGTTACTGTTGTCATGTCTGAGTGCAAGGAGTCAGGATCAAAGAAACCCCAAACACTGGCTGTGAACAAACCTAACATAAAAGCCCTGCCCATGCAAACGGTGAGCTTGTATATTGACTCTTCTTTTGTATTGTCTCCATCCATCTGTTTTTCTTCTGTTTGTCGCTTTAGGCCTATTGATGCTTCATTCCTCTCATCTTTCATATAAATCACTTTTGTCCACTTTAGTTTTTTCGGTATAATATAAAACACAAAATACTTGTGTTGGAAAGGTTCCTTATAAAGTGACTTTAACACATCTGCAGAAGAAAGTTGGCAATCCAGTTTAAAAAATCAAAATGTGGTTACTGAATATTTACACAGTTCGGTTCTGAAGATTATTGGCAATGGATGGCTTGATAATCTGTAACTAAATAAGTAAATAAGTAATAAATAATAAAACCAAAAAAAGAAAATATTTAATTGATGTTTTTATTTATTTGTTATGTATTGGGTTTTTATTAGTTGTTATATATTATGTTATGTTATTTATTTATTTATTGTGAAATGATAGTAATAATAATAATTCACCATGAAGAAAATGTCTTTATAATAATAATAATAATAATAATATAAAGATTATTATTATTATTATTATTATGCGTTTGTCTAATATTATTTATTCCACTTCAGCAAATTTGTGTATTCTCTTATTAAATGATGAAACATTCAATATTTTTGTAAAACTACAACAATAATAATAATAATACCTTAAAAAAATTGTAATGTTTAAATGTTGTTGTTGTTGTTATGTAAAATACATATTTAGTTTGTGTGTCTGATAATCACTGATAAACATTTGTTTATTTATTGTCAAATAATAATAATGATCATTTACAAAAAAGAAAATGCCATTGTTATTATGATCATTTTGTTTTTGTCTAATATCAATTATTCAAATTCAGCAGATTTTGTCTCCTTAAGTGGTAAACATTTGTATGTTTTTGTAAAATAATTATAATGATAGTAATAATGCTGTTTCTGTCTAAAATAAGTATTTATTTTACTTCAGCAGTTTGGTGACTCCTGCTTTTATAAAGTTTTTATTATTTATACATCAGCCTTATTTTGGCCGTCAGCCAGCCTCTCTAGATATGGTTCTGAATCAATAAAAACCTCTTTTAGTTGACTACTAGCACAAACCAACTCCCACATATACCTCTTCTTGTTGAACTTCTGCAGGTTGAATATTGTTCCTGTGTGTGCATTGATAATTCATCTTTAGAGACTGTGGGGCTTAATTTAGGCAGTGCAAACAGTAAGACTGAAGAGGGCAACTCGCCCCGCAGTCGTTCACACTCAGCCTAGAGCTTCATTTCTTTAGCGAGCCAATGGAAATGACATTTACTGTCTAAACAGAGTGAAGTATATTTATATCTCTAGGAGAGAGACAGCGATTCGAGCTTGATAGTGTCTAAAAATGTAAAGCGAGTTATTCTTCCTTCCTCACAGCTCTGGAGATTCATTAGGTATTCTTGAAATGTTCATGATTGAGTGTTTGAACTCCTGAATAAGTGTCGGCTCGAGTGGGTTTGCGTTTCTGCCACAGTACTTGAGCGGGTGCATATCAATCTTTTTGTCTGTGTTTCCACAGAGGGTCGGCTGTCACACTGCTCTCCACAAAACCTCAACAGAACGCTGCCTTAATGTCCGAGTTGAAGACAGGAGTCGCTGCCTTCCTCTCTAGGGAATGCTGCTGAATGTTTAGCTCTTTAAGACGGGGTTTTCAACCTTCAAAAAAGGAAAGGGAGAAAAAAAACGGCGGCTGGTTTTGAGAGCAGATCTCATTTGAGTCTGGCATACTGATGTCTTCCCCTGGGCAGGGTGGTTTAATGACAGCATGGAAGCACTTTTAAATGCTCCCAGCACTCGGAGCAGGCTTCCGGAAAGCCTTGTGTGATTGCGCATAGATCACTAGATAGTGACTAATGACTCCAGTGGTTTGGAGTTTTTTTTTTTTTTTTTTCAATGGCTTTTATGAATCAAGAGCTCTTGAACCTGATTCATGTGGGTCTCTGTTCCCTCTCAAGACTGATTCTCCAAGGCTTTAATTTGAGGATTGTGTGGTGATGTGTGATCTCGAGCTCGGTCTTCTCTTTTGTATTTGTGTGTGTGTGTGTGTGTGTGTGTGTGTTCTCTGTTGATTGTGTGCTGGTTTGATCATTATCTGATTCATACTGAAGCTGCTCTCTGTTGTGAAGACCAACAGGTCAAGGTTTCTTCTGTTTATCATGGTACAGTTAAGATAAAATGAGATATCTTGCAGAATAGTTATATTAAAATGAATGAATATATGAATGAAAATGTATTATATTATATTATATTATATTATATTATATTATATTATATTATATTATATTATATTATATTATATTATATTATATTATATTATATTATATTATATTATATTATATTATATTATATTATAGATGATTGACCCTAAAGCAACCTATATCTACTGTACTACTGAGCACCCATGAACAAAGATAGCTTTCATGGAAACCAGTTATGTCTCTTTCTCATATTCAAGAGATCCTTTAATCAGTGCTTAATATGGCTTAAACTAGAATAATGAACCTCATCATCAGTGCAGGAGAAAGAAAAGGAGCAACAATGACTCCTTGCATTATATTTATCACAACTCCTTGACCTTTATCTCCTCCACCCTCCAGTCCAGTCATTCATGTATCTGTGTGCATGTACTGGTTGTGTAATTGGAAGCACGTACCAGTATTTTTTCTCCTTCCATGATGTTTTTCTTCTCCCTTTCACATCTTAGTATTCAACGACATCCAGAAACATTTTAATTCAACTGTGCGTTAAATACAAAGAAGCCTGTGTGACCCTATGTGACTGTGTGTTCGAATAGCAAGAGAGAGAAAAAGCAGGGTTATGGGGCAGAAAGGAAGGGATGAGAAGACAAGGTTGAATTTAAATAGACTATATAAATGTAAGTCTAGTGGTGGACTGGGCAGACTATAGCCCCTTTCACACTGCACGTTTGACCCGGAATATTGCCGGAACATTGCCGGGTCGCCTTCTGTGTGAAAGCAAACATGTCCGGGGACTGATTCCAGGATTGATCCCAGGTCGGGGACATAGTAACATTGCCGGGTTCATTCCCGGAAAGAGCGCTGTGTGAACAAAAGCCAGAACTTATGCCGTGTCGTAGTGATGAGGCACGTTATCGTGCAACTCTTTTAGTGAGTGTTTTGAAGGAAGATCAGCGTTCACAATGAAACAAATATGTGCAAACTGTAACGAAGCAGAGATCAGTTAGTTCCTCACTTTCCATGCTGAAGCTGAGATCGTTCACCAGCTTAAGTGAAAGTTAATGTGCCTAACGTTTTCGACTCGTACATTACACGTCACGCCCTGATGTCACTTGTCTTTAGGGGATCTTTACGGGACCTTTACAGGTTGTGTGTGAACGAACGCACATATTCCGGGTACTCACTGGCAGTGTGAAAGTGCAAAATCTTGCGACCCGGGAACAATTGCTGGAATACAGTACCCATGTATTTTCCAGATTCGCAGTGTGAAAGGGGCTTTTGGTATCTTTGCGTCTGTCAGAGGGAACGAGACACTGAGAGTGAATAAATGTACCATTTTTTTCCTCTCTTTCCCTCTCTATCTTTCCACTGTGCTTTTGATGTGACCGTGAATTGCAGCTCTCCCACTGAGTGTGGGGTATACAGTTGTTGTTCTAACGACCTCTTTAAATCTCTTCTGTCCCTGTCTATCTACTCACCTCTCTGTGTCTCTCTCTTTTTCAGACACGCTTTGCCAATTATTTTGCTCTCAGCAGCTGTGTGATTGCACTTAAAACGCTGGCCAGAGGGGGAACTGCTCACCCTTTCAAAGAGGGCAGAATGAAGAAAAAAATAGAAGGAAATTTTGTAGATAATGGGATTGAATGAGTCAGGGCAGGTGAAAATCTGGAGGGTGGAGAGGTGTTCTGTTGACACAAGCTGCCAAACCTAGTGTGCTGCCTACATAGTGTCTGAGTCTTCATACCCTACTGACAAAGAGAAGAAAACACCTTCAAAATCAGACTAAGGTGGTTCTCTGTTCTTAAAAAAAAAATAGACTTCCACAAGTGACCAAGCTGACATGTGCCCAAACCCTTTTAAACTATTGTGATTTTTTATTTATTTATTTTTTTTCTTGTAAGATACATCAGAAATTAGCATCCGCATTGTTCCCTTGACAACAAGATTTTTGCATTGGCTTTTAGATTATTGTAGATCAACATTTTTTTTTTTTCACTTTTTGTTCATCAAGATAATCTTCAAAATGTAGCCACTTGTTTGCAAAAACCTTTTTTGAGACACTTATAAAAATGCACAAGTATGGTATTACTAATATATTTTATGTTGTAGATTAAAAAAATGAAAATATCTTAAGCATATATTTTAGGCATTAACCAAGAAATCCACTTACTTTGGGACAATTGAACTGGAAAAAAGTGACAAAATACTCAAAACCTTGTTTCTGGGATTTTAGGACTCATAACTTCAGAACTCTTTATTGCTCACTTAGCTCAGTGAAAATGTTAATATAAGATGGCTGATGAAAAGACATATATAATATATAAAGCATATTTAATTCAATAGTAAAAACATAATAAATGGTTCTAATAAAAAATATATCTGATTAAAATGCAGTGTTTGTCCAATTTTAGTGATTATGCTGTTTTGTTTATTAATGGTGTCATACTTTGCAATAGTTTTGTAAGTGTTATACTGTATACTTAACACTTCATTTGTTTGGAGTTCCTAACTCTATAGCTTGTTTCAGTTCAGTCACTTTGGAGATTCAGTTTATGATTTCAGATGCAAATATCATACAATATGTAGGTAGTATACATCGCTGTAGCTCGCTAGGGTTTGGAACAGAATCAGTTTTTACAGTAAGTGTGTCTGTGAATTCACAACACACCAACCAGGCTGGACAAATTCCCCCTACCGGACTTTTTTCCTTTTGCACTGCATTCAAGATGCTTCTCTTTGCCATTATGTGTTGTTTTTCTTCATCTCATGTTTTAAGGATGTTGCTGCCGAGGAGCGAGATGTTCCCCACTTAAACTTCCTCCTCTCCTCTAATTGTTAAATGAATCCTTAACTTGTTTGCATTTGCATTAACTGCTGGATTATGTTAATTTTCAGGCTTCACTTGGCAGAGCGGTGTGTTTGATATTGTAATAGAGACGAGGTTAGCAGAGAGTAGTTCATTTGCTGGAGCACCAGGAGGGATAAGTACTCTTTAGCATGTCTTTTTGCTCATCTGCACGGCAAATTGAATTGCAGATGCCGATAAGAGAATGCAAGTTAGTGCTCGTGTTAACCTCTGATAGCTATTCAGGCTGCTTACTTGTTAAGCGCTGCATGGGTTTTATGGTTAGCCCCTCACCTTAGAGCGCCATCATCACTGCCAGCTCGTTCACACCTAGGAAAGCCAGGTGTCGCAGGGAATTATGGGCTCCCTGGGCTTTATGAACACACACTTTTCCTTGGGAAAAAGAAAATGGCCCACTAACTGACTTTCCCCACTCAAAAAAGTTACAAGTGAGCTCTTTTCACCTCCAACTGAAGTGAACTGACAAACTATGTTGCCATACATTTGCATGGGGATCTGCTCTTATTTTGGTGAGATTCAATTTGATTTGTTGCCAAAGTGAGTCAATATTGAGAGAGAATGTCAAAGGCTGTTAATTATTTAATCACCCATGCTGTGGTTCTGTGATGAGGGTAACAGACTCACAAGTGAGGTATGCTAGAATTTCCCCAGCACTTCTTTTGCTGTTATTTTAAGTTGCTAAGTGGGCAGCTGGATTATGAAGGAGTCTTTGGGGCACCTGAGTCATGCCATCTGCTCAGGTCAGGGAATTCACATAAAATTTAACAAGGTTCAGCTGCACACTTTAGTGGATTTTCTCATCTGTTACCTTTTAAGTGAATAGATGGCACAGACCAGTGGGATAAGAATGGTCTGAACAGAGATCTCAGACCAAGCACAAGCCAGATATAGAATCATAATCTTGCCCTGCAGGCTGCATCTCATTTCTGAGTTTGTGCCTCTGGCATCACACCTGCATTTTGGCCCTAAACCGGTCCAGATAGAGGTCACAGAATCTGAGAAGCCTGACATCAGTGGCTAAAATAACAATATACGAGACAGTAGAAATGTCAAATTGTGTTATTACACTCATAATGCAATATTTCCACAGAGGGATTTCAAAAATATGACACTGAACAGAAATCTACTAGGGCACACTGTGTCTCAACCTTATTTGATTTGGGTAAAGACACAAAAGCAGTAAGACTTCAGTAGCCTACCTCATTCATCTGGTACAACACATTTTTATTTATTTATTTATTTTTATTTTTTAAAGAAGTGAATTCATCAACTACCAAAATATCAGAGATTAAAAAAATAGCAGCTTTCATTACTTCAATGTCAAATGATCCTCCAGAAATCATGTCATAATATTTTTGTGTAAACCTTAATGTAATATTTTTTTCAGTTTTTTATTTTATTTTATTTGATGAATAGAATGTTCAAGAACAGCATTTATTTGAAAGAAAAATCATTTTACTGTCACATTTTATCAATATATGTGTCCTTGGTGAATAAAAGTTTCTTTAAACTTTTGAACAATAGCCTATATTTAATATTTTTTAGGCTTAAAAAATCAAAATCAAAGAAAGATTTGTTGATTGTAATGGGAACGATTGAATTCCTTAAACGTCACAGGTCACAGTCCATTGTTGACAAGGTGTAGTTTCTTTGCAGTTGCCAAGCAATGGAACAATTTTGCATATTAATATAGAATTCAACTAAATGTGCATATATTGGCTGTTCTACAGATCTGAACATGGCTCATCCAGTAGCATTTATAATGTAAAGTCTTTCAAGTCTTTTATTTTTAAATCGGTGCTTGAGGCAGCACAGATGCCTGATTCATAATTTATTAGGAATCATTTTATCTATTGGCTTTATATTTTCCATCAAGCTAGCCCAAAGTACATTTATAAAATATATACCTGGCTGAATTATCTGTTATCTAAGTAAGTATTGTCACATCCGTTGACTTCTTATCCCAGAAGGATATGACTTTAGAGTTGTTCAATATTTGTCTCAAATAAGTCTAAAATTTTGAGCTCAAACTAATCACGGAAGTGTTAAACAATCATCACCGACCGAGATCCCTCACTTTCTCCGTCAGCCCTGGTGTGCTTGTTAATTGAGTGCTAATAACATTAGATTAGCACTAGCTTTGCGCTTCAGGCCTGATTTGGTGACTTAACTTGGACAGCCAGTAGTTGCCATCAGTTTCTTTATGCCTGTACAAGTTGAGGATTTAATGTTGGCATGGAAACAGCTAGCTGTTTCCATGGGACCTTGTTGAGTAGTTGTTATGGTAACGAGCTGTATTTTTTTTTTTTTGTAAAATATGATATCTGATATTTCAGTATCGATCGTGTTTCCTCCAGAGACTCTGGGTTTTTATTGTTTGTTTAGCATGCGTTTATGCTAAGACGAAGAACCCTTATTGAGTTTCCCCATTACTTACATCACAATGCATGATGGTTATTTGGAGTCAGCGTTGAGTGCGGGGGTGTACGTGGTTCTACAGTAGTGAAGATTGTCCCTCAGGTCCTCGCCTACATACCAAAACACACTCGCACTCCTCCACAAAGGAATCTGTGTTAACGGTTGCTCCCTTTCACACTCCTACGCCATCATCTACTCTTCGGGATGCACACAACATAAGAATCGAAAAATAATCAGATGCCCAAATGGAAAAGTCCCTCTATTTTTATCCTTGTGTTTCCCCACCTCGGTTGTGATCTGTGAGGTGGTTGTTCGTCAGGGTGTGAGAGACACCGTGGGCTTTCTTATTAAAAAACCCAGCGGAGGGCCGCCACCTCAGTCTCTCAGCCCTCCCTTTCAGCCTTATTTCACTATTTCGCTTCTTTATTCTCACTTTTTGTCTTTGTGTCTAATATCTGTGTTTCTTCAAAGCGGCGCTGAAGTAACCTGCTGTTAAACAGTGCCGTCTTTCCTCAGGATCTTCCATTTCTTAACCCTCGTTTCATTTGCATCGCTGCCGTCTGCTGTTCCTCCTCCGTCACGCAGTCTTTCTACCATTTCATTAGTTTTATATGAGCCGTGTCCCCACCCCACCCTGCTCGCTGTTGTTTCATTAGCGTCGCGCACCTTTTGTGTGGCTCGTGCGCTCTAGCTCAGGAGTGATAATGTGTGAGCAAACAGAAAGTTGAATAATTGAGCTCTCGTCCATAGATGTCCTCAATGCCTGTGTAGGTAAACCAAGAGGATTCATTTTTCACAGTGCAGAAATGTGTAAGGAGTGTATGTGCGAGTTTGTTCACTCAGTTCAATAGGTTTTCATTTATTCAGGGCCTTTTGCACAGAGAGAGAGAAAAAGAGACAGGCTGATTGATTTATAAAGGCTTTTATACAGCTCTTTGTAAAGGTTGCCCATGCTGAACCAAGCTGCACATTCTGCAGTTCAAAGTTAGTTTTATTTAGCATTTTCTTTGCTGATTTTGAAGAAACGTATGTGCTATAATGTGTTAAATGGAGCTGAGTATAGTTTTCTCTTATTGCTACTGTAGCTGAACATATAATCGCATTAGTGATCGTATTAGGGTTTGCTTTTATGCATTTGGCTTTTTGTCTGTGTACCTTCTATATGTCTGTATAATATTGGTTATTAGTAAATACTATATATTATATATGTTTAATATATATGTTTATACATATTGTATTTTTTAAATGTTCACATTAATCAATAATTTTTCATTTATCAGTATTATTCAGATATATCATTGTGCATGCTCACTTTCTCCATTTAGGATTACCTGTTGCTGTCATCTAACACTCACTTGAGTTCATTTTTTTTTTTTTTTTTTTTACAAATTTAATGAACACTTAAATTTTGTATTATTATTATTATTATTATACATAGAATTGCCAATTATTGCCAATATTATTACCCCAATTAACGACACACCAGCAAATTACATACAGTAAAATAAAACACTTATACTGTCATATTATGATCCACATATAATTACTTTTAAAAGGGTTAATTTAGGTTATTTTAATAAATTTAAAATAATATAGAATTTAAGCCATTGATCAGTTATGGGATTTAACATCATACAGTTAGTTGTAGAAATTGTAGAAATGTGCATTCTTACTTTTTTTTATAATACGACTTACAAATTATGTGTTTAAGCTATTAATGCATTCACTACATATTAAACCCATGACTTTGTCATTGTTAACACCATCCACGTGCTAGCGTGTTAAGCTACAGTAATGCGTTCCAATCTCAGGTGGACAGTTTATTTCACTTTAACCCTTTAATAATTTTATCTTCATTAGATATTCTTCAACCTGATTGTCGACAAGCAATCATAAGCCAGGCGCATGCATCAAACACTTGGAAAAACACTTTACTCAGGAAAATTTCATTACATGCTACTCCAAACACTGGCTGGATGCATTTACCTTGGATCTGCTTCAGTGCTGGACACATGCATTGCTGGACTCATGGAAGGGGTGACAAGGTGCAGAAAGCACCAGATGCACCTCATCACGCACTGCCAGCAGGATTTCATTTCCATGCCACTCCTATGATCAGCCTGGAGCTGAGCCAGTGATGTAAGATCCATCCATAAGCACATAGTTTTGCCTTTTACCTTTTATGGCCACACACATGCTTAAATAACTATGAAATGCCTTTTATTTTGCTAAAGGCCTGCTATATTTAGGATTTGTAATCATTTTTTTAAAGTGTCCTGGAAGAGGAAACTTGAGGCATTGGAGACACTGTCAGCTGTCAGCGCCTCATTCAGATAAATATTGTGGCTGCAGTTTTCGAGATGTCACACAGGTTTTTTCCAGGATTTTGGTTTGTCAGAAAAATCTTTTCTTGCACAGTGATGTCAGAGCTGTTCTTTTCGCAGCCTGTGAGACGCTGTTCCCAGTCTGAAGATCTGACTGGTGCTAATCAACGTTGGCACTTCACGGAGACGTCTAGCTAGCGTTAATGGGATGCAGAATATCACGTTGTGGTGGCTCGGTGCTAAAGGATGGTAGCGTGGTGTCAGAGATGTGCTGGAATGCCCTGATGCTGAGCTGGAGTGCGTAAGCGTGGGTTCGGCCGAACGTTCGCAGTGCAAACTGTCCATGAAAAAAATAAATCTGTGTTTGTATGTTTGGTTTATCTGCAGTCATGGGTCTGCTCTCCTTTCATGCTTCCCCAGCTTCATGCAAACATATGTGCATGTGCATCTGCAGCATATTGTTTACATGTGAGCCTAGCACTTCACACAAGAGAAAGAGGAGAACTGTATAGACTAAACCCAGGGCTAGAAACGCACTAAAGCCAAGTAAACAAATGCATACTTAATATGTCCTCTTGCAAACACTCATACTCTAGACAGTGTTTCATTTATATTTAAATAGATGTGCCTTAAACCAGATGTGCTGTAAGTTAATATGAAAATATTATATCTGTTACACCTGTAGCTTCTCTCGTGGAAATGCTGAGAATAACATTGTGCACTTACATTTCAGTCTGACACATTTTGGAATACAATGTTGAACGAAGTTTGAGTGTGTGTAGCTAGTAGAGATCAGTGTTGTTATTGCAAAATTATCTATTAAAAGTAGTTTTCATTAACTGAAATAAAACGGAATTAAATGAAGAAATTCATATTATGGCAACCAAATCAAATAAGTTGAAGCTGAAATGCTAAACATACTAAAGCTAAAACTGGAATAAAAAATAAAGCAAAATAAAAAAATAAATCGGTTGCACTTTATTTTACAGTACGTGTACTAACATGTACTTATAGTGTACTTACAGTGTATTTATCTAAGAAAGTTCTGGTAACACAAGGTAACTACGTGGGGTAGGGTTAGGTTCAGGGTTAGTACCTAGTTATTACAAAGTTATTGTAATTACTATAATAAGTACATAGTATTTACATGAGGAACAGGACTGTAAAATAAAGTGCTACCAATAAATCTTTATTTATATTGCTATCATTATATATATATATTATTGATGTATTTATTGTAAAAAAGCCTACATTTGTAAAACAACTAAGCCTGAAAGAAAACACACACACACACACAATTTAACAAAAGCTAATAAAAATACTTAAAAAATGTGTTAGATAAATGATACTAAAATAACACCTAATAGAGATGCATGAATATAATATTGTTTATTAATACATTTAGATTAAATCTGATGTCTTTAAAAATACCTCTAATTTAATAACACTGTTAAATACAATATTGAATATCTTTCTTTTCATACCATACATTATAATGTTGTGGTGCCTAAATTAATTTAAAATAATAAAACTTTTTAGTTTCATTATTACATTTTTTATTTGTTTAAAGAAAATAGAATACATTTTTTAATACTAGTCATTAATCGTTTTGCAGTCATAACATGAGTAATCAGTTCAGCCAGAATTTTAATACTGATGCATCGTTATCAGCATGAAAAATTTGCATTGAGGTACTACTGCAGAGTAGGTTTCGGTTCCAACAAAGTACATCTTTCAGTTTGTTCTGTAGTCATACTCTGAAAAATTCTGCCATATTTTATTGGCTAAGGACCCAGAGGCTGACAGAGGGAGAAGAAGTGTGAAGGGGTTGTTGAGGACAAAAAGAGGCTTTGTTTTTTCTTGAGGCTATAAGTTAATAAAAGGGTAGAGATTGAACCGCCCTACAGGAGAGAATCCTGTTTAAATGTTAATAGGACAAGGACTCAATGCCTTTAAGGGTGTGTTTTGTTGTTCATGAGCTCTACTCTCAAACTAACCTCATGCCCTGGTTTCCTCCACAGTGATCCCAGACACTCTGACGGTGATGGCAACTGCTCAGACCCTCTCAAAAGTGGAGGGGGACACGTTACAGCTCAGCTGTGAGGTCACACGCCAGACGTCCCAGCACAGTCACGTTTCTGTGGGGTGGTACCTGCGACCCTATGATGACCCCAATTCTGGTCCACGTGACCTGGTTACCCTGTCACGGGACTTTGTTCTACGGCCGGGTGGACAGTACCGTCAACGTCTGTCTTCAGGAGACCTGCGTCTGGACAAGACCAGCGCCACTTCCTACCGTCTCACCATCTACAAACTGCAGCCCACAGACCAGGGAGAGTTCTACTGCGAGGCCTCGGAATGGATCCAGGACCCAGATCGCTCCTGGTACGCCATGACCCGGAAAGAGTCGGAGAAGACGTCAATCAAAGTTCAGCCCACAGGTGAGTTAGAGTTGTTTTGGGGGTTCATTGCAACATCTTTCGGAGGTTAATTGCTTATTTTTTATCCTAAAGGCTGATTGTTCACTGACATTGATTTAATTCAACACAATGAAGAGTAGAGGTGTTGGTTAAGAAAAGCAAGTTTTCTTGTGGAAAAACACATATTTGAGCCACATTCAGTTGCATTGTAAATGTAGCCAAAAGAAGACATTTGAAGACTTTGGAAATTAATCTAAGAAACTTGGAAATATTTGCATATACTCTTGCATATATTCATTCATATGTAAATGAACATAAAAAAATGAACATAACAATAGATTTATGAACAGTTAACACCCAGATGTTAGTTCAGAGTGTTATTCTCTCAGACATATTTTCCCAAACGATTTCCATTGGACAAAAATCTATGTAAACTGGATTGTGAACATTATACATAGTCCAAAACTCTAATGAGATAGTTCACCCAAAAATGAAAATTCTGTTATCATTTACTTACCTTGTCATTTCAAACCTGTATGACTTTCTACCTTGAAAGATGATGTTGTGAGAAATGGCACTTTTTTTATCCATATAATTAAATTTAACAATCACTAAAATGATTTGGTTCAACATTCTTCAAAATATATATTTTTTGTGTTTCAGATTCAGTTTTGGGTGATATATCCATTTATTACACACTGAACAAACTCTACTTCTATCCCTTACAATTTTCTTTTTGTTTATATGAAATTAAATATAAGATGATAATTATTTCAAACACTTTACCCAACAGAAGTACTTGCGTGGAGTTTAACCCTATTAGACAAATGACTCAACCATATTATGCTTATGGTCGCCTTGCTCTTTAAAACAGGGCATGCATGGCTCTGCTTCCCTGCCGAAATCCTTAAATATGCCATTTGAGCTGATCACTATCTAAAATTAAGCACATTACCGGAGTCCCTGAGCGGTGGCTGCTGATCCTCTTAACATCAAACTCAATGTCATTTAGTACAGAGCAGGCATCGGCTCTCACAGGTCCAGTCCTTACATTGATACCATCAGTGTCATGAAGGTTATCATGGAGTGCATCATAGTCAAGTCTCAGTGGTCTCTTAGCATCAGGTAGCAGCAAGCCAATCACATTGACTCATTTATCCAACAAATCAGATGAGGAATCATGGCTTGATGACCAACACATTTAAAGAGAAAGAAATGTCAATTCTGTCATCATTTACTCAGCCTCATGTCATTCCAAACTCAGGATGTTCATTTTGAAGAATATTTCAATCAAATTTAATGAATTCCAGAACTTTCAAAATCCAAAATGAACCAGAGAAATGAATCCATTCCACTGGACTGAATCTAAACAATTCATTTTTACATTTCAACCCCTGGTGGCAGATGTAAGTTTAAAATTTATCATGAAAAAGCTGTTGCCCAAAATGAATGAATAATGAATGTATAAATATACATCCGCACAAAATAAATGACCGCTGTTTGAAAGAAAACCTAAGTAGTTTTTCTAGGGCTAATCAACTTAATTCTTTTGGCCGCAATTATTCATAACTACCTATTTTACATAATTTGTGTTTAATGATTTACATTGTAGGGCAAAAAAAATATTGGTACTTCTTTAGTTTGTGTTCATGATCATACGATATTTCCAGTCAGGAGGTCAAATAGGGTCCAGCCACAAAAGTTTAAAAAGCTCCTGTATAACTTTCCATCAGAAATAAATGTCTGGTGTTTGTTGGAGATGGCGTAAAAGTGTCTCAAGGCGACTGGAGTGACGCTTTTGTATGATGAAGGTATGATGAACAGATCGAAATTTAAGCCTCAATTCACTCTCAAATCAAAGACTATAGTGTATATAGACTTTTATCAAATGTGGTAAATGTGACACAACCCCCAGTTGTCAACTAACATTCTTATTGGTTCTTGTGTATCACATGAACAAACATCATAACGGGTTTGTGTCTACAAATGTTATGTTGTCTGTGTGTAACTGATGACTTTGTTGAGTTTGATTAAATGGACAGTTAGTTGAAGCTTTCTTCAAAATTAGCTTCTTTTATATTCCTCAGTAGATGACTGCTAACCACATGAAGATGAGTAAATGATGACAGAACTTTCATTTCTGGTTAAATTATTCTTTATGTTGTTGTCTAAGTTAATTGTGCCAGACTTTTTGCACTGAGAACCAAGGATGTTTGATGTTACTGTCAGATCTGATGTCTAATAACCCCACATTTGATTTAAGAGCTAACATAAAAAAATAGATTTTTACTTAAATTTTACTCTGTCACACGCTGCAGTTGTGTTGGGTGAACATTTCAACACAATGCCATAGATCTGAACTTTACCTCTCTCCCGTTCTCCAGAATAGCCATATTTCACGGGACAGAGGCTGGGGCAGAAAAATGCCTCCCTCATCTCCGGCTTTAGTCCATTACTTTCCAATTTATTACGGAGCCGTCACTCCGTCCTGAGCATAAGACAGCATGTACAGCAGACGTGAGTGCTGTATCTCTCTGACTGACTGAACACACAGGGCTGTAACTCCATCTCAAAGCACATCGGCCCAGCGGTTTGATGGGAATGGGAGGTGACAGCGCACCTCCTCATCAAATGCGCTGCAGGACAGGAGCTGCGAGTGGCATGTTAATTCAGCCCTGTTATTGGTCAAGAGTCTCTGGGGTGGGCAGATTGGATGAGAAGAGGACAGGTTGTGATTTTAGGTTGTGGATGTTGGATGGCTGTCTCCCAAGGGCACCTCCAAAGAGTCAGGTTGCAGATAGGGACAGAGCCTAATAGTCTTTATGATTTGTGATCTTCAATGGTGTACAGTAGGATCAGGGTGAGATGAATGCAGACCAGACAAGCTCCTCATAGAGACAGATTGAAGACTCATCCACTTCCCTTCAACTCAATGACCAGTGACTCTTGATACATAGTCATGTGACACGAAATAGCCACTTTGACTGTTAGTAGAGAAAAAACTTGACTGCTAGTAGAAAAACTGACACAAAAGTGTAGACATTTAAAAGAGAAATGGTTCAGTGATTCAGTTACTTTTAATGCTTGTGAATCAGACAAAAATTAAACTGAAACATACTTTTTTCTGTGTAGCATAAAATAAATTATTTAAAAGAATGTTGGTTAACAAACTGTATTGGTGTTCACTGACTGATATTGTATGGACACAGAAATATGTTCTTTAATATTTACTTACTGCTTATTCAGCATAGGACAAAGTTGGCACCTCCTAATTATTAAAGATGCAGTCACATTAGTGCAGTTTTGGCAAAACTCCATTGTAAATGGTGTAGAAATATATGAATCGCCACTCAAATTGAAGTCACTTTTAACTCTGATTTCTGTTGGTCAACAGTATATTTGTGTCATCAAATTGAATAAATTGAACAAATTGCTTTGGGGACTTTTTTGAGTGAAATGCAATCATTTTAATAGATACAAACTGTGCAAAGTTCATTAAAATGAAAATAAAATAAAAATAAAAATGTATGTAAAATAAAATCAAATTAAAATTCATTAAAATAATTGGATTATGCTCACACGAGAAATGTTAATTGTGACCCCACTTTAGAAGTGTGAACTACAGTACATTAGTAGTCTAACTGATCATAGCATTTAAAATGTACAGTAGTAAAACTCCTGCAGCTTCAGAGAGATCGAAAAAAGTTAATGTAACACTAAATAGCCTCTGTTTTGGTGCAAGAATACTTGATTTTAAGTGGACTTCAGGAAAAAGTTCACTAGTAGATGTTAAAAGGAGCTTAGAGTGGGGTTGAATCATTTCAGTGATTTAGTTGCTTACAACAAACTCATTTATAATGTTTATCGGTAAGTGCTGTTTTGAAAGTCTCAGTATGTGGGGCTATTTACAGTAAATGGCCTTTGAAAGCCTTTAGAGATAGTCATCTGTTTTATTGTAAGCATCTTCCAGTCAAGTATTCCAGTTTTCTAACAAACTACTCTTCATAAAGACCTGACTTTCACTTTGTTACAGCCCTTTACTATCAAGCAGTATTGTTATTGTCAACTAAAACTATTAAAATATTTTTTAAATTGAAATAAAGCTGCAAATAAAAAAAAATACATTAAACCTGCAGTAAATAAAAATAAAAGAAATAGAAAAAACTGAAATAAAATATAAAACTGAAAAATATCCAAATGAATGCAACATTTGCAATATTAATGAATATAATAATAGTATTTAAACTATTCTAAAATTACAATGCTATCAAGACCAAGTGGACAAAATTCATAATAGTAATAATACTTCTAAAATTGCAAGGCTATAAAGGCCAAGTGAGCAAAAATGTATTTAAATCTTATTTTAAGCAGTGGATGTAAAGAGATTCAGTTTTAGTTATAGTTCTGTCTTTAGGTCATGGACCTTTTTTTTCTCTCCTTTTCTTTAAAAGATGCCAGCAATTGCACACAGGAAGGGTTTATTAAAAAAACTTGAAACTTTATTAGAAGGTAGTTGTAACATAAAAGTTTAATGGATTTTAAAGGCAGTCAAGGTGAAGTCATTACGGCCTGGTCCTTCAGTATGCAAGCCAGGCTTCACCTGACTGAGATTCACATTAGAAATTCCAGAGAGCATTTCAAGAGCAACACTGAGACGAGAGAAGACCGATTTGTCTGTAATCCCCTTTTCTAGCTGGCTGTGTCCAAGTGCCCTTCCAGCTAGACAACACGCTCACAATGTTCTCTGTGTAACTAGCCAGTGGCCTGTTAGGCTCAATTGAAAGTGCACATGTCTGTGCAGGAGTGATTGGGTGGCTGTTTTGAAGGATTGCAGCCAGTTTATGTATTTTCATTTGTTGTTGACTGAATTGGCTAGAAAGTCTGGTTTAAGCTAGGAGTAGCAGTTTTGGAACAGCTATGTCATTATCTTGAACACCATCTTGCACCAACAACAAACCACTAACTGCTCATAACAATTTATGGTGCTCAAGCTGGTTTGTAGAAAATAATGGCTGCTCAACCATCCAATTACCAACTTGGTCTAACTAGAAACTAGTAACCATGTTCCAAAAAACCACGTTCAACTGGATTTTCCAGCAGGGGAGCTCAAAGCTGCTGAAGAGAGGTGCGCGATTACGCACTCAGTCATGTGCGATTATTCTGTTTTGCATATTTATGTTGACATTAGCTCAATGCACACCATATGTCATGCTCATAACACGTGTAAACGTTTGTGTGTTTTCTCTCATCTGTCTGTTAATGTGTTTATTGCTCTGGTGAACTGTGGGGAAAAACAGAAGTTGTGCGGTAAGCATTAATAGGACATCAAATGGCTCATTGAAGCACATACTACAGCAGTTCGATGGACTCATTTCGTGACAAAGCTTTTGGCAGTGAATCCCACACAGCAGCTTGTTCACACAGCCCCCTTCCAACCACAGTTATTACCGCTCCCACTCAACACAATTGTCTCTTTCTCTCTTTCTCTCTCTGGTTAGCTGTCATACAAATCTATTGTGCATACTAAATTCAAATCTAATGGCATCATTCATGCTGTGTACCTCAATCCTGACATTTCCTTCCCATTCTAAAACCTTTATTCATGTGACTTTGAAAGTATCCCTCATCTTATGAATGCCAGATTTGTCCACAGTCGTAGTATTGTACTGTACTTGACTATATAACAAAGCTGTAAAAGGAAGGAGAACATCTTCATGATTAGATTCTAATAAGATATCAGCCCCTGAGGTCTAGGGTTCAGTGAACATTGTGACTTTGTGCTTGTGACTTATGCCTGTGATGGCAAGGCTGAATTTTCAACATCATTACTCCAGTCTTCAGTGTCACACGATCCTTCAGAAATCATTTTAATATGCTAATTTGCTGCACAAGACACATTTCTTATTACTGTCAATGTGTTCACTGTTACTTTTGATAATTTTACTGGCCCAAAACTTTTGAATGGTTGTGTATTTTTGAGTCATGAATAATGGATGATTAATGGAAATTTACATTAAAATCCTTGCAAATTTTGCTTCATTTACAATTGAATGTTAATATTCAGTAAATCACCCAAAACTAATTTATGCCCATTCTTTTGCCGTCATTTTAATCCCAAATGTACTAGGACTGGTAAAGGATGTCAAGATTTTTATTGATATGTAATGTGTTGATTAGCCTTTGATGCTAATTATGAAGCACAGAAAAATCGGTTGCACTTTATTTTACAGTACGTGTACTAACGTACTTATAGTGTACTTACAGTGTATTTAACTAAGAAAGTTCTGGTAATACAAGGTAACTACAATGGGGTAGGGTTAGGTTTAGGGGTAGGTTCAGGGTTAGTACCTATTTATTACATGGTTATTGTAATTACTATAATAAGTACATAGTATGTACATGAGGAAAAGACTGTAAAATAAAGTGCTACCAAAAAATCATTCAGACAGCAATCATCCAGCAAACGCAGACAGATTTCAAATTTTGATGACCTCTCAGTCTGATGTAGAATATAGAGGAATATGTATTCACCTAATGTATCCTTTTGCTTTTCTCTCTGTTTTTTTTCCCATTCATTTCCACGAGCAGCCCTTCATCTCCACTGCTAATTAATCTGTCTGAAGCGTGCAGATTTAGTCCTAATACACAGACCGGCTCCGGTCAGGCGGGCAGTAATGTCCTAATGGAGCATCACGCTGCTTGAGTATCACAGGAGGAAAGGAAAAACAGCCACTGGCCTTTGTTTCCCTGTGATCTGTGAATTCCTCTTTAGCACAGGCCCGTTTACTGTGCTGTTATTTTGGAGAGTAGCGCACAGCGTGACACACAAATAATGGCTGCATGTAAAAACACACATCGTCATCATCATCCCTCCCTGTACATTTGCCTTTCTCTGTGTCAGTGCCATGTACTTACGCAGTCAGAGCGTTTCTCAGGAAGTTTGTTGTAGTAATTAGAGCCCAGGGGCAATCACCTCTGAAGAAGCCAAATGAAGTGAAGAAAGTGCTTTTCTGATGAGGCGCACAATCTGCTTATCATATGGAAATTAGTTCTATAAATGAGGATTTGTTTTCTTTTTATGCGAGTGTTTTTCGGTTTGGATTTAGTCCAATATGGACCACTTTGTATTGAATAAATCATCTTTTCTCTCTTTCTTTTTCACTTGCAGATCGGGACTTTAGTATCCAGGTGACCACCGAGCGCCGGGCCTACACGGCTGGTGAGCCGCTGGAGCTCCGCTGCACCATTGACGCTCAGAATGTTCCAGAGCGCTTCTTCTCGGTGTCGTGGGTCTTCAGCAGCTCCCCCGTAGCCGTGATTGGGCCCAGTGCCGTGCCTGTACTGGGACCCAACTACATGGAACGGGAAGCCACCGGCCTCCTGACTGTGCGCAAAGAGAGCCCTTCTGTCCACCTGCTCAAGTTGCAGCGTCTACTGCCAGAGGACTCTGGCAAATATATCTGCAGAGTGACAGAACGGGAGAAGACCCCCACTGGAGATTTCATCGACCGCAGCAAGCGGTCCCGTAATGTTCAGATCACTGTAACCCCTCTCAGTGAGTATCATGGTTCTTTTTATCGGCCCTCTGTTTCTGACTGGCCCCTAGAGTAGTCAGCTGATACCTCGCAACAGCACTCTTATTAAATGAAAACATGAAACTTTGGGCCTCAATTCAGACGTTTATTACCGTAAGTGAATTATTCTGATGATTGGTTTAAAAAAGTAGAGTTCAGGAATTGATTTAGTAATATTGTAGAGGCAAGCATTTATTAAAGTTCTTATTTCTGCTGAAGGTTTCTAAAGCATAGAGCATACACTCAGTATAGCCTCTTATTTTCTCAGATGCTTTTCAGTTGTTGTGCCAGGTGCATTCTCTCTCTCTCTCTCTCTTTCTCTCTCTCTCTCTCTCTCTCTCTCTCTCTTTCACACTGTTAGAAGTAACAGTAGTGTGAAAACAGTTCAGCTGTTTTCTGTTTTCTACTTGTGAGTGGGCAATACAGTACTGTGTCCTGTCTAATTCGTTTAATGCACTGCATTTTTTCACAATTTGGTTTTGTGGAGGCCTGAGAAGCCTTTGAAATAGCATTGCATTTCAAGTGAGAGTTACTTGAAAAGCCAAGTCTAACAGGCATGAAATGAAAGTGTGAAGGCCATCGCCTTCAGCGTAGCCTTGGTAGATCCCCAAGGTGGATGTGATTGTGCCCAGGCTGAGAAACCACAATTGAGCTCAAGGAGTTGATGAAAGCTAGATAGGGGAGAGGAGGTTAATCAGAGGTTAGTGAGAATACATCTGTTCTGCTCAGACTGTGGCCACCCAAATCCAGCCTCTTCCAACAACAGTCCTTTCTCGCTCTATAAATTGAAGGAGATCTTTCTTTCTTTCTCCTCAGGAGAATCAGCTTTCATAGGGTCTTGAAGGATATCCGGCAAGTATTCATTACATCAACACGCCATGTTTTTGAAGTTATTTACATGGTTTAGCTACATCAGCATATTACATATTTCCATAATGCCCTCCTACTGGCTGCTTTTGCCAACACTCAAAAAAAAAAACATGGGTAAAAAACGTTGAAACTCGAAGTCAGAGTTACCTTAGATGTAATCCTGTTTACTGCTGGACTTGAAGCCTTTGGAGCTCAAATCCGATTTTCATAGGGGGCGTTGCATTTCTGACACGTTACAAACGGCTGACCAATCACAACAGGCCAGGTGACCAATCAGAGCAGACTGGGGTTTTCAAAAAGTCAGGCTTTAAAGACAATGGAACTACAACAGATGCTTCAGGCAGAGAGTGAAAATGTAAATGTAAATGTTTTCTAGCAGACCCCAAAAATATAAAAATGAGGAACTTTCAAATGAAAATTAAATGGGCGCTTTAATATATATCAGTTAGCTGCAGTTCCACCACTCATTCTTGTGCCAGTTTCTTTCTTAAAGCGATAGTTCACCCCAAAATGTGAATGTGTCGGGTCGAACCCACTCATTTATTTACCTTATTCCAAACCTGTATAACTTTCTTTGTAACACATATTTAGAATATTCAGAAGATGCCCCATGATTGTCCATAAAATGAAATTCAGTGAGGTCTGATGTGAGTGTGTCGGACCCCTTGACTTTCATTCTACTGGATAAAGTATTCGTCAATCATTCTGCAAAATATTTTCTTTTGTGTTGGACAAAGGAAAAAAAGTCATACATCTTTGGAACAACGTGAAAGTTAGTATGTTTGGGTGAAATGTCCTTTAAAGTTGGCTAGAAAAAGAGAAAGGGTTTTTTGGAAAGGTTTGTGAATGAGGCACTATATTAGACCATGCTTTGGTCTTTTTTGTCTTTGCCCCCGCAGGAGACCCTGTGCAATATTTGCAGGGTTATTATAGCAGTAGATTGATAGTTGCAATATGGATTCGAGACAGCACAGAGTTCAGCTCCTTCTTCACCCACATGCTCTCTCTCTCTCTTTCTATTCAGCTCATGGTCTCACTGACTAGGTACAGTAGATCTTTCAGGCAATATATACGACTGAAGCATCTGCATGTAGAGACACTGAGAGACTGGACTGAGTGAAGGTACAGCCATACCACAACTGATGATTGTATGAAATTCTTATTCCATCTCCTCAGAGAATAGGAGCACATTAGAAATTGAAGAGGTTTCGTCCCCAGATGTTTCGCTTTTGTTATGTATGAAATCAAAGCCTCTTGTGTTCATTGCCTGGTTGGTCATGGTGGTTTTCTTCTCAAGAAGTTCTGCTAGAGCCTCTTTCTTAAGAGAGCCTTTGGTGACCCATGGGAAGTGTGCAAACTTTGTCTCATTAAAGTCCCATTTTTTGTTTTATCACATGCTGCTTTTATAGGGACGTGGTGGTGTGAAATCCCTGTCGAGAACTCTTGCGATGTCTGAGAAGTCTTTGATCTACACTCGTGCTTATGATCTCTCAGGCTCTAGACCTCTTGATGAGAAAACTATTCCAGAGGTCCTGCCGGTCTATGGCCTAGTCTGCTGTAGAGTGCAACAGAAACATACAGAAGATGCCATTCATGTATTTATTTTAGTGATATTGTGCAAATCACAGACCTACCATGAGCTCAAATGTTGTCAAATGATTCGGTGTTCAACTTCAAAATAGTTCTTTCCCATAGACCTATAGAACCCCTACTCCCATAAACCATTGCAAATGACTTCTTATTGTATCGTCAGTCGATTTATGCATGTTTTGCATTAAATATCATATTATTTTATACTTAATAAATGACAGTTGTTGATATAATACCATTCAAAAGGTCTAAGATTCTTTCTTTCTTTCTTTATTATTTTATTATTTTATTATTGTTTTTCTTTTTCTTGATTTTTTTTAAAGACATGAATACTTTAGCGGGCAAGGAATTTAGAATATTACAAAAATGTTCTATGTTAAATAAATACAATACTTAAGGAGCCTATTATTGCCTCAGGCCTTTATAACATCCATCTCTCCAGTGGTTTTTCAACTGACTCACAACCAGAGACAGTATAGTAGAAGAAAACAGACCATTCATAGGGAAATGAACAGGAGAGATTGAAATGCTAATAATGGTTACTGTTGGTATATAAGTCTGACCTTTAAGTTAAAAAAGAGCCTGTTGCCCTATTGGTAAAGGCAGTGCCTCAATATATTGCTCCAGAATGTTCATTAGCTTGGCCAGCCAGCTAAAGATACAATTGCATTGTTAATTTTATCTGTTAATTATAAGCTGTTTTCTATTAAGCGGATGGGGTTGTTCCTATTCACCTAATGCATACAGGGAAAATAGAGTTCTTGTGTACTTGCCTTTTAGAGGACTGAATTTGTAGAGTTGTTTCTTGTACAGCTTGTCATGACTAATTTACTCATACATAATGTAAATGTACTCTAATTAATATGATAAACTAGCACTAGTGTCATGTTTCCAAAGACTGATGTCTCATTTCTTTTGTTGTTTGTCTGTCTCATATAGGAAGTAATATCACTGTGTCATTATCCAGTAATACTTCAGATATAATGGAGGGGGAGACCGTCCAGTTGACCTGCGTTGTTAGCAGCACTGTGGGTCCCCTGTCTGTGACGTGGCAGTGGACTGATAAGGAGGGGGCGGGTCCCGCTGTGAACGTGGCTTCGGTGGATCGTGAGGGCATGGTCACTCCTGGGCCCAACTTTAGGGAGCGCAGCAGCTTTGGAGAGATCCGGGTGGAGCGGGTTCGACCCGACACGTTTACTCTGTTCCTGTACAATGCCTTTCCCACAGATGAGGGCCAGTACAGATGCAGCGGCACCGAGTGGTCTCAGAGCGGGACTGCACCTGACTGGATTTGGCAGCAGATTGGAGATGAATCCGCCACCAAGACCGTCACTGTCAAATCAGTTGGTAAGACCACAAATCTTATTTGAGACCCAGAATACCACGGTTTGGCGAATAAATTAAAATAGTTATAATACAAATATTACTTTGTATTTATTTAGCCATAAACTTGTTTATTTTATATTCTTGGCCAGATTCTAAAATAATTATTTATAGCTATTTAGAATTTGATGTGAATAATATTTAATAAGTATTCTTATTTATATATTTTTTATTATATATTAACATAGGTTTAAAGTTTGTGGGCAGTAAGATTTACTTACTTTTTCAGCATATTTGTATGAAATTAAAAAGACATTAAAGACATTTACAATGTTACGGAAGATTTCTGTTTCAAGTAAATGCTCTTCTATGAACTTTCTAATCATTAAAAATCCTGAAAACAAATGTATCACTATTGATTAAGCAGACACAAAAACATTAAGCAGCATGAATGTTTTCTATATTGATGATGATGATAATAATAATAATAACAACAACAACAATAATACTAAATTTAGCTTGAGCACCATTAAAAATTATTTCTAAAGAATTATATGACACTAAAGACTGGACTAATGACTGATGAAATTCAGCTTTGCCATCACAGGAATAAATTAGATGTTGGAATATATTCAAATAAAAAGCAGTTGTTTACAATTGTACCAAATACTGGTATTTCAAAATTATGCTATTTTTTATTTATTTTACTGTAATTGCAGCCTTGTTAAACAAAACTAAAAAAAATTGTACTGACCACAAGCCTTGAACAGTATTATATATATATATATATATATATATATATATATATGTGTGTGTGTGTGTGTGTGTGTGTGTGTGTGTGTTATAAAATATCCCTTATAAAAGTAAAAAATGCTCTTAAAGTTCAGAGCCAGGGGACAAATATTTCCCCTTCATAAAAAGTAAATTTCTGACACTGTATTTGCATATATAGTGTTTTTGTACTCATGCAGTCCATTTTTACTGTCAACATCACATCATATTTATGACATCATAAATTTACTGCTTCATAACACACAGGCGTATATACAAACTCACACTTGAGGAATACATACCCACTCAAGTGGAGTAGAGTATTGAAGTGGCATGTGCACTGTAAAGCTGGATCCCGTCCATATGAAGTCGATATAACCCACTCATGCTCATGAGTGCCTTACATTGCATCCTGTACAACTCTACCGCTGTCAGCATTCCATCACAATCAATAGCCGTGACTTCCAGTCTGCTCTTTAACTGTGTATGTAATGAGAACACACACATTGCAGAAAGGAAAAACATGAGTGGAAAGCAAGCTGGCAGATGCTCTGAATAAATACATTGTGTGACTTAGCATGTGTTGCGTGACGATGAGTGGCTTTTAGACAAGATACTGGATCAGTTCTTGATAACATACAATATGTCTGTGGTTTTCTTGGTGAAGTGTGTAACTTTTTTAGATACTTAAAATGCTTTCTACTCTTCCAACTTAGTTTGATGAGACAATTCCGAGTCAGTCATTCGTAGATTTTCTTTCTGAAGAATTGTTCTCAAACATATGCTCTTGTTTGCACAGCCTTGTATTGGGATTTATGTTTTATAAAGAGGCATGTTTTTGGTGAACTGCCTGTTTGGGGCAGAAAAAAAGATTTTATGACCAATTTTAATTTAAAAATGGTTTATATTCATGAATTTTGAAGAAAAAAACATATTAAGGAAAACTAATGAAATTAATAAAGTATTACATTAAAATAGAGAAACTGATTTTCTTTTCTTTTTTTAAATCTTTATATTGAAATCACAATGGATTGGGAAAGTAATTTGTCACAGATGTGGGAATCCTAAATGCAGCTTTAAGGATGGGAATCTTATACAGAATCAAGTCTTCATGCATCCTGCATATTGAATCTTTGATGAGATGACAAAATCGGGGCTTTTTTATCTATTCCTCTTAATTATTTATATCCATGCTCTTCCTCTGCGATGACATTGTACTTCCTCTGTTGTCAGGATCAGCTTTGTTGAAGCATTTCATCAGCTGTGCTTTTGATTTGAAGCTCAAAGAGTGGCAGCATGATGCTCTTGATGTCTGCTGTTTTGTCTTTTACTGTAAGTCCAGACTTCTCCAGGTGTGTTGCAGGAGTCACTTTGCTCGAGTAGTATGTGCACGTGATTATGTGATAGTCACTCCGTGTGGGCATAGACACTGTTTGTGTCCTTTGCTCTTGCCCTGTGTCAGGTGTGTTGGTGGTGTGTTTTCCAGCGTTGACTCTGGGTGACTGTACGGATGAAGGGCCAGGGCTGGGTGTGAAGCAGGGCCCAGTTTGTGGTGTTATTCTTCTCATTAGTGTCTGGCAGTGGTGTGGGTGCTGACTGACTGCAGGCCACCCTGTAGCGGTGGAATCGTTTGGCTGGGTTACACTTGACACCCAGAGGTGAGGCCAGACACACATTCTGCCACAATATACTTTTTTGGATTTCTAAGAAAGCAGTTAGAGTTCCCAGCATGTTAATTGGATTGCAGATAAATATACATTGTAGGTTTATTGATGCATCTGTTAGTGAGAATGCTATATGAGATGTTTGGGTAAGAAATTTGTGTATAACTTTTTCTGTAATACAGACTTTTGGAGGTTTAAATAAAAAAAATGATCAGACATAGAGAAAGCTAGATGGGAGGGGAATAATTCATCTTTGGAAACCTGTTTAGCTGTGTTAAGGATTTTGGACTACTCGTATTGATTATTGTTCATAACATATAAATGCATATCCTTTACTGTTTTCGAAGGTTTAGTCTGGACAACACTCATTACATTGACTACCGTTTATGCGCATATGAATTTGGGAGACAGGGAACGTAGGCTTATACAAATTGAATTGCTTTCCAAAGTTCCCGTTTACTGCAATTTCGTAGCATCTTTCTTATAGAAGATTGATGTGTCACGGTGTGACCTGTAAGCTGAATTCACAGAATGCACACTTTAAATATGCAGCATTGCAACATTGCTGTAAAGTGGAGCATGTTGAATATGACAGTATGACATCGTATTAAGACCATTACAGTCTTCATAAAAGTCTAATATCTAATGTGACCCAACTTAAGTTTGATACATTTTTTTATTTGTTTTCCCCCAAGAAATTAATGCTTTTATTCAGCAAGGATGCATTAAATTAATCGAAACAGTAATTATATATAATGTTACAAAAGATTTCTAGGTAACACTTTAATTAAAGCCTTTATGTGTAATGCATTATAAAAGTAGCTTTAATGCATTAATTATGCATTGTAATTCACCTTATAATACATTGTACTGTATGATTTTACAAATAATTGTAACAAGTTAAAATACAATATTATAATGCATTTTAACTTGTTACAGTTATTTATATAAAGATATAATACATTACACTGTACGTTATGAATACCTTTTATAAGGCTTTAAGTAAAGTGTTACAGATTTATATATTAAGTAAATGCTCTTCTGTTCATCAAAAAAATTCTTTAAAAAGTCCACACATTATCTCACAAAGCAAGACTTTTTTCAACATGAATAATAATAATGTTTCTAGAGCAACGGATCATCATATAATCATCATATTAGAATGATTTCTGAAGGATCATCAAATTAAGCTTTGCCACAGGAACAAATTACATTTTTAAGTATATTAAAATAGAAAGTTTGCTGTATTTTTATCTAATAAATGGAGCTTTAGTGAGCATAAAGACATGGATTTGCATTCCATCATTTGCATTCATCTCATTCAGTTTTACTACCTTAATATGAACCATCAAATTTAGCATAAATAGCAATAGTTGTGTGAAGAAGAACATTACAAATGTAGATAAGATATGTATATTGGAAAACCAGTTGTAACAGCAAAGAGAAGAAACCTCAGTGACCAGAGTAACAGGCAGTTGTATAGGGCTGAATCTTGACATGAAAAGGCATCCAGAGGCCAACTGAAGCTCTCCCCGTCCCACTGTGCGAGAGGGTGGGTGTACGCCACATGTTTTTCTGAGCATGTCCGTGTGTCTGGAATAATCAAACACACTACAGCTGTGGCTGTTTGGTTCTGCCTGGACTCGCTCGTCTCAGACGTCAGCTCACACTGCTCCTCCACTCACTTCCTCAGATACCACCAGAGTTCCTCTGATCATTGATTACATATTGAAAACCATACAGTGGGTCACACACAGAAACAATGTGAGAAAGATTGTGTATGTGAAAGCCCCGGTGATGGTGTGTCCGTATAGAATCACACTCAGCGTGTGTCCTACAGTCCTGCTCTCAGGAGAAGATGGCATTGATCATGGCTCCCTGCTGTCTGCAGTCAAACACAGGATAGATAGAAAGACATTACTGGTCATGTGTCTACCGCCTTCTATTTATTTCTGTCATATCTCTCCTTGTAAGCATCCTATCATTCTTTGGAGATCTATGGACACATGCTTAGGCTTGTCCTGTTTTCCAGCTCTTGTCAATTTTTTCTTTCTTTTTTTCTTTATATGCCTGATCATTCATTTAACCTTTCATTATGTTTGTACTATTTTAGTAAGAAATATTTATGTTTTAAAGGAATAGCTGTCATCTTCATATTGTTGCAAATTCTTCTAAGGAACATTAAAGAAGATATTTTGAAACCGTTACATCAGACTTCAATTGTATGGCAAAAAAAAAGAAATATCTTTTATGTTCTTCAGAAGAAAGTCAAAGAAGTGATACCGGTTTAGAAATATAATGAGAATGAATGCATGTCATTTAGACTTCCCTTTTAAATTTTATAATGTGTTTAAAATGGTGTTAGTGTTGCGTGTCATAAGCTTTAAAGTGCAAACAGTGATATGTTTGCAAATGTTTGTTTTGAATGAGAACTATTTCTCCTTTTGCTCATCTGAACATGGACATTAAACCAAAGAATGTACTGACAGAAAAGACGCTTAATCTGGAGTCACAGTATTTCAGTCCATTAAATAGCAGCCAAGCTAAATGTGATTTTTATTATAATCTAATACGTTTTTGTATTGTTTGAAATAGCAAAATATCCATAATTATTGCCTATTTTTTTTATCAGTGTTAGGACTGAATGATATTTGGTATCAGATCAGAAAGAAAATAAGTGTTCTCACCCATCTCTGGTGACAGTGTCAGTGAGTTATTTATGATTTATTCATGGCTTCATTAGGTCAAGGATTCCTCAGACGGATTCATATGTTAACTCTTGAGTCTCCTGAATTGAATCACACTAAAATTGAGCCTAATGTTGCTTTTTATCGCAGCTACAAGACAACACGAGAAAGATGTGTTTTCTTTGCATTATATTGTGATGCACAGTCTTTTTAAGTGATCACAATCAATTCTGACTTCAAGCTCACAACTCAAGGAAAATAAGATATTTGTTTTTGTACAGCTGTGATTTAGCAGCTGAATAGCTTTGCAGGAAGCACTGCTATAGATCCACCAATTATACATTTTTTTCAATATCTGAGCAAAAGTGATTTCATTAAATGTAAAAAAAAAAAAAAAGAAAGAAAAAAGGATCCAGCAGTGGATTTCCTGTGTTTTTTGCTTGCAGGATTAGTTTGCATGTGCTCATGAACACGGGATGTGTGTGTAATCTGCTTTTGGCTGCTCTCCGACGTTGCTGCCCACAGGATTGAGTTGGCATGCTACAGGTCACCTTGTCCAAATTTTATCAAAATAACAAAGAGTAGATTAACTCGCGCTTTCCTCCCAAACAGAACAAACTCCTGCTAGCCTTTCTCCGCTTAATGAACAGCTGAACTCTGGGATTTCTCCAGGGAAGTCTTTGAGGCTCATTAGCATGCAGACGGAGTAGTCTGATAATGTAGACATCTAACTTAACTGCCCCGTTCCTTTAATAGATAGTTTGCATAATTGAAGGACACAGAGGCTCTCCAAATGAAATTCACTTTCTCAACTCTGCCAGGCCCTGTGGTACTACTGAGATCTTGGCAAAGCGTGTGCCCGACGGGTGTTGCATTAACCTGCCCTCTGTTACAGCCCAGCTGCGTGGCATCATTAGGGCACTGGCAGGTCGGCTGGAAATGGATCTCGTTGTCTCCAGCTCCTTATGGCCTCCAGCTGCTGTCATCTGTATCAAGCACAAACACTCAGAAGTAGCCAAATGACGCTTTACCCCTTCCACTGGGAAAATTATTTGAGTTCCAGAAATCTCTTGCAGAAATGTTCTTCTTTTTCAAACACAAAGACAAAACAGCCGGGGCTTTCCTTTGTAATGAGTTTATTTTTCCTATGATCTTGTATAGTATGAGCAATGCCGATGTAAATTGTTGCTGAAGGGTGCTGGTAGCAGCTCGCCAGGGAATAGGCTTGTTGTCTATATGCCCATTAGCAGCTTCACATATTCCTCAGTATCAGCTGTGAATTCACAATTAAGTCATCCGCAGTTCCTTCATCATGTTTACTTGTGTGACAGGCTTTAGCCGAGGGGGCAATGCTATCAGTTAAACACAACTTGGATTTTAAGGCAAGCAAATATAGAAGATGTTGGAGTTAGGGTTGCACACTATGCTCAGAAATGCTATTTTATATCATTCACTCATTCATTCATCTATATTATTTGATTTTTTTAAAATCCTGGTCAATTCAGTAAAAATTGTTTGATAAAGCTTAATAAATGTACTGTATGCTGCTGCTGATGATGATAATGATTATTATTATTTTAGTTATTACTGCTTTTATTACTTATTACTGCAGTATATTATATCAGTCATTATTACATAATTGTTTCAAACTGAACTGTTTATACTTTTCATTTGTATTGTATTTTTTATTTTTTTTATTAAGTATTTTTATGCATTTCTGTATTTTGTATTTATGCCAGTTTTTCTGTTGTTTTCTGCCTGAAAATAAACAAATTGGCAGTATAACTTTTTTTTAACTGTTAAATTTGGTCATTTTTTAAGTGCAAAACTAGTTTCGAATTGTCAAATTATGTTAAAAACAAAACACCCAAAAACTAATAAATAATATAAAGCCTCAAAAAATATAGTAAGTTCTGATTGGATGAGTCAACACATGAAATGAATTCTATATTAATGCTTTGTGACATTGCAAGTATTTTAACTACTATACATATTCTCTCTTTGTTCTTGCTTCAGAATCTTTCTTCTTCGTGTCGGCCTCCTCTCGAACGCCCAGCGTGACGTTTGGAGACTCGTTTGACCTGCAGTGCATCGTGAAGCCACGGCACAATCCCAACGTTCCTGCTGCGGTCACTTGGCGCTTCCTGCCAGTAGATGGCGATGGAGAGTTCCGAGATTTGGTGACGTTCACACGGGACGGCACCCTGCAGTGGGGCGACCAGCTGCTGGGCCTGGGCACCCGTACCACGGTGGATCGTACGCCCACGAACACCAACTTCCGCCTCAGCATCACCCGAGCTGGACGCAAGGAGGCCGGGACGTATCAGTGTGCTGCGCTGCTTTATCGGAGGAATTACGATGGCACCTGGAGCACGGTGGCCAACCGCACCTCCAACCCACTGGGCATCAGTGTACTGCAGCCTGGTGAGTCTAAAAACGGATACCGGAAAGGTGCATGTAGGCTACCTGACTGCTTGACTGAGGGCAAGAACCAACTATGACTGTTCTGATGGCACTAAATCATTTTCACTGACACCCGTTAAAGGTTGGATTTGTAATGTTTGCTCATGGCAGAGTGCTGGAGTAACTCCCCAGCCTCTAAAAATTAGCTTAATTCAGACAACTCAAACTTTACTGTCACTACAGAAATAAAGATTTCACTAATAATACACCATGTTGTAGTGTGGCCTAGTTTCACAGCTTACACCCTCACTAGATCTTTCTCTCTCCCATTCCTCTGTCGTGTGCATGTGTGTGTTTCACGAGATATTGGCCTCTCTGTGCTCATAAGAGTAATTGAGATGATTGGCGTGCGTGTGCAGCTGAGGCAGGCCATTTCTAATGGTCTGGAGTGTGCGAGGAAGAGGTTGTTAATATCCTCCAAAGCGATTAGAAGAGAAGAATATGAAGATGGAAATGATGTTGGTGGTGGTGTTGGGGGGCTGGTAGGTAGAGAGAGGGTCATTAGAGCAAAAATTGGAGCTCATTAAATCTAGTCCCTCTGGACTTCAATCCTCAGACTGAACAAAGTCACTCCTGAAAGGAAGACCTCTTCACTGACCTCACACAAACGCTTGTTTTTCTATCATGGTGGGACTCTCCATTCACTGCTGTGGTTTTTTTATGATGATTTATCTCACTTCTAACCTTAAACTTAACCCTGACACATACACCTTTTTTTATTAAGATTTTTACTAAGACATTATTTAGTATGTTTTTCAAGATTTTCTCCTCTTGGGGATCACTGGCTGAGACCTGCAGTGTGGTGATTTTAGGTTTTACTGGCCTTGTGGAGACATTTGGTCCTCGTAATGTCTACAAAACCTGACCAACACACAGAGAGTGTCTCTCAGAAATTAACCAGTTTTCTCCAACGATTAAAACTATTAAATGCTAACATTGTCTTCTATAATGTGCAACACAAACACCTCTGCTAAAATCTCAGAATAAGTAGTCTGGGGTTTCATGACCCTTTAATGGACATGTGTTGGTGTCCCTATTGAACCAATATTCATTCAACATTCATTCCTCAGTGTATATGAGAAAGAATTTTTTTTTTTCTTTTTTAAAGACAAAAGTCTTTTATGATCACCAAGTATGCATTTATTTGATCAGAAAGTTACAATAATATTGTGCTATTATGTTATTACAATTTAAAATAACTGTATTGCAGTTAAATATGTATAGAAATATATTTTAAGATGTAATTTATTTCTGAATTTAGTATCACATCATTTGTCATAAATGATTCTAATACACTGATTTGCTGCTCAAAGAACATTTCTTGTTATTACTGTTGAAAACAGTTTCAGTTTAATATTTTTGTGGATATTTTCTAGGGTTCTTATGTTTTAAAAAAGAAAAGAAAAATAAATATTTTATAACATTGCAAATCTCTTTAGCATCAATTCAGTGCATCTTGGCTGAATAAAAGTATTAATTCAGAAAAAATCATGCTGACCCCACACATTTCACTGTAGGATATGTGTACAGTGTGTGTGTGTGTGTGTGTGTGTGTGTGTGTATATATATATATATATATATATATATATATATATATATATATATATATATATATATATATATATATATATATATATATATATACACTTTTTTTTACATATTGTATTAGCCAAAGTAATATCACTTACCAATACCATCTAGTAACCATAATTATCAAAACAAGTAATTAAACAAAATGTTAGAATGGTTTTGGAAGCTTCATTCATTGTTTATAGATTGCAATAATCTATTTTGATTTTACATTTCAAAACCAGCAAGCTGGATCGCTCCACTTTTTCTACATCCAGTCTGAGGTGTCTTATGAAGCAGATCTGAAGTATACCTTATTCCAGCAACTACATAGTTTCTGATCCAGACCATCTCCATAAAGCTCATTGACATGGAAACACACTCCTGTCTGTCCCGCGTCAAGCTGTGGTCTCTCTACAGCCCAGACAGAACAGCAGGACATGTGTTTATTCTTCACCTTCAATATCTATTTTGTGCATGTTAGTGTGAGTGTATGTGTATATGTTTATTTTGTTGACATTATTTGTAACCTTGTCCCTGCATGCCATAAAATTGATTTCAATGTTTGAATGCATAAGAGCTTGTTGCCATCCATCTCTCTTCATTTCAAGTTGTGCTTGTAACTGTTGTTCGACCCGGTGTTGAGCAGTGCCCCTCAGTAAGAATCAATGCAAGGACTTGGCAGGAGTTAATGGCCGTGAGACAACCCTGGGGGGGAACATGCTCTGCTTTCTCCCACAAGCCTGCTCCCTGCCCTTCGGCTGCATGCAAAATCAGTGCAGCCCGCAGGAGACATGCTTGTAGCTAAACTAGCTCATTCCAGCCTGAGGTTCCCTTGTTACAAAGCGTATCTAAACAGGATTGTGCATTTTTGTTTGTGATGCCTTTTTTGAATGTTAGATGGCTCGAGTCAAACAGACACAAATGCAATCTAAAATGTCATGTGCTTGAGAAATATTGAATCCATCTAAACATTTTTAAATCGATTCTGTTAACATTATCATTATGAGTTCTATTAGCATTAACACTATGACCAACATTATCGCCGATTTATTCCCTATTATACTTCCACTTCCTGAAATCAAAAGCTTTATTGCGGCTGACGCATCACTTAAGTCTATCAGGGGATCAAACAACAAGCCTGTGTGACTTTATTTCTTCCATGAAATGCAAAAGGAGAATTCGACTTGTTGTTTTCCGTGCAGTTAGAAGCCAGGGAGACTGAGGCTTTCAAGCTTTTTAAAGACACAAAATTATCATAATAGTATCATAAGAGTTTTCTGAATCCTGTATGATAGACAACTAACTATATGTGGTTATTTACTGAGACTATTCCTCTTCATTGAGCACATGTGTCATTGTGCCTGTGAATTGGAGAACTAGATCAGTCTGATTCATGAACAAATAATTCAGACCGGTTTTAAGAGCTAAATCAAACAATTTATAAAAAATCATCTGATTCAAAAGAACATTGTCCTTTTTAAATCTTCCTCAGTTTCAATTCAAAGTAATTGTGTGGAAAAGACTAACTAGTACAATTCTTCAGAACCTCCTCTTTTGTGCTCCACACAGGTTTGAGAGGACATGGGGGTAAATGAGTAAATGATGACAGGATTTAGATATTGGGGTGAATAATTTAAGGAATACATATTTTGTGTTAGATGAAATTGAAGTCGTTTTGTTCGCCCCCTTTATTTATTATTTATTTTCCTGAAGGACTCTTTAAAGTGAAGTATGAGTTGTTGTGGCTGTAAAGGTGAGGTGAGAGCCCAGGTTCCTGTGAGCTCCTTTGCCATGTTAGACTTCCTGCTGGTCAGTCTGACACATTGATGTCTGCAAGACAAGAAATTCTGCAGGTGCTGAGAAATCAAAGTTGTATTGCCTTGAGGTTTGGTTCCAGAAAAGGTCATACAGGAAGTATCAAACCAGAAAGAATAAAACAGAAAGCAGAAGACTGTATAGACAGTTACGCTTTGTGAAAGTCATTGAGCACCATTGAACACCTCCATGCTAAACAACATACTGTATTTAAAAATAATAATAATAATAAATGATTATGCCTATTTTCTATATGTATTAGAAATGACTGTGTTTCAATAATAGCATTAATAATTTCATTTGGAACACTGTCATCCTACTACATTCTTCTTAAGCTGATGTACCATTAAGAACTCTATTAAGCAATATATAGAACACTGAGTGGACCCACAAAGCATTGCTCTCAACATCCATTTAT
The DNA here is from genome assembly GCF_023724105.1 of Carassius gibelio. Classification (NCBI taxonomy): domain Eukaryota; kingdom Metazoa; phylum Chordata; class Actinopteri; order Cypriniformes; family Cyprinidae; genus Carassius; species Carassius gibelio. The sequence continues at coordinate 12,270,101 of NC_068404.1, read as the reverse complement.
TTAAAACATTTTTTTATAGCATATAGTCAAGTAATACAGTAGGAGTGGACTACAAAAAGAAAACAGTACCTTTTAACTGTTGTTTTTATTGTTAAATAAAACTAAATAAAAAAATGTATAAAGTAAAATACTGTTATTGGAAATAACAAACTTAAAATAACTAACTTAAAATATTGCAATTAACTTTTTAAAGAGTTATTATGTGTTATAGACTAACATATGACCAACATAACAGTGTAGACTAACATATGTTCTGTTAAAATATTGATAATAGGGCAAAATGTCTATTTTTAACAGGTTGCATAACAGATTGCATTTTTATATTTATATAAAAATAATTATATATTTTTTATATATAACACTTTGTATAACATAGTTTGCTTGTGCTATATCTGAGTAGGGATGTAATGATTTACTAAACTCACAATTTGATTCATTATTTTTTTTTAACAAAATGAGATTTAAGACAAAATCAAAAATTAAATATATCCTTTGATTATTGCTCAGACAAAATACTGCACGTTTCGTAACATGGTCTATTATGTTGATAAATATGCTAAATTCATTAGTGTTTAGCCCCTTCCACAGGACAGATACAGTTCTCTGGCATCACCAAGGTCTGTTTCATAAACCAACTTCACACTTGCAATATTATTTTCCAGTAAGATTCTTGATTCCCAGTCCTTCTCACAACTCCTTGTGTGTTAAGGCTATAGTTTACACAAGCACATATGTTTAAGATGCAGAGTGAGGCAGAGCTCTTTGCTCCACTGGCTCCATGACCTTACTCTCTCAAGGGGAAAGCCGGCACCCAGACGACCCTTCAACATGCATTTGGGAATCAACTTATCATACTGAGCACTCGTTTAGTTTCCCTGGTGTGTGCTTCACTGTGTTTATTGCACTGAATGGTAGGCCGTTAGAGAGCACAAACACAGAGATGTTTGAGCAATGGCCCATGAGTTTCCACAGAGATTTTACTTTATATCCATTTGAATTTAAAAAGTGTTCTTCCTATGTTTTTGGGAACCCTCCAACCTCATGGAGTTTCGCACATATGCCCCCTGTGTTTCCGAGTTAAAAAGGTGTGATTGCTTAACGCAGTCCTGGTGGATATTTGACGTCTTGACATCATAAAGTTGTATCCAACAAACACTTCATAAACATAAACAAACACAGCCCTGCTGTTGATGTTTACTTCATTATTGACATCTGAGAACGGCACTGATGGTGTCCCGGAGTGTCTCTGTCATCTTCTGTCTCTGAATACAGCCTCCTCCAGTCACTCACAGCTAGGACGCATCGGGGCGTTTGATTGGCTGTGAAGTTTTACAAAGAACTGAAGAGCGAGAGAGAGGCCTCTTCTGTAATCTCACTTACAGCTGCTCTGTTTATAGTCCCAAACTCTGAAGAGAATTAGCAGTTTTGAATCATGTGCTCTCTTGGGAACTTCTAACGGGTTTTCGGAGAAGCTGTTTTCTGTTTATGAGTAAATAAGGACTGTTAACATTATATTACAAGAGACTTCTACATTTTGTTCTGCAACAAATTTGAAAACCACTATGTTTTTAAGCGGTTAGCAAAAGTTTAGACTGTGACGACTACCTTAGAGATGTTCTTTACGGATAGGGCAAATGCTGTAGTCATTATTTAGGAACTTTTCAAAGGAATAGTTAACCCAAAAATAAAGTCTTTCATCACTCCTTCAACCCTCATGTTATTCCAAACCTGTATGACTTGCTTTCTTCTGTGGAACATAAAAGAAGTTATTTTGTTTTGTCCATACGGTCAAATTCAGCTGGGCCCAGTGTCATTTTTATTGTATGGACAACAAAATATCTTCAAAGTATCTTCTTTCATATTCCACAGATGAAAGTGGTACAAGCTTGGATCAACATGAGGGCGAGTGATAATGAAGAGTTTTCACTGCAGTTGCAGTATTATCTGAAATGGAATGTATTTAATCTCCTACACCTGGTCTTAGATTGGTTGGACTATTCAGATCGTATTTCCACTGACAGTTTTATCCTCTTTCTTCACTCTCAGAAAAGAAAAGGTACAAAAGTATCTTTTCAAAAGCTACCGCCCCAGTGGCAACTTTTGTACCTTTTTTTTTTTTTTTTTTTTCGGAAAGTGTTGACTACTACAAAGCATTTGATTGTTTAGAACATGATTTTATGTTACAGGCCCTGCACAGACTTGGTTTTGGTAGTTTTTTCATTTGCAAATGTATTAAAATGCTTTATAATGGGAATAGTTCTATCCGACTCACTCTTCCCATATCTTTTTTTAATAGCTACACAGTTTAAGTTTTCGCATTAAAGAGAGTCCTGTGAAGGGAATTTCTGTTGCTGGAACAGAATTAATTATTAGCCAACTAGCTGATGACACGGCATTGTTTCTAAGAGATGCATCTCAGATCCCAGTTGCTTTAACGTCTCTTTTATCTTTCTCAAATGCTTCTGGCCTTCTGCTTAATATGAATAAATGCGAGTTACTCCCCATTAAAAATGTGCTGCATCCTCTATCTGCAAAATTCCCATCAAAGACAATGTCACGTATTTAGGAATCAAAATAATAATACTAAACTAAGAAGTCAGGAGAGTTTTAACCCAATTATGGAGAAAACTAAATAAATAATGATAATTGAATCTTTGGTTATTTAAAGATCTATCTTTGAAAGGTAGGACTCTGCTTACTAAAGTGGAAGGTATCTCTAGATTATCCTATGCTGCTCATTCCTTGTTCATAGATAAACCAACCGGTCAGCTGATTGATGTAATGTTGCTTACATTTCTTTGGAAAAATATACTCCTTACATTAGAAAATCTGTCATTTTATATTCTTATAATAAGGGTGGTTTAAATTTTATGTACTTTGATTCTCTTAATAGCACCTTAAAAATGAATTAGCTTAAACGCTTTCTCCACAGTCTTCTGTTTGGAGTGTAATCCCTTGATAGGTCTTTTCACAATAAGGTGGTATACATTTTGTTTTGATGTATAATTATTCCATTAGTAAACTACCTATCAAACCTTATAGTAATCATCAGCAAATGCTTTTGGCTTGGAAACTTATTTACAAGCATAATTTTTTGACCATATAATGTTTTTATTTGGAACAACTGTAATATTTTACATAAGAGGAGATCCTTGTTTCTGGAAAATTGGTTCAGTAGTGGAGTGTTGTTAGTGAACCAATTGTTTGACAATGATGGCAATTTGTTTAATTATTCTGATTTTATTTTAAGATCTAGAAATTAATTTAATACCATTTTAAAGGCAATCTCTCTGGAAATGTGTATGAAATGTGTATAACAGTGGCTCATTGATTTCTGTTTGCCCGCTGTGGTTAGTTCTATTTGTTTCTCTGTTCAAAAATCCAATCACAAAATTGGGCCTTTATTTTTGGACCTTGTTACGTCGAATTATTCCTCCATTGCTTATTGGAACAACATTTTGATGATATTAAGTGGGCATATGTTTGTCCCTCCCTCTGAAAAATTTCTTAACAATTGAAGTTAAAGAAATATCTTATAAAATAATTCACAGGTTTTATCTTCTCAAGCATTTTTTGCAGAAATTGTTCTTTCTTTAAGTTCTCTTCTGGAACTGTAGCTCATCTGTTTTGTTCAGGTTTTCTGGAATAATGTTAATGCTCTGATTGTCCAAAATATTCTTTATGATTTCTCTTTGTTATAAACAAATTATTTTGGGGTTTTATGCTAAAGATAATAATCTATTTAATGCAAGATTTTGTATAAACCTTCTGTTATTTATTGGAAAAGTTTATGTCCATAAATGTAAATATACTAAATGTAAACCCCACTTTATCATCTTCAAATGAGAACTGAAGTTGTATTTAAATACAATTTCAACATCTGTTAACAAGGAAGCTATAAAAACATCTAGAACGTGTGCCATGTTTAAGATTTTTCCTTAATATACTTGTATCTTTATTTGTGTGCATGCCCTTTTTTTCTATCTGTCCATTTCTTAAGAATTTTTATATTGTATTGCTGTTTCTATTATCTATTAATCCATAAATAGTTATTTTGTATGTTTTGTACGTACTGTTTTTTACTGTTTGTACATACTGTAAACATTGTTTATTATTGCAATAAAAAAAGTGTTATCGTGTAGATAGTGAAATTGAGATTTTGGCTTGTGAAGTTGGGGCATGTGCTGTTATCTCCGCCTACTTGAAACTATTTCAGGCTTCTGATTGGTCAACATGGCTTTGTGGTTGAGATTATATCACTACCTGTTGGCTTGGCATGCTCTAGTGCTTCATTGCATGCTTTTGCGTTTTCATGTGGACTGAGAGATTTTTTTTTTTTTTAAATGGAAGAAGGAATAACTCAGAACTGTGACAACAAAGTTATGATGTTTTGAACTTTTTGTCAATTCAGTCTCTTCAAAATATCATCATTGGGTAAACATTTATATGAAAGGATAAGGGAAATGTTATATTTTATTCATTTTTTTAATAGTTTTGCCTTCACTAGTTAATTTTAAGTAGTCCTGCAGTATTGTGAGCTTAAAATACGAGTTTAAAATAGATGATGTATAGAACTTCCCTTAAGTATTTGATTGCAGCTACCCATACGCATCATACACAATGTAGGGCATTAATTTTTCTCTGCTTTATCTTCATATCTGTTTGTGCTAGTTTTCTAAATGTTAAATACTTCTGGCTAAATGTTGTGAGCTGACATTTGGAGAAACAGGTTGCGTGGAGAAAATTCTCTGAAAGAAATGCAGATTGGAGTGGAGGTAATGATGTGTGAAAACATCATGCATCTGACTGAATGCATTATTGAGAGACATTAAATCATGTCTCCAGAAGTGCCTGTTTAATATGTAGAAGGCAAAGCTCCTTCTCACTGTGTGAACGTGAGGAACAGAGGACTCAGTGTAAATGTAATAAATGAATAAGTTTTGCAAGGATGGCTTGATCCACACAGTGAGAACAAGTACTACACACTCCTCATGGTTTGTAACAGAAGTTTGCTTTGTGTGC